>NC_086126.1:17616040-17920438 GCF_963921235.1 Mobula hypostoma | reverse complement strand
CATTTAATCATATCATGAATTGGAATATGAGAGTCATTTTATATTGGCTTTAAATACTATTGTTTTCCTCAGGTCAATTATTCTAATTGCTCTTTGTTTCACTGGTTAGTATATCCTTGGCCACTGAGGTGGTGACCAAGAAATTCTTCATCAGTCCCTTTGTACGTGCGTATGAAGTATATCTGCCAGGGTTTATGCAGAACCAGACAGAGGTGGCAACATGTGGCTTGGTGTAAAGGCTATACTTCTGCATCAGCGGTCTCGAGTAATAAGTCAGAAAACATGAGAAGCTGGGGTTATTCTCCTTAAAGCAATGAAGGTTGAGAGTTGATTTGATAGAGATGTATGGGTCTGTCACTAGTCAGGTTAAGCAGATGGGGCTGGGGGATGTGTGAAGGGGGTTTCAAGGTCACGGGTAGAAGAAGATAGACAGAAAAACATTTCATGCAGAATCCTTACAATTTTGAACTGATCAGCTGTCAGGGTGGTAAGAAACCATTTTGAAAAAGGAACTGGATAGGCAAAAAGGGAAATAATTGCCTGGAGTTTGGGAAAGGACTACGGGCTGATCTTCTGGGTGCTGGTGGTGGGGAAATGGTCTTCCTCTACTCTGTGATTTGAATGAAAAGATGAGAACTATAAGATCAACGTTTATTTACCTATTTCTGTATTCAGTAATGCTACACATTACTGATCTTCATGGGCCTTAATTCAGAAAAAAGGGAACCCAATGTAAAACGTAATATTTAATCTTCGTTATTTACAGCAAAGCCCCAACTTTGTTGGAAGTAGAAGTCTGCTGCGCCAAGCCATCGTGGCTGATGTATTATCCCTCTCAATCCCATTTATTTATTTACTCGTATCTGTGTTTGTTTGTTTGTTTATTTATTGATATTCCGTGTGGAGTAGGCCTTTCCTGCCCTTCGAACCGCGCCACCCAGCAATCTCCCAATTTAATCCCAGCCTAATCACAGGTCAATTTACAATGACCAGTTAATCTACTAACCGGTACAACTTTGGACTGTGGGAGAAAACCAGAGCACCTGGAGGAAACCGACACGGTCACAGGGGAGAACGTATAAACTCCTTACAGGCAGCACCGGGAATTAAACCCAGGTTGATGTTACTGTAAAACTTTTCCTAGCCACTATGCTACTGTGCTGCCCCATTCTCCTACCTTCTCCCCGTAACCTTCAACGCCCTTACTAATCAAGAACTTATCAACCTCTGCTTTAAACAGACCCAGTGACTTGGCCTCCACAGCCATCTGTGGCAGTGAATTCCAAAGATTCACCATCCTCTTGCTAAAGAAATTCCTCCTCGTTTTGCTTGTTTTAAGAATCGTATGTCAAGATGTGAAACACTGCGAAGTCATTAAATTCGGGTTTCATTTCATTTACAGTGATGGTCGAATTTCCTTTAGTATGGCAATGGTGGTTGGCATTGGGTGAGTCTGAATAGATTTTCTTGAAAAATGTTATAAAAATGCTGTAGATTCATTATTCAATTCACCTCTGAATAGTTAAATCAGACTCTACTGGACAATGAGCACTAAATTTCTTTTTGCAGCTTAACAGAGATACAATGCTGAAATGATGTTATCATAGTTAGTCATAGAGTCAGGCCCTTTGGCCTAAATTGCCTCTGCTGACCATGTTATACAGCAATCTACTCTCATCTGCTCATGTTTGGATCACAGCTCTTTAAACCTCTCCAATCCATGCACTAGATGGTTTTTAAATGTTCAATGGTTCAGTTTAATATCAGAGAATGTATACAGTATACAACTTGAAATTCTTACTCTTCACAGACTTCGACCAAACAGTACTCTAGTAATTTTATATATTGCACTATACTGCTGCAAAAAAAAACAAATTTTATGGCATATGTGAGTGGTGATAAACCTATGGGTCTCTATTGTGGACTGAGAGTGGGAAGGGGGCAAGGAGAGGAAAATCATGGTTGGGAAAAGGGGAAGGGAGAGGGAAGCACCAGAGAGACATCCTGGAATGATTAATAAACCAATTGTTTGGCATCAAGTGACCTTGCCGGTTGTCTCAGGGCTGGGTGTATCTGCACCTACAGCAAACCCCCACCCCTGGCACTCCTCTGCTTCCACCTGTCCCACACCCCTCCCACGGCGCTCCACGCTCACTATTCCCAACATCCTTTGCTCCTGCCGGAGTTACAAACTCGCTCTCTGCTCCACGTTGACAAGTACAGCACCGTGCAAAAGCCTTCGCTGTGTATGTGTGCCTGAGACTTTTGCACTGTCCTGTATCTGGCAGCTCATCCCAAATACATACACACCGCCCTTTGCACTGAGAAGCTGCCCCTGATGTCCCTTTTAAATTTCTGATGCCTGATCTTCAACCTATTCCATCTTATAAAGTATTGTAAGACTATCTGTACAGTTCATAGACCATGGTGATAGTTATGAGTTTTAACGACTATGATTCTGCTTTTAGGTGTCGGTTTGTTGCTGATGATTGCTGATGGACAGTTGGTTGCACATTTCGTTTTCCGGAATAACCCCAGTTGCTCTTCAGTCAATGTTTGAGAGAGAATGGAGGAAACATGGCTGCAGACATCAAGGAACTAAAGAGAGCTCTACGACTGTGTGGACTGATACCGTATCTGTATTCACTTTAGTGTATAAAAAAAGTCGCACTTCTTCAGCAATATCATATGCTTGAAATGCAGACCCTACATTTTATCAGTGAGACGGGTTATTTTGTAGCAAGAAAATTATGAAAATTGGGGAACTGAAACAAGAGATTAATTTTACAATTTCATTCCCCTGCGTTGTTCCGATGTTTCATTGTTCCCGCTTTCCAAGGTTCTCTTGAAAAGTGATGAGTTTGGAGATAATTTTAATTTTGCCCAAACTTATGTGCAGTTGGAACAGCTTGAAAATGTTTGCTTTTAACATGCTCTTGATAAGGATTGCTGGAACAGAATTATCTCCGGTATAAGTTGAGACCTTGTAAAATGTGCTCCAGTCAGGCCTGCTTTTGTTCAGTTTGACTGTGCCATGTTGACGTGAAAACAGACTTGTGAAACTTTTAAACAGTGAGCACGAAAAGAATTAGTTTATTCAGATTTTCTTTTTATGTGTAGTGTATTCATAGTTGTAAAGTAGAATTTAAAATACTCCCCAGAAGTGTTTACAGTATTAATGTAAACTATTAAACTTTATTTCTATTTTGATGCAGTTTTTAGACATGTATTTTAATAATTATAATAAACATATTACATATGTATATAATTATTTCTATTTTGTATTATTTTATTTAGCGATACTGTATAGTACGGAATGGGCCCTTCCGGCCCAACAAGTTGCACCACCCAGCAACTCACCTATTTAACAGCAGCCTAATCACAGGACACTTTACAATCACCAATTAACCGATGGACCGGTACGTCTTTGGGATGTGGGAGGAAACCGGAGCACCTGGAGGAAACCCACGTGGTCCCGGAGAGAATGTACAAACTCCTTGCAGAAGGCGCTGGAATTGAACTCCCAACTCTGGAACACCCTGAACTGTGATAGCATTGTGCTAACTGCTACACCACCATGGTGCCTGCCCTTCAACCCCTGTAACTTCAAATTTTAAAATAAATAAAATACTACCCATTGCCGGTTTCTATATGGTGAAATTTAATCTACAAAGTTCGCAAATAAGATTGAAAGAGTACAGAAAAAGATTTACAAAGATGTTGCCAGAACTGAAAGACCTGAGTTATAAGGAAAGATTGAACAGGTGAGGACTTTATTCCTTAGAACGTAGAAGACTGAGAGGAGATTTGATAGAGGTATACAAAATTATGAGGGGTGTAGATTGGATAAATGTAAGCAGGCTTTTTCCACAGAGGTTGGATGGGACTACAACTAGAGGTCAGAGGGTGAAAGGTGAAAAGTTTAAGGGGAACATAAGGGGAAACATCTTGACTCAGAGGGTTGTGAGTGTGTGGAATGAGCTGCCGGTGCAGGTGGTGCATGCAAGCTCGATTTCAACATTTAAGAGAAGTTTGGATAGGTACATGGGTGGTAGGGGTATGCAGGGCTATGGTCCCAGTACAGGTTGATGGAGTAGGTAGTTCAAACGGTTCGACATGGATTAGATGGGCCAAAGGGCCTATTCTGTGCCTCTAAGACCCCCTTCAATTTAAAGATTTTATTGAAATAGGCATGGATGAAATGCTTGCCTCTCATGGGTCTGCAAAATTCCCATTTACAGCATCTGGCTTACTCATTTGTCTGGAGTTTGAGATATCGTCTCAAATATAAGCAGGGTGTACAGACGGAACCGGGGAGTAGGCTAAGTATTCGGCGGAGCTGTGGTCCAGGTCAAGAACGCCAATGGTCAGAAACATGGGTAGATTACAGCTGGAGCTGAGGTCCAAAGTGCACCAACTGCGACTCCAGCCTTGAACTCCAGGCCGGGTCTTTTTGTGCTGCTACTGTGACTCCCGTCTCCCTTTCCCCCACCGCCACTCTGCAACCCCGTCTCCCTCAGATCCCACCGTCAGCTCCTGGGCCCTCAGAGGCTCCATCTTCCTCTCACCCCAACCCTCCCCTCTCCACTGACACCCCCAGCCTCCCCCTCCCCGCTCTGATCCCAGCTCTCATCCGTGCCGGGTCTTTACCAACCCCTCTGACCTTCAACTGTCTGAGGTAGAACGCTCTATCCTCAGTAAGGGCCTCATCTTTGTCCCCCTTCGCCCACACCTCAGCGAGTTCCGCGTTCGCCATGATGCAGAACTCTTCTTCTGCCGTCTCCATCTCCGAGCCTACTTCTTCAGCAAGGACTCTTCCACCCTCACTGATGACACCCTCTCCCGTCTTCAACCCTCCTCCTCTTCATGGACACCCCGCACTGGTTTTCTGCCTGCTCTGGATCTCTTTATTGCTAACTGCTGACAGGACATCAACCGTCTCGACTTCACGGCACCTTGTTCCCATTCCAACCTTACTCCTTCCGAACGCTCTGCTCCCACTCCCTCCACACTAATCCTAACCTAACTATAAAACACGCCGATAAGGGGGGTGCTGTTGTAGTCTGGCGTACTGACCTCTACCATGCAGAGGCTCAGCGATAACTCGCGGATACCTCCCCTTATTTACCCCACAATCGTGACCCCACTAAGGAGCACCAGGCCATTGTCTCCCACACCATCACCGACTTTATCTGCTAAGGAGATCTCCCATCCACTGCCTATACTTCCCACACCCTGCACTTCCCGTTTCTACCTCCTACCCAAGATCCACAAACCTGCCTGTCCTCGCAGACCTATTGTCTCAGCTTGCTCCTGCCCCACCGAACTCGTTTCTGCATACCTCGACACGGTTTTATCCCCCCTTGTTCAATCCCTTCCTACCTATGTTTGTGACGCTTCTCACGCTCTGATACTTTTCGATGATTTTAAGTTCCCCGGCCCCCACCACTTTATTTTCACCATGGATGTCCAATCCCTATATACTTCCATCCCCCATCAGGAAGGTCTCAAAGCTCTCCGCTTCTTTTTGGATTCCAGACCTAATCAGTTCCCCTCTACCACCACTCTGCTCCGTCTAGCAGAATTAGTCCTTGCTCTTAATAATTTCTCCTTTGGCTCCTGGCACTTCCTCCAGACTGTACCTCTTCCTACAGATGCTGCCTGGCCTGCTGCGTTCACCAGCAACTTTGATGTGTGTTGCTTGAATTTCCAGCATCTGCAGAATTCCTTGTGTTTGCATCTCTAGGAAAAGGTGCAGTTGACGTTTCAGGCCAAGACCCTAACAGAAGTATTTTTTTTAAAAACAGCGAGTTTGAAAATTTATGTTTTCTGCTGAGATCGCATCTGGAATATCATGCACGTGTCTGGTCTTCCTAACTGAGCAAAGATATGCAGCTGAGTTCAACAGGTTGTTTATTAGTGGAGCTTTGAAACGGGCACAAGGGAATGATGTTTCTCATGTTGGACTATATACACACAGTGGCCTCTTTATTAGGTACACCTACTCATTAATGCAAATATCCTCAGCAGCCAATCAAGTGGCAGCAACTCAATACATAATCATTACACATTATTATTGCAAATTATTGCACATTGGTAAATTATTGTTCATATTATTATTCTGTACTTTATTATTAGTTAAGTCTGCACAATGCTAAATGTGTCTTTAAATGTTGCTGCTGTAATGAAAGAATTCCCTACTAGGGATCAATAAACTACATATTATTATTATTACAATGAAAGCTCAACATCAGGCTCTTGGATAAAAGAGGATAACTGCACTCACTTGCCCCATCATTGAAATGTTCCCACAACCAATGACCTCACCTTAAGGACTCTTTATCTCATGCTCTTGTTATTTATTGCTATTTATTTATATCTGTATTTGCAGAGTTTGTTGTCTTCTGCACTCTAGTTGATCTTTCATTGATCCTGTTATAGTTACTATTCTATAGATTTACTGAGTATGCCCAATGGAAAGTGATCTCAGGATTGTATATGGTGATATGCATGTAGTTTGATAATAAAATTTACTTTGAACTTTGAAAGAAATCAAGGGATGCAAAACTTGTGAATAGATTAGAAAGAGATTAACAAATTCTGAGTTACAGAGAAGGCCCACAGAGCTGAATGGCCTAACTCTTGCTTCTATTTATGTACATAATAAACCCAAAATTTATACAGAGCTTGAGTTGAGACTGTGTTGCTGCCTGCCACTCAGAGGCATCGGTGTTGGTACGTGAAGGCAGCGTGCTGTATAACCGTGGTAGATTGTCATGGTTATTTCACTCGCGATTTTGGTTATTTCACTCGTAATCACAAGACTCTTTTGCACAGTGATAGTGTAAGTTGCCGCAGGCCTGTTACACTTGTCTGGTGATGCGATTGTAGAAGCCACGTAGCCTCGATTGTAGCGGGGACGAGTCCTCGAGCCGCGGGCTTGCCTGCAGCTGCAGGCCAGGTGAGGGAACGCTGGAGGCGGTGCAACGTGGCATCCGCGCTCAGCAGGGGGCTGGCCTCTCCCGTTGGTGCTGCCCTCTCCTGTTCAAGTGGTGGAACAACAGTCTGGACTGCACGTGTCTGCGCACTGCCAGGAGATTGTACCATCGATTGCAGGACAGGTCACTGAGGGTTTTGGACTACATATACGTTCTTATCCCACGTGAAGAGGCTTCTCTACTCGCTTTTTTGAATGCACTATTTTGTTCGCTCTGCACCGTGGTCCCCGAGGGACGCTGACTCATTCGCCGTATCTATTATGGCTGAATGATAATTAAACTTGATTTGATTTGTATCTCACTCTGCTGACAAGATAAAGCAAACAGGGAGAAAGAAAGTGACACAACTTACATGACACAAAGTAAGGCTTTCATTGTACAGATCCAGTCAATTTCCCATTCTTACAGATATGGTAAAAAGTTTATATTGCAGACTGGATGGAATAAAGCTGAAAATAAACTACCCTTCGTGTTCTTTCTGAAACTATCTGATTTCTAAACCTATCTATATTATTTACAAATTAACAAAATGACATGACATGATTAGAATCTGTTTGCTTGATATAAATGGTGTGGTAGCAGCTTTGAGGGCCACTTGACAGTCCTGAAATCGAACCTCAGTGCAGACTGGCGCCTTCAGCTTCCCTGCTTGAATGAAGCTGCACAAATGGGAGATCATTTCCTGCAGCAAACCTGGCAAAATGGATGATCATTTCCTGCAGCAAACCTGGCAAAATCGGAGATCATTTCCTGCAGCAAACCTCAGACACCCCACCCTGCAAAAACTCATTTCAGGGAGGTATCAGCACCATTTCAGGGAGGTAGCACCCCCGCCCCCTGCAACACCATATTCCCCCCCCACCCCCCGCTGCCCGTCGACCTCCAAGTGTGTATGTAATACTTTGTTTCATGATTTTGTCTAATCTGTAAACCAAGTTGGGTATACTGCTGCACAGAGTCTTGTCATCTTCAGAAGTTTTCTGATGACTCTGCCATAGTTGGATGCATCAGCAAAGGAGATGAGACTGAGTACAGGGCTACGGTAGGAAACTTTGTCACATGGTGTGAGCAGAATTATCTGCAGCTTAATGTGAAAAAGACTAAGGAGCTGGTAGTAGACCTGAGGAGGGCTAAAGCACTGGTGACCCCTGTTTCCATCCAGGGGAGTCAGTGTGGACATGGTAGAGGTTTACAGATACATGGGGGTACGAATTGACAATAAACTGGACTGATCAAAGAACACTGAGGTTGCCTGCAAGAAGGGTCAGAACCATCTCTATTTCCTGAGTAGTCTGAGGTCCTTTAACATCTGCCGGAAGATGCTGGGGATGTTCTACGAGTCTGTGGTAGCCAGTGCTATCATGTTTGTTGTTGTGTGCTGGGGCAGCAGGCTGAGGGTAGCAGACACCAACAGAATCAACAAACTCATTCGTAAGGCCAGTGTGTGTGGGGATGGAACTGGACTCTCTGACGATGGTGTCTGAAAAGAGGATGCTGTCCAAGTTGCATGCCATCTTGGACAGTGTCTCCCATCCACTACATAATGTACTGGTTGGGCACAGGAGTACATTCAGCCAGAGACTCATTCCACCGAGATGCAACACAGAGCGTCATAGGAAGTCATTCCTGCCTGTGGCCATCAAACTTTACAACTCCTCCCTTGGAGGGTCAGACACTCTGAGCCAATAGGCTGATCCTGGACTTATTTCCTGGCATAATTTACATATTACTCTTTAACTATTCATTGTTTTATTACGATTTATTATTCATGGTGCAGCTGTAACGAAAACCAATTTCTCCTGGGATCAATTAAGTATGACTGTGACTATATGCAGCAAATGCATAAGTAAAATATGTGCTTATATTATATTATATTATATTATCATGTTTATTCTATTACAACTTTAAGCAAGTCTACAGGGAGTTTGGCCTCATCACGTAGGACATCAATAGCGTAGCTCCTTAGCAGCTAACCAGCTAGTTTAAATAACGTTAGCTATGCTGTAATGACAGCTGTTAAACTCACCTCAACATGTCTTTTCCATTTTAACCCACCATGGGCAATAGAAAGGTCACTGTTGCAAACAGTGCAGCGAGCAACACTGTCATTATTTTTGAGGTCGACTGTAAAGCCCGACCACAGAGAAAACTGATAGGTCTACTTAGCAGCGGTCCCCAACATTTTTTGCACCGCAGACCGGTTCAATATTGACAATATTCTTGCGGACCGGCCGACCGGGGAGGGGTGGGGGTGTTAATCACGACCGGAATATAGGTGATAAGTCAATAGCATCCTAACATTTTAAGTAACGTTTGGATATTAAACACACAGCGCATATTCTCCCCGTGTAAACATATAAAATCATTGCAACACACCAATATCGCTGAATCAGTGGGAGCCCTGGGCTTGTTTTCCTGCAACAAGACGGTCCCATCGAGGCGTGATGGGAGACAGCGATACTCGAAGGGGGTTCCTTATGTCCAGTCTATTCCGCAATTTAGTTTTCGTTGCATTTATTGCAGGAAACTCCGCTTTGCAGCGATATGATGTTGGAAATGGACGCAACGTTTTCAGTGCTTTCGTAGCTATCTCAGGATATTTAGCCTTGCCTTTCATCCAGAGAGCCGGCAGAGATGTTATGTCAAACATACTTTTCAGCCCGCCGTCACTTACAAGCTCCAGGAGTTGATCTTTTTCCCGCGCTGACATGGATGAGGCGCGCGTAATGACCTCGCGTGCACTCGAGCTCAACAGTGCGTGACAGGGAATGAGGAAAGGCGCAGCTGACTCATATCATTTCATATCGCCAAATCATATTGTTTCCTCACGGCCCGGTGGTTGGAGACCACTCTTAGCACGAAGAGAGACCAATCAGGATGCTCGCTCTCCCTCTAAAAAAAAATCGATTTCCGGGATATTGTATATAATTCCGGGGCGTCAGGGAGCCACTATCGATATGCGGGAGACTCCCGGATCTTCCGGGAGAGGTGGGATGTCTGAAACCCGCCTCAATAACCCGGAGAGTGATGCTGGCTGGAGGCAAGGCCCTTGTGGTTTGGCTTTTGGGAGGGTCACCCATGCCAATGTGGGACCCATAGTAATGTGGAGCATAGCAATGGGCACTGGATACCCCCCTAATTTTCTTGTATTATGTTCATATTATTTTTAGTGATTTGGTTTTGTTATTTGGTTCATTCACAATTTGATTAATGTTCAGTGGGTTGGTTGATGGTTACAAGGGGCAAAGCTGATCCAGGCAGTTGGGGCAGCTGAGGGGTCCCGGAGATGTGATGGAGTGGACGGAGACGGTCCGGCAGCGTGCGTGGAAAGCCGATGCGCTGTGCCCCGGTGTTTCCAGAAAGGAAAATAAAGACATTATTTTAAACTTCTGCACGCCTGGAAGTCCCTTTTGTGTGCCACAAATATTTGGTGCCGAAACCCGGGACAATTAACGTCGCTCAGTGTGGCAACAACGAGGACACGGGTCGCGTTTGATGGACAGCGGGAGCGCGCAGCTTCGGGGGCGCGGCTGCTTCACACATAATGGATCTGGAGGAGTTGGCAGAGACCTTGTCTCAGAGACTATGGCTTTTGCAACTGGATCAGCTCAAAGAGGTGTGTGTGGAAGCTGAGATCCCATGTGAACATGTTACCATAAGGCGAACGTTAATTAGACTAATTACTGAATCTATGGACAATGTAATTAATGATGAAGAGGAGGATATTCCACTATTTGTCTTCTTTTGCACATGAGTTGTCTGTCAGTCTTTGCTGTCTGTAGTTTTCATCAATTCCATTGTATTTATTTTCCTGTAGATATCTGAAAGAAAATGAATCTGAAGTAGTAACCTTTTGCATCAGAGGTCCCAACACACTAGGCTACTGCTACACCACGATAAGGAATGCCTGTTGTTGTTAAGTCAGATCATTTGACTGTACTCCTGCTACCTGCATACAGACAGAGCCTAAGGAACAAGGCTCCAGATATCCAGATAACCGAGGGGTGGTGTTGGGAGGCAGAGGAACGGTTACATGATTGCCTTGAGTCAGCAGGCGGAGCCATGTTCAAGAACTCATCTCAGGACCGGAAGGACGACACCGGGGTCACTACAGACTTTACTAAAACAGCTGTGGAGGTGTGTGACCCCACAAAATCATTCACGTTTTTCCCAAATCAGAAACTCTGGATAAGCACTGAGATTCGGAACCTGCTGAGCACCAGATCAGAGACATTCAAGCCTGGAGATCAGGAATGCTACAAGAGGTGCAGGTATGATCTCCAAAAAGCATTCTCTCGGGCAATGTGGAGATTCCAGAGTAGACTGGAATAAAAGACGGATGCTCAAGAGCTGTGGCAGGGTTTGAATGCCAGAACCTCCTGCAAAGGTAAATCTTGTGACAAAGGGGACAGCAGAGCTTCGCTTCCAGATGAGCTCAATGCCTTCTATGCTCCCTTTGGCAACCAGAAGAGGGAGGAACCATCACCCAGCCCCGTGTCTCCCGATGATCATTTGGTCTCAGTATCTGAAGATCACGTGCAGGCTGCCTTCAAGAAAGTGAATCCAAGGAAAGCATCCGGTCTGGATGGAGTACCTGGCTGAGTACTGAAGACCTGTGCTGACCAGCTGGCTGGTGTATTCACGGATATCCTCAACCTCTCGATCTGGCAGTGTGTGGTACCCACCTACTTCAAGGAAGCTTCAATCATATCGGTGCCCAAGAGCAGCATGGTAACCTGTCTGAATGACTATTACCAACTGGCACTTACATCCACAGTGATGAAGTGTTTTGAGAGGCTGGTGTTGAAGCATATCAGCTCTTGTCTGAATGGTGACTTGGATCCTCTCCAATTCACCTACCGAAGCAACAGCAGATGCTGTCTCGTTGTCTCTTCACACAACTCTGGAACATCTGGACAGCAAAGGTGCAAACATCTGGATGCCCTTTATTGAATACAGCTCAGCATTTAACACCATCATCCCCTCAAAACTAATCAGTAAACTCCCAGTCCTGGGCCTGAATACCCCCTTGTGCAATTGGATCCTGGATTTCCTCAGTTGCAAAACCCAGTCAGTTCGGATTGACAAGAAACATCTCCTCCACAGCACAGGAGTCCCACCGGGAAGTGTGCTTAGCTCCCCGCACCCCCCCCCCCACTCACTTTACACCAACAGTACGACTGTGTGGCCAAGTACACTTCCAACACCATTTACAAGTTTACTGATGACACCACTGTTGTGGGCTGTTTCAAAGGGGGTGATTAATCGGCATACAGGAGGGACTCTGAAAACTTCGCTGAGTTGTGTAATATCAACAACCTCTCACTCAATGTGAGACCAAGGGACTGATTGTGACTTTAGGAGGGGAAACCCAGAGGTCCATGAGCCAGTAATTAAAGGACGATTAGAGGCGGAAAGGGTCAGTAACTTTGAATTTCTGTGTGTCACTCTCTGAGGACCTGTTCTGAACCCATCATATAAATATTATCGTGAAGAAGTCCCGACTGCACCTCTGCTTCCTCGGGACTCTCAGAGATTCAGCTGGTCATCGAATACTTTGGCAAACTTCTATAAATGTGTGGCAGAACGTGTGCTGACTGGCTGCATTACGGCCTGGTATAGGAACACCAATGCCTTTGAGTGGGAAATCCTACAAAAGGTAGTGGATTCGGCCCGGTATATCACGGGGAAAACACTCACAACCACTGAGCACATCTACATGAAACATTGCCGTAGGAAAGCAGTGTCCATCAGCAAAGATCCTCACCACCCAGGCAATGCTCTTTTCTCACTGCTGCCATCAGGTAGAAGGTACAGGTACCTCAGGACTCGCCCCACCAGGTTCAAGAACAGTTACTACCCCTCAACCATCAGTGTCCAAAACAAAAGGGGATATCAACACTCATGTCAGGACTGTTATATCGTTATTTCATGCTTGTTATTTATTGCTATTCATTTTTCTGCATTTACTTTTTTTTACAGTTTATAGTTCCTCATATTTACAGTTCACGGTTACTGTTCTATAGATTTGCTAAGAATGCCCGCTGAAAAAGAATCTCTGGGTATCTGTGGTGACACGTATGTACTGTCAGAATAAATTTTAATTTGATCTTTGAACTATATGGTGACATATGTATAGTGTGATAACAACTTACTTTGGATTAATATTTTGGCTTTGACAATATTTTTCCGTAACGTTTTTTTCCAGTGATCCAGTTCCAACATCTTTCATCCCAAATTATAAAAGATTATCCACAGAAAAATATACAAAATACAAACATTGCATGTTTATCAGATCGAAGAGCCAAATTACAATATGAATATTACTATGTATAAGACACTCAATTCCAGGGAATGGGGGAGTGGGTCACGTCCCTGGAAATCTCCCACTCTCCCCATTCTGTTTACAATGGTCGCAAGTTGTTCAGCCGCTCTGCTGATTGACAGCTCCTTCTGCCCCGCCTCCCCGGCTGCGGGTCACTGTCACGTGACACGATGGGATTGTTTCCCCCTTGCGCGCTGACGTCACAAAGCACCACCTTCAGAGACGTCGTTTCCTGGGGAACGGGCCGGGGTGGGCGGTAAGTCCGGGATGGTGGAGTCGGTCTCCACTTGTTGGGGTTTCGGCTCCGCTGTGGGATCCGCCTCTCCTCTTCCTGCCCGCGGAACAGTGAGTGTCTGTCAGCGCCTCACTGCACCGGCTCTCTGCCTCAGGTACAATATTTAAAACATATTTGCACAGTCACATGGATGGGAAAGGTTGAGAGGGATTCGGGCCTAATGCAGGCAGATGGGCCGAGTTCAGGTCGACAACTTGGTCGGCGTGGATGAGTTGTACCGAAGGGACTGTTTCATTTCTGTATAAATCAGTGACTCTGTTTTGGGAGGTTAAATCATGGCAGGATGTACACAGATTCCTGAGGAGTTTCTGCCCCCCCCCCCAACACCTCTTCTGGTACTGATTTAGAATACCAGCTATTCTCTGTGTGAAATATTTACCCCTCAGATCCCCTTTAAATCTGTCTTTAAACAGTTTTGTCCTACTCTAATGAGAGGCAGTTCTTTGGCTGACAAGGCAAGTAGAACACACAACCCTGTCTACCTGTGATGCCACGTACAGGGAACTGTGTAACAATATTAGAGGCACATGCACAGGGGCTTCAGTGAGCAAGGCCCAGAGGGATATGAAAGCCTGACCACAACAGTCCTCCACTGCAGTGGGGTTTGTCACCTTCATTCTCAGCTGTGAGCTTGTTCCACTGAACCCCTTATCCTCTGAGAAGACATTTGCACCCCCCCCCCACTGTGACCAAGGTGTCAGACATCTCTCCTAATATCACCCAGAATACTTCACCAAATTCCCATATAAAAGTACAGGGTGCACAGGGAATGGCAGCATTTTGGTCACCTTTTGAGGGGGTTGGTTCAGTATGTGGCCATTAGTACCTTTGTCCAACAAAAATCCATCGTACTGGGTACTGAATGTTTTAGCTGAGTCCATCCTGAAGTTCTGTGTTTCAGGTTCCCACTGCACTTTTACAGTTAGTCGTTTCTGCGTGTCTATACCGACCATTGAGAATCTGTCCCCACTAACTCAGCACTTGGTCTGTCTCCTACCCTGCCCTGGTGATTCAAATGCTCATCCAGATGGTCCTTAAATACCAGCCTGCACCACCCCCTCAGGCAGTGTGTTCCAGATTGCAGTCTCCCTCTGGGGAGAGAGGAAATATAGAAAACCTGCAGCATGATACAGGCCCTTCGGCCCACAAAGTTGTGCCAAACATGTAGCTACCTTTGAAATTACTACGGTTACCTGAAGCCCTCTATTTTTCTAAGCTCCATGTACCTATCCAAAAGTCTCTTAAAAGACCCTGTCGTATCGGCTTCCACCACCATTGCTGGCAGCCCATTCCATGCACTCACCATTCTCTGTGTAAAAAAAACTTACCCTGACATCTCCTCTGTACCTACTTCCAAGCACCTTAAACCTGTGCCCTCTTGTGGCAGCCATTTCAGTCCTGGGAAAAAGCCTCTGACTATCCACACAGTCAATGCCTCTCATCATCTTATATACCTCTATGAAATCACCTGTCATCCCCCGTCGCTCCAAGGAGAAAAGGCCGAGTTCACTCAACCTATTCTCATAAGGCATGCTCCCCAATCCAGGCAACATCCTTGTAAATCTCCTCTGCACCTTTCTGTGGTTTCCACATCCTTCCTGTAGTGAGGTGACCAGAACCGAGCGCAGTACTCCAAGTGGGTCTGACCAAGGTCTAATATAGCTGCAATATTACCTCTTGGCTCCTCAGTTCAATTCCACGATTGATGAAGGCCAATGCACCGTATGCCACCTTAACCACAGTCAACCTGCGCAGCTGCTTTGAGTGTCCTATGGACTCTGACCCCAAGATCCCTCTGGTCCTCTACAATGCCAAGGATCTTACCATTAATACTATATACTGTCATCATATTTGACCTACCAAAGTGAACCACTTCACACTTATCTGGGTTGAACTCCATCTGCCACTTCTCAGCCCAGTCTTGCATCCTATCAATGTCCCGCTGTAACCTCTGACAGCCCTCCACACTATTCACAACACCCCCAATCTTTGTGTCATCATCAAACTTACTAACCCATCCCTCTACTTCCTCATCCAGGTCATTTATAAAAATCACAAAAAATAACGGTCCCAGAACAGATCCCTGAGGCACACCACTGCTCACTGACCTCCATGCAGAATATGACCCATCTACAACGACTCTTTGCCTTCTGTGGGCAAGCCAGTTCTGGATCCGCAAATCATTGTCCCCTTGGATCCCATGCCTCCTTACTTTCTCAATAAGCCGTGCATGGGGTACCTTATCAAATGCCTTGCTGAAATCCATATGCACTACATCTACTGCTCTCCCTTCATGAATATGTTTAGTCACATCCTCAAAAAATTTAATCAGGCTCGTAAGGCACGACCTGCCTTTGACAAAGCCATGCTGACTATTCCTAATCATATTATACCTCTCCAAATGTTCATAACTCCTGCCTCTCAGGATCTTCTCCATCAACTTACCAACCACTGAAGTAAGACTCACTGGTCAATAATTTCCTGGGCTATCTCTACTCCCTTTCTTGAATGAGGGAACAACATCCGCAATCCTCCGGAACCTCTCCTGTCCCCATTGATGATGCAAAGATCATTGCCAGAGGCTCAGCAATCCCCTCCCTCACCTCCCGCAGTATCCTGGGGTACATCTTATCCTGTCCCGGCGACTTATCCAACCTGATGCTTTCCAAAAGCTCCAGCACATCCACTTTCTTAATATCTACATGCTCAAGCTTTTCAGTCTGCTGCAAGTCTTCACTAAAATCATCAAGATCCTTTTCTGCAGTGAATATTGAAGGAAAGTATTCATTAAGTACCTCTTCTATTTCCTCCGGTTCCATACACACTTTCCCACTGTCACACTTGATAGGTTTTATCCTTTCACGTCGTATCCTCTTGCTCTTCACATACTTGTAGAATGCCTTGGGGCTTTCCTTAATCCTGCCCACCAAGGCCTTCTCATGGCCCCTTCTGGCTCTCCTAATTTCCTTCTTAAGCTCCTTCCTGTTAGCCTGACAATCTTCTAGATCTCTGACATTACCTCACCCTCTGAACCTTTTGTAAGCTTTTCTTTTCTTCTTGTCTAGATTTACTACAGCCTTTTTTGTACACCACAGTTCCTGTACCCTACCATAACTTCCCTGTCTCATTGGAACATACCTATGCAGAACTCCACACTATTACGTACCCCGTAACTGGGTTGCCAAACCAGCTGAAATGGAACGCTTGTTGGAGTCTGTGATTACTAGGAACTAATAAATTTTTATTAAAGAAATAAGTAATACAGTACACTAATCACAAGGATATAAATGTAACAGGTTAGCAATGATAATACCCACATATACACAGAAATAGGGTAATAGGAATCAACCAAGCTCTATCGCAGTCTAGGGGTAAAATGATCAGTCTTAAGCAGAGTTCAGTTCAGTTCGAAGTAATCGCTGTTGTTGTACTGCTGGAGGGAGGGAGGGAGAGAGATATATAGAGATGCAGTTGGTTTCGGGCAGACGTTTTGATATCTTCTGATCCCGCTGTGGTCACTGACTGTGACCCCTCCGTTCCGGATACGATCGTTCTTCCGCAGTGAACCCGGCACTCAGGCAAGGGCGGACACACACCCTGAGAGCCTCTGACCAATTCCCGCGAACCGGTCCTCCAAACTTCCACCAACTTGTGGGGGCACACTGCCCTTTCCAGGGTCTCGTGACGTGTCTTGTGCCTTAGCAAACCTGCTCTTTTTATCCCCCTGCTGGGGTATCACCTGTCCATCAAACTTCAAACAGTTCAGGTTCAAAGCAAACGGTCTGTCAATATGTTTCTCCATTGTCTTCCATTACCTCTCTCATTAGCATCATCCGTCTGGTAGCTCTGCTTGGCAACACACATGACAACACAAATAGTCCCTGAACATTTGCCACATTTCTCCCGTACCTTTCCTTGAGAACATCAGTTCCCAATTTAAGCTTCCGAGTTCCTGCCTGATAGCCTCATAATTCCCCTTACTCCAATTAATCGCTTTTCTAACTTGTCTGTTCCTATCTCTCTCCAATGCTATTGCAAAGGAGATAGAATTATGATCACTATCTCCAAAATGCTCTCCCACTGAGAGAACTGACACCTGACAAGGTTCATTTCCCAATACCAAATCAAGTACAGTCTCTCCTCTTGTAGTCTTATCTACATATTGTGTCAAGAAACCTTCCTGAACACACCTAACAAACTCCACCCTATCTACACCCCTTGCTCTAGGGAGATGCCAATCGATATTTGTGAAATTAAAATCTCCCACCACTACAACTCTGTTATTATTACATCTTTTCAGGATCTGTTTCTCTATCTGCTCCTCGATATCCCTGTTACTATTGGGTGGCCTATGAAAACCACCCAGTAGAGTAATTGACCCCTTACTGTTTCTAACCTCCACCCACACAGACTCCGTAGACAATCCCCCCCATAACGTCCACCTTTTCTGCAGACATGATACTATCTCGGATCAACAGTGCCACGCCCCCACCTCTTTGGCCTCCCTCCCTGTCCTTCCTGAAAGATCTAAAACCCAGCACTTGAAGTAACCATTCCTGTCCCTGAGCCATCCAAGTCTCTGTAATGGCCACCACATCATAGCTCCAAGTAGTGATATATGCTCTAAGCTCATCCGCTTTGTTCACAATACTCCCTGCGTTAAAATAGACACATCTCAAACCGTTGGTCTGAGCACGTACCTTCTCTATCACCTGCCTATCTTCCCTCACACACTGTCTCAAAGCTTTCTCTATTTGTGAGCCAACCGCCTCTTCCCCAGTCTCTTCAATTCGGTTCCCACCCCCCAACAGTTCTAGTTTAAACTCTCCCCAATAGCAAACCTCCCCGCAAGATATTGGTCCCCGTGGGATTCAAGTGCAACCCGTCCTTTTTGTACAGGTCACACCTGCCCCAAAAGAGGTCCCAGTGATCCAGAAATCTGAATCCCTGCCCCTTGCTCCAATCCCTCAGCCACGCATTTATCCGCCAGCTCAATTCTATTCCTATACTCACTGTCGCGTGGCACAGGCAGTAATCCCGAGATTACTACCTTTGCCCTCCTGCTTCTCAACTTCCTTCCTAACTCCCTGTAGTCTGTTTTCAGGACCTCCTTCCTTTTCCTACCTATGTCAATGGTACCAATATGTACCACGACCTCTGGCTGTTCTCCAATCCACTGGAGGATATTTTGGACGCGATCTGAAACTTCCGGGACCCTGGCATCTGGGAGGTAAACTACCACCCGTGTTTCTTTCCTGCGTCTACAGAATCGCCTAACTAAAGAGTCCCCCATCACTACGGCCTTTCTCTTCCTTTCTCTGCCCTTCTGAGCCACAGGGCCGGACTCTGCCGGAGGCTTGGCTGCTATTGCTTCCTCCAGGTAGGCTGTTCCTCTCTACCCCCCCCCCCCCCAACAGTACTCAAACAGTACAGGGGGACAGCCACAGGGCTACTCTCTGGTACCTGACTCTTCCCCTTCCCTCTCCTGACTCTTAACCACTTGTCTGTCTCCTGTGGTCCCGGTTCGACCACCTGCCCATGACTCCCTTCAATCACCTCCTCGCTCTCCCTGACCAGATGAAGGTCAACGAGCTGCAACTCCCGTTCCCTAACGCGATCCCTTGGGAGCTGCAGCTCGACACACCGGGTGCGGATATTCCTGTCCAGGAGGCTGGGAGACTCCAGAACTTCGCACATCTGACACCGAGTGCAGAACACCGGCCTCACACACATGCTTCCTTTGTCACATCTTTCTACCGATTTGTTACCATTCTTTACCAGCAGAGCCACGCCATCCCCATTGCCTACCTTCCTGTCCCTCTGATACGTGTAACCTGGGGCATTTTGCTCCCAACTACAAACATGCTTCAGCAGTGATTCAGTGATGGTCACAACATTAAACATGACAATCCATAATAGGGTAATAAGATTATCCACCTTATTTAGTATACTCTGGGTATTGAGATATGACAGTTTGAGTTCTGTATTTGCTACCATAATTGTTTCTGCATCCCTCATGCACTGATACTCACCCTGCTGGCTGCATTTATGTCCTATCATCTGCCTGCCCTTCCTGACAGTGTGACTGCATGCTATCTTTGCTTTTTTACCATCTGTCCTATCCTGCATCCTTTCACACCAGTTCCCATGCTCCTGCCAAATTAGTTTAAACCCTCCCCTACCGCTCTAACAAACCAGCAGTATGCCCACAAGAAAACTAATCTCAGGGTTGTATATGGTGACAGAAATGTATTTTGATAATACATTTACTTTCAGCTTTGAACTTTGTAGCAGAGAGCCGGGTGTTGTACTGGTCTCTGTCCTCACTGGCCAGTGCTGTGCTCTGGCAGCTCAGTCTGCTTGGTATACAGTGTCAGTGTTTCGACAGAAGTGTGTCCTTATTACACAATTGATCTTGTCCATCCTGGAGCTTGGAAGATTCACTGGCGACCAGAGTGATTTTTTTCAGACTATTATTGGGTAGAGAATCATTCTGTGATCATCGAGACTATTTGACCCATCAAATTTATACCAACTCCTGCTACAACATTTCCACAATCCCATTCCCCACTCTGTCCCCACAGCACTGCAGGTCATTTCCCCTGAAGGACCTGTCTAATTCCTCTTTGAACACTGGTTGTTCCTGCCACCATTCTGCTGAGTCCCATATTTCCCAAGGTGAAGTCAAGAATGTCCCCCTCCCTGGTGGACGACATATTGTTTCAGGAAACCTTCCTGAACACAAATAATGCCCCATCCAAGCCTCAGGGTGTAAGGGAATCCCAGTTGCTCTGAGGAGATATTCACTCACCAAATCTACTCTGTTGTTTTTTACATCATCCCATAACCTGCTAACATATCTGTTTCTGTCTCTTACTGGCTATTGGGAGACCTACAGTATAACCCTATCATAGTGATTGCACCTTTCTTATTCCTGATTTCTATCCAGGTTATCTTACTGGATGAGCCTCTGGGATGACCTTGACCTTATGACATTCTGCATGATCAGTGTGTGTACTGGGCCAATGGCACTAACATGGGTAATGCCATCCGACTCAATAAACTGATTGGAAAGACTGGCTCTTACAGGAGTCAAACTGGACACACTGGAGGCCGTGGTAGGACAAAGGACCCTACGGAAAATCCTGGCAATTCTGGACAATGTTTCTCACCCTCTGCATGCCATCTTGGCTGAACAGAGGAGCACCTTCAGTAACAGATTAAGACAACTCTGCTGCTCCAAGGAGCGCTGTATGAAGTCATTCTTACACTGGGCCATCAGGGTCAATAATGAGTCAACCTATAGCCGGGGAAGTGATGACCCCCCCCCCCCACCCACGTTAGACTGTTGGAGGTAACTTACTTTTTATTCTTTCTCTTGCTTCTCTTCTGATATTTGTATATCTGTGCACTTGTAATGCTACTGAGACACTGTCATTTATCCATTTGGACTTACTTCCTGTGTTAATCCACATCCATCAATGCCAGTTACTGACCTCTTACTCTTCCCATCACCTGTCCTGAAGGAGAGCCCAATGATCCATGTAACTAAAACCCTCCATCCTGCACCAGCTCGTGAGCCACACATATAACTGTACCACCTTTGTATTTCTTCCCTCGCTAGCGGCTGACACTGGGATTACCCCCACCACCACCACAGAGTTTCTACTGAACTTTTTCCTCAACTCCCTAAGTTCTCCTTGCAGGACTTTGTCTCTTTTGTTGGAGCCAATATGGACCACGACCTCTGGCTGCTCACCCTGCCCTTTCAGAATGGCCTGCACTTGTTCAGTTCCATCCTCGACCCTGGTCCCAGGGAGGTAATGCACCATCCTGCAGTCTCTCTCCTTACCACAGATACACCTGTCTGTGACCCCGGCGAAAGACTCCCTTGTCACTGAGGCTCACCGAGAACACAGAACAGTACAACACAGGAACATACCCTTCTTCCCATGATGTCTGTGCTGAACATGATGTCAAATGAAACTAAACCTCTTCTGCCTGCTTATAATTCATGTGCTTCAATTCTCTGAATATTCATGGACTTGTCTAAAACCCTGTTAAATGTCATTATCGTACCTGCTTCCACCACTCCCCATGGCAGCCCATACCCGGCCCTCACCACTCTCTGTACAGAAACAGAAATCTTACCTGCCCTAATGTCCACCTTTAAATTCTCACCCTGGCATTTTAAAGCTGCACCTTCTCATATTTGATATTTCTACCCTGGCAAAATGATTCTGCCTGTTTACCTTGTCTACACTTCTCATAGTTTTATAATCTTCGGTCAGGTCTTCGTCAGTCTTCTTCACTCCAGGGAAAACAGTCCCAGTCGGTCTGATCTTTCCTTGTAACTCAAGCCCCCAGTCCAGGTAACATTCCTGTGAATAGTTTCTGTGCCTTTCCAGCTTAATCACATCCTTCCTCTCATGTGACCAGAACTGCACAGGGTACTCCTGGTGTGGTGTCATTATTGATTTGTACAACTGTAATGTGATGACCCAACTCCTCTCAGACCTTTGCCGATGAAGACAAGCATGTCGTGCTCCTTCTTCACCACCTTGTCTACCTGTGTTGGCACTTTCAGGGAGTTACGTACCTGTGCCCCAGGTTTCTCTTTCATCAACACTCCTCAGGACCCTCCATTCACTGGGTACGTCCTGACCTGCTTTAACTTCCCAAAATCCATCATTGTGCACTTGTCTGTCACAGTAACAACACTCCTCTGTTTCTCTGCACCAACACCCCAGCAGTAAATGTCAATGAACCATTCACCTCTGAACCTTGGTCATATATGGTTTTATGAACCACTCACTGCTCCCGTCTCTATTTTGTTGTGTAGTTCAGCACCTCGACCCCTCTCTATTTCTCTCATTTACAACTTATCGCCACATAAATAATAGTTTGACTTCTGATTCCTCCTACCACTCTACATGCCATCAGACTTCACCCCATTAAACTCCATTTACCAAGTATTCTGCTCACCACCTTCCCCACGTCCCGTTGGAGAGATGAAATGTCCAGACACAACATGTCCCCCAGCACATTCCCCGTCATTGCCACCGTGGATTCCTCACTCTCTGCCCCTCCTCTGGGTCATTAATATCAATAAACCATTGACAATCCAGAACTGGTCACTGGGAAACTCCACTAGTAATATCATCCCAGTCTGAAACAGACCTGTTATTCTGTCTCAGTATGATGACCAGTCTTCAGTCAGTATTCCCCAACTTCCCCTGTAAAGTCTCAAATCTCTGGTATGTTTGTCAAACATGACTTAACATTCAGCAACCCAGGTTACAGGGTCCAAGACCAGGTTCCAGATGGACAGGGTGGTGAAGAGGCTTTTGGAACACTGGTTTCAGTCAGGGCACCAAATATAGAAGCTGGGATGAAATGTTGCAGTTGTCCAACACGTTGGTTTGGCTGCATTTCGCAAATAGTGTTTAGTTTTAGTGACCCTGCTGTATGACAGACACCATTAAGCTGGAAAGAGTGCAGAGGAGATTTACGGGGATGTTACTGGATCTCAAAGGATTTGTGGAAAGGTGTTTTGGACAATTTTCCCTGAATGAGTTGGAGAATGAGTGCTGCTATTGCAGAGGTGTATAAATTCATCAGGGACCTGGAGACTGGTCAGTAAATGGAATGAGCTGCTATGGGGAGTGGTTGAGTCAGCTACATTAAAAAGGCACTTGGACAGGTAGATGGAAAGGAAAGGTTTTGAGTACATGGGCCAAATGCAGAGAAATGGGACAAGGAGGAGGATAACCTTGTTCATAATGTGGTGGTGAGGGAGTTACAGACCACAAGCTCAGATGGGAGCTTTGGTCATCGAGGAATCTGTGTGAATCTGACTGTAGACCGTGTTGACATTAAACTTTTCCAAACGATTTGTTATTTCTTCATAGATTATAGACTCCAGTAGCTGAAGTGAAGTTAACTGGACTACAGTTACCCGCTTTTCATCTTCCACCCTTCTTCAACAATGGTTTTCGACTCCGCTGGGACCTTTCTGTAACAGTGAGTTTTGACAAACTTCACTTTCTCTACTTTCTCTCCAGACTTCCTGTGAAACCTCCAGTGCAGGTCGTTGGGACCTGGTAAAGTTTGCTTTTAGTCCCATTAGTTTCTCCCTTGTGATGGCGATCGTTACACATTATGGCACGATGTTGAAATGTCACTGTTAGATATCTGTGGGATGTTTGCTGTGCCCCACTGTGAACACTAATGCAAATTATTGAGTTAACTTCTCTGCGTGATCCTTGTTACTTTTAGCTTTTATCTCATCACTGGTTCCTAGAAAGTTCCTGATTCTCTTGTCTACCACCAGCCCTTGCCTCTGTATGTTCTTTGATTTAATATTTCCTTGAATGCCTTTGATCACACCTCAGGATCTTGAGGCCACTCCTCCCCATGTCTTCTTTCCCTCCCCCTTTCACCATCACTGTCCCTACATGTAAAGTGCCGATGAAAAGTATTCACACCAGTTGTTCATCCCAGTTTGGCAGAAGAATAAACCAGGGAAGTTAGTGCACCCCTTGCTGTCAAGGGAAATTGGGGATAGTATCAATTCCAAAGAAGAAACATACAAATTAGCCAGAAAAAGCGGCACACCTGAGGACTGGGAGAAATTCAGAGTCCAGCAGAGGAGGACAAAGGGCTTAATTAGGAAAGGGAAAAAAGATTATGAGAGAAAGCTGGCAGGGAACATAAAAAGTGACTGTAAAAGCTTTTATAGATATGTGAAAAGAAAAAGATTGGGTAAGACAAATGTAGGTCCCTTACAGTCAGAAACAGGTGAATTGATCATGGGGAACAAGGACATGGCAGACCAATTGAATAACTACTTTGCTTCTGTCTTCACTAAGGTGGACATAAATAATATTCCGGAAATAGTAGAGGACCGAGGGTCCAGTGAGATGGAAACATAGAAACATAGAAAATAGGTGCAGGAGTAGGCCATTCGGCCCTTTGAGCCTGCACCGCCATTTATTATGATCATGGCTGATCATCCAACTCAGAACCCTGCACCAGCCTTCCCTCCATACCCTCTGATCCCCCTAGCCACAAGGGCCATATCTAACTCCCTCTTAAATATAGCCAATGAACTGGCCTCAACTGTTTCCTGTGGCAGAGAATTCCACAGATTCACCACTCTCTGTGTGAAGAAGTTTTTTCTAATCTCAGTCCTAAAAGGCTTTGCCTTTATCCTCAAACCGTGGAGTAACTGAGGGAAATACATGTTAGTAGGGGAGTGGTGTTAGGTAGATTGAAGGGATTAAAGGCAGAAAAATGCCCAGGGCCAGATGGTCTGCATCCCAGAGTGCTTAAGGAAGTAGCCCAAGAAATGGTGGATGCCTCAGTGATAATTTTTCAAAACTCTTTAGATTCTGGATTAGTTCCTGAGGATTGGAGGGTGGCTAATGTAACCCCGCTTTTTAAAAAAGGAGGGAGAGAGAAACCGGGGAATTATAGACCGGTAAACCTGACATCGGTGGTGGGGAAAATGCTAGAGTCAGTTATCAAAGATGTGATAACAGCACATTTGGAAAGCATTGAAATCATTGGATGAAGTCAGCATGGATTAGTGAAAAGATAATCATGTCTGACGAATCTCATAGAATTTTTTGAGGATGTAACTAGTAGAGTGGATAGGGGAGAACCAGTGGATGTGGTATGTTCGGATTTTCAAAAGGCTTTTGACAAGGTCCCACACAGGAGATTAGTGTGCAAACTTAAAGTACACGGTATTGGGGGTAAGGTATTGATGTGGATAGAGAATTAGCTGGCGGACAGGAAGCAAAGTGTGGGAATAAACGGGACCTTTTCAGAATGGCAGGCAGTGACTGGTGGGGTACCGCAAGGCTCAGTGCTGGGACCACAGTTGTTTACAATATATATTAATGACTTAGACGAGAGAATTAAATGCAGCATCTCCAAGTTTGCGGATGACACAAAGCTGGTCGGCAGTGTTAGCTGTGAGGAGGATGCTAAGAGGATGTAGGGTGACTTGGATAGGTTAAGGTGAGTGGGCAAATTCATGGCAGAGGCAATTTAATGTGGATAAATGTGAAGTTATCCACCTTGGTGGCAAAAACAAGAAAACAGATTATTATCTGAATGGTGGCCGATTAGGAAAAGGGCAGGTGCAACGAGACCTGGGTGTCATTGTACACCAGTCATTGAAAGTGGGCATGCAGGTACAGCAGGCAGTGAAAAAGACGAATGGTATGCTGGCATTCATAGCAAGAGGATTCGAGTACAGGAGCAGGGAGGTACTACTGCAGTTGTACAAGGCCTTGGTGAGACCACACCTGGAGTATTGTGTGCAGTTTTGGTCCCCTAATCTGAGGAGAGACATTGTTGCCATAGAGGGAGTACAAAGAAGGTTCACCAGATTGATTCCTGGGATGGCAGGACTTTCATATGATGAAAGACTGGATCGGCTAGGCTTATACTCTCTGGAATTTAGAAGGTTGAGGGGGGATCTGATTGAAACATATAAAATTCTAAAGGGAAACAACAGGAATTCTGCAGATGCTGGAAATTCAAGCAACACACATCAAAGTTGCTGGTGAACGCAGCAGGCCAAGCAGCATCTATAGGAAGAGGCGCAGTCGACGTTTCAGGCCGAGACCCTTCGTCAGGACTAACTGAAGGAAGAGTGAGTAAGGGATTTGAAAGCTGGAGGGGGAGAGGGAGATGCAAAATGATAGGAGAAGACAGGAGGGGGAGGGATAAAGCCGAGAGCTGGACAGGTGATAGGCAAAAGGGGATACGAGTGGATCATGGGACAGGAGGTCCGGGAAGAAAGACGGGGGGGGGGTGACCCAGAGGATGGGCAAGAGGTATATTCAGAGGGACAGAGGGAGAAAAAGGAGAGTGAGAGAAAGAATGTGTGCATAAAAATGAGTAACAGATGGGGTATGAGGGGGAGGTGGGGCCTAGCGGAAGTTAGAGAAGTCAATGTTCACGCCATCAGGTTGGAGGCTACCCAGACGGAATATAAGGTGTTGTTCCTCCAACCTGAGTGTGGCTTCATCTTTACAGTAGAGGAGGCCGTGGATAGACATGTCAGAATGGGAATGGGATGTGGAATTAAAATGTGTGGCCAGTGGGAGATCCTGCTTTCTCTGGCGGACAGAGCGTAGATGTTCAGCAAAGCGGTCTCCCAGTCTGCGTCGGGTCTCACCAATATATAAAAGGCCACATCGGGAGCACCGGACGCAGTATATCACCCCAGTCGACTCACAGGTGAAGTGATGCCTCACCTGGAAGGACTGTTTGGGGCCCTGAATGGTGGTAAGGGAGGAAGTGTAAGGGCATGTGTAGCACTTGTTCCGCTTACACGGATAAGTGCCAGGAGGGAGATCAGTGGGGAGGGATGGGGGGGACGAATGGACAAGCGAGTTGTGTAGGGAGCGATCCCTGCGGAATGCAGAGGGGGGGGGAGGGAAAGATGTGCTTAGTGGTGGGATCCCGTTGGAGGTGGCGGAAGTTACGGAGAATAATATGTTGGACCCGGAGGCTGGTGAGGTGGTAGGTGAGGACCAGGGGAACCCTATTCCTAGTGGGGTGGTGGGAGGATGGAGTGAGAGCAGATGTACGTGAAATGGGGGAGATGCGTTTAAGAGCAGAGTTGATAGTGGAGGAAGGGAAGCCCCTTTCTTTAAAAAATGAAGACATCTCCCTCGTCCTAGAATGAAAAGCCTCATCCTGAGAGCAGATGCGGCGGAGACGGAGGAATTGCGAGAAGGGGATGGCGTTTTTGCAAGAGACAGGGTGAGAAGAGGAATAGTCCAGATAGCTGTGAGAGTCAGTAGGCTTATAGTAGACATCAGTGGATAAGCTGTCTCCAGAGACAGAGACAGAAAGATCTAGAAAGGGGAGGGAGGTGTCGGAAATGGACCAGGTAAACTTGAGGGCAGGGTGAAAGTTGGAGGCAAAGTTAATAAAGTCAACGAGTTCTGCATGCGTGCAGGAAGCAGCGCCAATGCAGTCGTCGATGTAGCGAAGGAAAAGTGGGGGACAGATACCAGAATAGGCACGGAACATAGATTGTTCCACAAACCCAACAAAAAGGCAGGCATAGCTAGGACCCATACGGGTGCCCATAGCTACACCTTTAGTTTGGAGGAAATGGGAGGAGCAAAAGGAGAAATTATTAAGAGTAAGGACTAATTCCGCTGGACGGAGCAGAGTGGTGGTAGAGGGGAACTGATTAGGTCTGGAATCCAAAAAGAAGCGTAGAGCTTTGAGACCTTCCTGATGGGGGATGGAAGTATATAAGGACTGGACATCCATGGTGAAAATAAAGTGGTGGGGGCCAGGGAACTTAAAATCATCGAAAAGTTTAAGAGCGTGAGAAGTGTCACGAACATAGGTCGGAAGGGATTGAACAAGGGGTGATAAAACAGTGTTGAGGTATGCAGAAACGAGTTCGGTGGGGCAGGAGCAAGCTGAGACAATAGGTCGGCCAGGACAGGCAGGTTTGTGGATCTTGGGTAGGAGGTAGAAACGGGAAGTGCGGGGTGTGGGAACTATAAGGTTGGTAGCAGTGGATGGGAGATCCCCTGAGCGGATAAAGTCGTTGATAGTGTGGGAGACAATGGCCTGGTGCTCCTTAGTGGGGTCACGATCGAGGGGTAAATAAGAGGAGATATCCGCGAGTTGTCGCTGTGCCTCGGCAAGGTAGAGGTCAGTACGCCAGACTACAACAGCACCCCCTTTATCAGCGGGTTTAATAATAAGGTTAGGATTAGTGCGGAGGGAGTGGAGAGCAGAGCGTTCCGAAGGAGTGAGGTTGGAATGGGGACAAGGTGCGGTGAAGTCGAGACGGTTGATGTCCCGTCGGCAGTTGGCAATAAAGAGATCCAGAGCAGGCAGAAGACCAGAGCGGGGTGTCCATAAAGAAGAGCAGGGTTGAAGACGAGAGAAGGGATCATCGGTGGGGGTGGAAGAGTCCTTGCCAAAGAAGTAGGCTCGGAGACGGAGACGGCGGAAGAAAAGTTCCGCATCGTGGCGAACACGGAACTCGCTGAGGTGTGGGCGAAGGGGGACAAACGTGAGGCCCTTACTGAGAACAGAGCGTTCTGCCTCCGACAGTTGAAGGTCAGAGGGGATGGTAAAGACCCGGCACGGATGAGAGCTGGGATCAGAGGGGGGAGGGGGGAAGCTGGGGGTGTCAGTGGAGAGGGGAGGGTTGGGGTGAGAGGAAGATGGAGCCTCTGAGGGCCCAGGAGCTGACGGTGGGATCTGAGGAAGACGGGGCTGCGGAGTGGTGGTGGGGGAAGGGGAGACGGGAGTCACAACAGCAGCACATAAAGACCCGGCCTGGAGTTCAAGGCTGGAGTCGCAGTTGGTGGTTGCGCAATCGCTGTGAATGTGTCCATGGTCGTTGCTGGAGTCCGGGTTTTGAATATGTCCTGAGGTGTTGGAGCCGCCGAGATCAATGGCAGGATCTTTGCCTAACATGACAAAGTCAAAAAAACGGCGATTGCAGGCGTGGATCCGACGGAGGATGAAATAACGGGTAGGACCATTACAGACGGCGAAGAAAGTGTCCCGAAGGTGTGGAAGGGTCTGGGATAGGGACACCAAATACCTCCTCATGGCGGAGAGCGTCGCCTTCAGAGCTTGACGGGAGAAGCGGCAAGAGGCAGAGTCAATAAAATGTGAGTACCTGGGATCCTCAGAAGGTCCAAATTGAGAGGCTTGGAAACGAATCTCTAAAGGGATTGGACAGGCTAGATGCAGGAAGATTGTACCCGATGTTGGGGAAGTCCAGAACGAGGGGTCACAGTTTGATGATAAAGGGAGGCCATTTAGGACTGAGATGAGGAAAAACTTCTTCATGAAGAGAGTGGTGAATCTGTGGAATTCTCTGCCACAGGAAACAGTTGAGGCCAGTTCATTGGCTATATTTAAGAGGGAGTTAGATATAGCCCTTGTGGCTAAAGGGATCAGGGGGTATGGAGAGAAGGCAGGTACAGGGTTCTGAGTTGGATGATCAGCCATGATTGTACTGAATGGCAGTGCAGGCTTGAGGGGCCGACTGGCCTACTCCTGCACCTATTTTCTATGTTTCTATGTTTACCCCTTAGAAGTAGATTGAATTTGGCTTTTTTTTTAAACTAATCAATGGAAAAAGACTCTTCTGTGTCAAAGTGAAAACAAATCTCTACAAAATGCTCTCAATTAATTATACTTATACTTTATGCTTTATTGCCTCCAAATAATTGATACTAGAACGTACAATCATCACAGCGATATTTGATTCTGTGCTTCCCACTCCCTGGATTACAAGCATTAAATATTAAAAATTAGTAAATATTAAAAAAATAAATTATAAATCATAAATAGAATATAGAAAAATGGAATGTAAGGAAGAGCAAAAAAACCGAGGGGCAGGTCCGGATATTTGGAGGGTACGGCCCAGATCCGGGTCAGGATCTGTTCAGCAGTCTTATCACAGTTGGAAAGAAGCTGTTCCCAAATCTGGCTGTATGAGTCTTCAAGTTCCTGAGCCTTATCCCGGAGGGAAGAGGGACGAAAAATGTATTGGCTGGGTGGGTCGTGTCCTTGATTATCCTGGCAGCACTGCTCCGAGAGTGTGCGGTGTAAAGTGAGTCCACAGACAGAAGATTGGTTTGTGTGATGTGCTGTGCTGTGTTCACGATCTTCTGCAGCTTCTTTCGGTCTTGGACAGGACAACTTCCATACTAGGTTGTGATGCATCGTAGAAGAATGTATTCTACGGTGCATCTATAGAAATTAGTGAGGGTTTTAGGGGACAGGCCAAATTTCTTTAGTTTTTTCAGGAAGTAAAGGCGCTGCTGGGCCTTCTTGGCAGTGAACTCTGCTTGGTTGGACCAAATCTGGTCATTTGTGATATTGACCCCGAGGAACTTAAAGCTTTAACCCTGTTCTACTTGCGCACCACCGACATAAATTGGGTTGTGCTGTCTGCTACTCCTTCTGAAGTCAACAACCAATTCCTTCGTCTTGCTGACGTTGAGGGATAGGTTATTGTCTTCGCACCATGCCACCAGTTTCTTAATTTCCTCTCTGTACTCAAACTCATTATTACCCGAGATAAAGCGGACAATTGTTGTGTCATCAGCAAACTTATATACTGAGTTTGATGGAAACTTGGCTACACAATCATGGAGGTACAGTGGGTACAGCAGGGGGCTGAGTACTCAGCCTTGTGGGGCACTGGTGCTCAGAATGACTGTTGAGGAGAGCTTGTCCCCTATTTTTACAGCCAGGGTCCTGTCTGTGAGGAAGTTGAAGATCCAGCTGCAGATCTGAGTGCTAAGGCCCAGGTTCCAGAGCTTAGGAATCAGTTTATTTGGAATGATGGTATTAAAGGCAGAGCTGTAGTCAATGAAAAGGAGCCTTATGTATGTGTCTTTATTCTCCAGGTGTTCTAAGGAGGAATGTTGGGCTAGAGAGATGGCATCTGTCGTTGACCTGTTGCTCCGGTGGGTGAATTGCAAAGCGTCGAGGTTGACCGCTAGGCTGTGGTTGATGTGTGCCATAACCAATCGCTTGAAGCACTTCATAGCAATTGATGTCAGAGCCACAGGTCGATAGTCATTCAGGCATGCCACCTTGCTCTTCTTCGGCACTGGGATTATCGTTGCATTCCTAAAACATGAGGGAATCTTAGACTGAAGCAAGGAGCAGTTGAAGATGTCAGCAAACGTTCCAGCTAGCTCGCTTGCACAGGCCCGGAGAACCCGTCCCGGGACGCCATCTGGGCCCGTTGCCTTCCTTGGATTTATCTTCAGGAAGGCCCTTCTAACGTCCTCCTCGATGAGGATGAATCTCGATGCCACCAGGTCCGGTACATCTGGAGGGAGCGGGACGCTCCTCTTCTGTTCGAATCTTGCATAGAATACATTAACAACAGGAATTCTGCAGATGCTGGAAATTCAAGCAACATACATCAAAGTTGCTGGTGAACGCAGCAGGCCAGGCAGCATCTATAGGAAGAGGTGCAGTCGACGTTTCAGGCCGAGACCCTTCGTCAGGAATACATTAAGTTTGTCAGGAAGAGAAGTGCCACAGTTATTGATATTCCCAGTCTTTTCTTTGCGCCCAGTGATCTCATTTTACCCTGCCATAGTGTACGGGCATCCCTCTGGTCGCCTGGGCTTCCAACTTGGCTCGATATTGCCTCTTGGCGCCCTTAATGGCTTTCCGGAGTTCACGTCTGGATTCAGTGTAGCGACTGGTATCCCCGGACCTAAAAGCCACAGCTCTAATCTTTAAAAGGGACTTCACCTTATAATTCATCCAAGGTTTCCGGTTAGGGAATACCCGGATCGTCTTGCGAGACACACAGTCCTCCGTGCATTTCCAAATAAAGTCCGTGACAGCTGAGGCATACTCATCAAGGTTAGCTGCCGAGTCCTTGAATACTAACCAGTCCACCAACTCAAAGCAGTCACGGAGGACCTCATCCATTTCCTCCGTCCAACACGACACTACATTTGACACCGTGACCTCCCGCTTCAGTTTCTGTTTGTAAGCCGGGAGGAGGAGTACGGCCTGATGGTCCGATTTTCCGAAGTGAGGTCGTGGGACTTAATTACGAATCTAAAACACAAAATAATTGTCTGCATAAGTATTCACCTCCTTTAATATGACACACCAAATCATCATTGGTGCAGCCAATTAGTTTTTGAAGTTACATGATCAGTTAAATGGAGGTGACCGTGTGCAGTCAAGGTGTTTCAATTGATTGTAGTAATAGTACACCTGTAAGTGGAAGGTCGAACTGCTGGTGAGTCAGTATCCTGGGAGAAACTACACCGTGAAGACAAATTAACACTCCGAGCTGCTCTGCAAACAGGTTATTGAAAAACACAAGCCAGGAGATGGATACAAGAACATTTCCAAGTCACTGAATGCCCTTGGAGTATAGTTAAGTCACTCATCCAGAAGTGGGAAGAATATGGCACAGCTGTAAATCTGCCAAGAGCAGGTTATCCTCAGAAACTGAGTGACCATGCAAGAAGGGGCCAGTAAGGGAGGCCACCAAGAGACCTATGATAACTCTAGAGGAGTTACAAGCTTCAGTGGTGGGAGAGATTGTGCATACATCAACTGTTGCCCGGGTGTTTCACCAGTCGCAGCTTTACGGGAGAGTGGCAGAGAAAAAGCCACTGTTGAAAAATGCTCTGATGAAATCTTCCCTGGAGTTTCCCAGAATTGTTGGGGACTCTGAAGTTAGTTGGAAGAAGATTCTATGGTCTGATGAAAACAAAATTAAACCTTTTGACCATCACAAACACTAAGTTTGGAGTAAGCCAAACACTGCACAACATCAAAACCACACCATCCCTACCGTGAAGTATGGTGGAGGCTGCATCATCCTGTGGGTATGCTTCACTGCAGCAGGCCCTGAAAGGCACGTAAAGGTAGAGGGTAAAATGAATGCAGCAAAATACAGGGAAATCCTGTAGGAAAACCAAATTCAGTCTTCAAGAGAACTGCGACTTAGGAGAAAATTAATTTTCCAGCAAGACAATGACCGCAAGCATAAAACCAAAGCTGCAAAGGAATGCCTTAAAACAACAAAGTTAATGTCCTGGAGTGGCTTTGTGAGAGTCCAGACCTCAATCCAATTGAGAATTTGTGGCTGGACTTGAAAAGAAGTGTTCGCTCACTAACCCATGCATTCTGACAGAGCTTCTGCAGTTTTGTAAAGAAGAATGGGGAAAAATTGCAGTGTTCAGATGTGCAAAGCTGATAGACACCTATCCACACAGACTCAACTGTAAATACTGCCAAAGGTGCATCAACTAATTACTGATTTGAAGGAGGTAAATACTAAGGCAATTAATTATTTTGTTTCATATTTACAATTAATTTAGATCTGTTTTCACTTTGACATCATAGAGTATTTTCTGTTGATCAGTGTCAAAAAAGCCAAATTAAATCGATTGCAGAACAATAAAACCTAATAACTCCCATTTTGCCGATTCCTTGTGGAACATTGAATATAGTGGATTGTCGAAGTCCCAGTCTCTGTATCCATGTCCCTGCAATAGCTGTTAGATCAAACATATTCATCAGTACACAATATGGAACAGATGGCAACCTGCCCTTCGTCTCACAATATCTGCGCCAATCATAATAATGATGAGACTTTATTAAGTACTGTGGAGGTCTCACTGGAGTATTGTGAGCAGTTTTGGGCTCTTCATCTGAGGAAGGATGAGCTGAAACTCGATGGGTTTCAAAGGAGGTTCTCCAGATTGATTCCAGGATGAAACAGCTTGCCATATGAAGAGTGTTTGATGGCTCTGGGCCTGTATTCACTGGAATTTTTGAACAATGAGGGGTGGCCCAATTGAAACCTATCGAATGGTGAAAGGCAGTGATAAAGTGGATGTGCAGAAGATGGGAGTGTCTAATATCAGGACAAAGCCTCGGAATAGAGGAGCATCCTTGTAGAATGTGGAGATGAGGAATTCCTTTAGCCAGAGAGTGGTGAATCTGTGGAATTCATTGCCACAGGGAGCTGTCAAGCCAGGACTTTATGTATATTTAAGGCGGAGGTTGATAGATTCTTGATTGGTCAGAGTATGAAGGGATACAGGGGAAAGGCAGGAGACTGGGGCTGAGAGGAAAAATGGGTCAGCCACAATGAAATGTTGGAGCAGACGACGGGCCAAATGGTTGAATTCTGCTCCTATATCTTAGCCTGTGTCACTTCCTCAGAAACCTCAATCAATTTTATGAAACGTGATCTGCCCACACAAAACCATGTTGATTGTCCCTAAGCAGGCCATGCCTTTCCGAATGTGCATGAATCCTGTACCTCAATATCCTCCCCAGTAGCTTCTCTACCACTGAGATGAGGCTGCCTTGCCCATAGATTCTTGGATTCTTGTTATTTCCCTTCTTGATCAAAGCTGCAACATTTGCGACACTCCAGTCCTGTGGGACCTCACATGTTGTGATCGAGGACAGATAGATCCGTGTCAAATCGCCAGCAATCTGCTCACTTGTTTCTTTCACTGTTGTAGGATATTTGCCTTCAGGCCCTGGAGTCTTATCCATCTTATTGCTTTCAGACGTCCCAGCACAACCTGCTCCTTAATCTCAAATGGTCTCTGCACATTCGCATGTCTCACTCAGTTTTCATTGCCATTCAATTCCTTCACTTCAGTAAATACTGACACAACATACTCATTTAGTACCTCAGCCACTTGGTCTGACTTCAACCACATCATTCCTCCTTTAATCTTGAGTCGACCTTTCCATTCTCTGGTTATCCTCGCCTTATTAATACAAATCACAAGGCCTTGGGATCATCTTTGGTCCCACTCCACAAGGACAGTTTGTGGCCCCATTTGGCCTTTCCTATCATCTGCTTTAGCATTTCCCTGCTATCTTTATATTCCAAAGGTACCCAGTCTGACTTTAGCTTCTTTCCATATCCTTCTGACTAAATTTAGGATCTCTCTGCTCATCCAAAGTTCCTTTACCTTACCATCCTTCTCCTCACTCCTCACTGGAACATGCTGATCCTGAACTCAGAGTTGCTGGTCTTTAAACAACTCCCACGTCAGATGTGGACTTGTCTGACAGTGGCTGCTCCCAATCAATGCCCCTTGGTTCCTGTCTTCTTCCGTCCTGACTTGCCCTCCTGCAATTTGGTACCTTCATACAAGATCTACTTTTATTTTTACTTGTAACTAAAAAAAAAAGTTGTGATCACTGTTCCCAAAATGTTCACTGACTCTTGGCTGTCAGCTGGCCTGGCCCATTTCCCAAAACTAATTCCCGTCTGTTCTCAGCTCTGGTTGGGCCCTGTACATAAGGTTTCAAACACTCCTCGGATTCACTGAACAAATCTTGTGCATCTTAGTTTTGAGCAAGATCTCCAGGGAAGATGAAGTCCCTCACTATGACAACCCCGTTTTTCTGCACCTCTCCATAAGCATCAACATATCGGATCCTCCACCTCCCGGTGGTTATTGGGGGCCAATACAAACATCCCAATAGTGTAACTACAGATTGCCTCTGTAAATGAACCTTCCAGTTTGTTGTGACATTCCCAGTGGGGTAACCTCTGCATTTTTTAACCCCCCACTCACATGTAAAACAATGAAACCCAGGAATGTTGAGCTGCCAGCCCTGTCCGTCCGATAACATAGTACTCCTAGTGTTGAAATAAACTCATTTCAGCCCACCATGTTTATTAGCCTGACATTGGCTCTCGTTCTTTTTAGACTGTGTGTGAGGGAGTTCTGTTTTTCGCTGGAACACTTTGTGTCGGATGAATCGTTGGAAATTGGCGGTTGTGGTAAAGCGAAGGCAGAGCTGGACGATGAGAGGCCGGTCTCGGCTCTGTCCGTCACTCTGACTCTGTCTCCTCCCCTCCCCGCCTCTGTCTCTCTGCGCGTTTCTCGGGCAGGTCGGGGCGCTGTGTATAAAAGGAGACAGCAGCAGGCAGTTTGTCAGTGAGCAGCGACCTGAGTGAAGCAGCATCATGTCTGGCAGAGGGAAAGGAGGCAAAGGACTGGGCAAAGGCGGAGCCAAGCGGCACCGTAAAGTGCTCCGTGATAACATCCAGGGCATCACCAAACCGGCCATCCGCCGTCTGGCTCGCCGTGGCGGCGTCAAGCGGATCTCGGGTCTGATCTACGAGGAGACCCGCGGGGTGCTGAAGGTTTTCCTGGAGAATGTGATCCGGGATGCGGTCACCTACACTGAACACGCCAAGCGCAAGACGGTCACTGCCATGGATGTGGTGTACGCTCTGAAACGCCAGGGCCGCACTCTCTATGGCTTCGGCGGCTGAAAAACTCCCACCTCCTCCCGAGCACAAAACAAAGGCTCTTCTAAGAGCCACCCACCGCCTCACAGACGGAGCCGTATCCACAACCTTTTAATTATTTTTATCGATACATTCAGCTGAGTTACATTTGAAACAGATTAATCGGTTCGGTTTGCGATATTCCTGCGAATCTGCCTTTCCAGTCGGTGATTACTTCAGAACCTCTGAACGCATTAAGATCGATCTTCATCCTTTTATCCGTCTCGGACAGGAATCAGTTCACTCGTTTAGAGAAGCGACTCCGTAATTATGCATTTAAATCTTAACTCAGGGGATTAGATATCAAATGAAACTGAAATTGTATAATGCGTGATAAAACTAACGGTAAATAATTTTAAAAAAAGTCTTCCAGCACCGTTGCAGGTTGCTCTGAAATTGGCGTGCAATTTGAAATTGATCCTGCGCCAATCACACTGTATTCGGATCAGATGAAGTCCGACTGCCAGTAAATTCCCAGAACTCCTTCTCTACGTGGTGTTAGAGAGCGTTTTTTTCTCTCTCTCTGGAGCTCTGTGTTTCGGACAAACCGTTGGAAATTGCCGGGTGTATTAAAGTGAAGACGGAGCTGGACGATGAGAGGCCGGTCTCGGCTCTGTCCGTCACTCTGACTCTGTCTCCTCCCCTCCCCGCCTCTGTCTCTCTGCGCGTTTCTCGGGCAGGAGTGGTGTCAGAGGACTGGAGGATGGGGTCATGTTAAGCAGTAATTTAGAATCGAAGGAAAACCAAACACAAGACCACTGTGCAGATGCTGATGGAGGGTCTCGGCCTGAAACGTTGGCTGTTTCCAGTTTCTCATAGATGCTGCCTGGCCTGCTGAGTTCCTCCAGCACTGCGCGTGTATCGCTGCGAGGAAAAGCCCGGGAGCTGAGTCAGGGCTGCTGCTGCTGTCCATTTATTAAAGACTCGGCTGACAATGTCACTGCCCGGCTCAGCAAATTTACGGATGTCACTAAAGTTGGTGATATTGTGGAGTGTGAAAATTGTAACTAACATTACAACAGGACGGTGATCAATGAGGTCACTGATTTGAGGAATGACAGATAAATGTGAGATGTTCCATTGTCATTGACGAACCAGGGCAGAACTGCCGTGGGGAATGGTCTGTCCCTGGGAGTGCTGTAAAACAGAGATATCGGGGTGCGGATATCGAATTCCTTCAGAGTGTAAACACAGGTCGGCAGGACGGTGAAGAAGGTGTTCGCCACACTCGCATTCATCGGTCAGAGTATCGGGCACTGGACTGTGACGGCACATTACAGCTCTACCAGCCTCGGGGAAACCACTCTCGGAGCACGGAGTACAGTTATAGTTGCCCTGGGATCAGAGGGTGACATTAAACTGGAGAGGGTGCAAAAGGGATTTAACAGGAGGCCGGATAGGCCAGGACCTTTCTCACCAGAGTGTATGTGACATTAGAGAGGTGATAAAATAATGGCAGTTATAGATACGGTCAATAGTGAATCTGTTATCTCCAGAGCCATGGAGTTGGAAGCGAGAGATTACAGATATAAAGTGAGAGAGGAAAGATTTAAATGGGACCCTGAGGAGCAGGTTTTGTACACAGAATGTGCTGTTTACATGGAACAAACTACCCCAAGTGGTGGTATAGGTGGGCACAGTTGCAATATCTCTTGGACTGTGGAGAGGGAAGTTTCACAGGGACATGGGCCAAATGCAGGCAACTGACAATGGTTTTGTTTGGCCACTTGGTCAGCATGGATGTGTTGGGCTGAAGGGCCTGTTTCTGTGCTGCATAACTCAGTGACTACGTCTGCTGCTGTGGCAGAGCGGGAGGGACAGTGTCAGTAGTGAGAAGATTTGGGGGATGTAGACAGGAGAGTGAATGGTTGAGGATGTGGCAGATGGAACGGAATGTGGGGAAATGTGCGATCACCCATTCCCAGGAACAAACTATCAGAGTCATTTCCACACGGGGATGTTCAGAGGGACCTGGACGTCCTTGTAAACAAATCACTTGAGTTAACATGCAGATACAACAAGTAATGAGATAGGGAAACAGTATTTTGTCCTGTGATCCAGGAGGAGTGGAGAAGAGGGTACAGATGTCTCACTGGGATTATATAGGACCCTGGTGAGAGCACACCTTGAATACCGTGTCCAGGTTTGGTCACACTTCCTCAGGAAGGATATCCCTGCAATAGAGGGAGCGCAGTGACTGTTCCCCACACTGACTGGGCTGGTTCCAGGGATGGAAGGTTGGTTATGTGAGAGTAGAGTGTGTGGGCTGGGTCTGTATTCCCTGCAGTTAATGAGAAAACAAGGAAATCTGTTAGATTCTTTCAGGATGTGACAGGCAGTCGGCAAGGAGAATGTTTCACCTGAATGAGAACTCCATAACTGAGGAAAATACCCTCAGAATGAGGTGTAAATCAGAAACACGAGACGATCTGCTGATGCTGGAAATCCAAAGCAACAGACACAAAATACTGGAGGAACTCAGCAGAACAGAAAGAGTAAAGAGTTGACACCTCAGGCCGAGACCCTTCCATCAGATCTCAGTGTGAAGGTGCTCAGCCTGAAGCATCGACTCGTTACCCTTTCCCATTGATGCTGCCTGGCCTGCTGACTTCCTCCAGCATTTTGTGTCTGTTGCTCAGAATGAGGTGACAAGCATTCAGGATGGAAATGAGATGATATTTCTTTAATCAAAGAACAAAGGACTTCTGTATTCCTTATATAAGTAATGTGGAGCCTCACGTGCTTGGTTGAGTCAAAGCTGAGATCAACGCTCTCTGGGAGTGTTTTTGTCATAAGACCATGAGCTATAGGAGCAGAATTCGGCCACTTTGCCTGTCGAGCCTTCTCTGGCATTTCAGCATCACTGATCAATTTTTCCTCTGAGCCCCAATCTCCTGCTTTCCCTTGTATCCCTTTGTGCCCTGACCAATCAAGAATCTATCAATCTCTGCCTATACCCAGTGATTTGGCTTCCACAGCTGCCTGTGGCAAAAAAAAAATCACAGATTCACCACTCTCTGGCTGAAGAAATTCCTCCTCATCTCCATTCTAAAAGGATGCCCCTCTATTTTGAAGCTGTGTGGTCCAGTTTTAGACACTCCCACCACAGGAAAAACCCTCTCCACATCAGCTCAATCAAGCCCTTTCACTATTTGATAGGTTTCAATTTGGTAACCCTTCTTTCTGCTAGGTTCCAGTGAATAGAGGCCCAGAGCCGTGAAACTCTCTTCAGTAGACAAGCAATTTAATCGTGAGTAAAATTCTCCATTTGTGATGTCATGTGAGCAGAAAAAATCCTGGATTTCAGAGCTGTTTGCATTTTGGAATTATGGACCAATCTGCACAATCCTAATTACTACTTTGTACTGCAGTAAACACTGTTTATCCATGCAATCACAGGCGCACAGATGCAAAATAAAGACAGGTGTAAATTTAAAGTAGGGAAGTTGAACCTTACTTGGAGGTAAAGCCTGATAACTAGGCCTCAGAACATTCGATTACCCAAATGATCAAAATAAAGCCAAGTAACAAGGTCCAAAATACCCACAACATGCAGAATTACATGCCTATCATTATCTTGGTCCATGGGATAAACCCTGGCTGGGTAGCCTGGGCGAGGATGTCTCATGATTGGAGACCCGAAACACCCAACGACCCTAAATTGTATTACTAATGATGTGTTCCTTTGCACACCCAGTTCATTAAGCCAAGTAGTGTCAGGCCATATTGATGAAAGGCATGGGCCAGATTGAAGTGGCTACACTACACTACCCTATCCACCATAGCCCCACATATCTCACCATACTAAACTCTACAGCCTCATCTCTCCCAGCCCCGCATATACATCCACCAGCCCTACCCTCAAACCTAATCCTAAAGTCCAAGGGGGCACACACCCCAATTAACCCTGGGCACACCCCCACAAACCCGATGACTAGTGTAAGAAGGAGGAAGATCCAATAAAGGCAAGTGTTGGACCTGGTTAATGAAGGCATGGGCCAGATCAAAGTGGCAGCGTTGCATGACACTGAATCTAGAGTGACGAGATGAAGAAGCACAAGAAGGATGATTCTCCCACTGACCGTATAATCAGTTTGTTATTTTGATTTTGTTCTGATAGTCTCCTGACTCTTTGAATATTTTGGTATAATTCATATTAGGCCTGTACTCTGCTGTACTGTTCTATGTTCTATTTACATGGGAGGCAGGGTTTGAGGGTCGGCACAACATTGTGGGCTGAAGGGCCTGTACTGTGCTGTACTGTTCTATGTTCCATTTACATGGGAATCAGGGTTTGAGGGTCGGCACAACATTGTGGGCCGAAGGGCCTGTACTGTGCTGTACTGTTCTATGTTCTATGTTCAAACAGTATTTTGTCCTGTGATCCAGGGGGATTGTGCAAGAGGGTACAGAAGTCTCACTGGGATTATATAGGGGCCCTGGTGAGAGCACACCTTAAGTATCGTGTCCAGGTTTGGTCACACTTCCTCGGAAAGATATCCCTGCAATAGAGGGAGTGCAATGACTGTTCCCCACACTGACCGGGTTGGTTCTGGGGATGGAAGGTTGGTTATGTGAGAGGAGAGTGAGTGGGCTGGGTCTGTATTCCCTGCTGTTCATGAGAAAACGAGGAAATCTGTTAGATTCTTTCAGGATATGACAGGCAATAGGCAAGGAGGATCTTTCCCCTGAATGAGAACTCCATAACTGAGGAAAATACCCTCAGAATGAGGCATAAATCACAAACACGAGAGAATCTGCTGATGCTGGAAATCCAACGCAACACACACAAAATGGTGGAGGAACTCAGCAGGACAGGCAGCCTCTATGAAAAAGAGTTAACAGTCGACACTTCGGGCTGAGACCCTTCATCAGATCTCAGGGTGAAGATTCTCAGCCTGAAGCATCGACTCGTTACTCTTTCCCATAGATGCTGCCTGGCCTGCTGACTTCCTCCAGCATTTTGTGTCTGTTGCTCAGAATGAGGTGACAAGCATTCAGGATGGAAATGAGATGTTTTGTTAATCAGAGAACAAAGAACTTCTGTATTCCTTATATAAGTAATGTGGAGCCTCAGTTGCTGGGTTGAGTCAAAACTGAGATCAACAGTCTGTGGGAGAGATTTAGTCACTAAGTGAGTCCATAAGACCATAAGATACAGGAGCAGAATTCGGCCATTTTGCCTGTCGAGCCTTCTCTGGCATTTCATCATCACTGATCAATTTTTCCTCTGAGCTGCAGTCTCCTGCCTTCCCTTGTATCCCTTTGTGCCCTGACCAATTAAGAATCTATCAATCTCTGCCTATACCCAGTGATTTGGCCTCCACAGCTGCCTGTAGCAAAAAAATTCACAGATTCACCACTCTCTGGCTGAAGGAATTCCTCCTCATTTCCATTCTAAAAGGATGCCCCTCTATTTTGAAGCAGTGTGGTCCAGTTTTAGACACACCCATCACAGGAAAAATCCTCTCCACATCCACTCACTCAAGCCCTTTCACTATTTGATAGGTTTGAATTCGGTAACCCTTCTTTCTTCGAAGTTCCAGTGAATAGAGGCCCAGAGCCGTGAAACTCTCTTCAGTAGACAAGCCATTTAATCCTGAGTAAAATTCTTCATTTGTGACATCATGTCAGCACAAAAAAATCTGGATTTCAGAGATGTTTGCATTTTGGAATTATGGACCAAACTGCACAGCCCTAATCACTAATTTGTACTGCAGTGAACACTGTTAATTTAACCCATGCAATCCCAGGCATACAGATGGAAAATAAAGACAATTCTAAATTGAAAGTAGGAAAGTTGAACCTTACCTGGAGGTAAAGCCTGATAACTAGGCCTCAGAACATTCTACTCCCCAAATGGTCAAAATAAAGCCAAGCAACAAGGTTTAAAATACCCACAAAATGCAGAATTACATGCCTCTCGTTACCTTGATCCATAGGATAAACACAAGCGGGTCTGATTAACCCTGGCTGGGTTGCCCAGGTGAGGATGTCTCATGATTAAAGACCCAAAACACCCAATGACCCCAGGTTGCATTACTGACGATGTGTCCCTTTGAACACCCGGTTCATTAAGCCAAGTTGTGTCAGGCCACATTAATGAAGGCATGGGCCAGATTGAAGTGGCTACACTACACTACCCTATCCACCATAGCCCCACATATCTCACCATACTAAACTCCACAGCCTTATCTCTCCCAGCCCCACATATACAACCACCAGCCCCACCCTCAAACCTAATCCTAAAGTCCAAGGGGGCACACACCCCCACTAACCCTGGGCACACCCCCACAAACCCAATGACCAGTGTAAGGAGATGGAAGATGCAATAAAGGCAAGTGTTGGACCTGGTTAATGAAGGCATGGGCCAGATCAAAGTGGCAGCGTTGTGTGACACTGAATCCAGAGTGAGGAGATGAAGAAGCACAAGAGGGATGATTCTCCCACTGCCCGCATAATCTGTCTGTTATTTTGATTTTGTTCTGATAGTCTTCTGTCTATTTGAATATTTTGGTATAATTCATATTTAATTTCAGTAGTTCTTGTCAATGTTGTGTCTCTGATGCAATGTGTCTGTGATGCTGCTACAAATACGTTGTTCCTTTCACCTGTGCATAAATAAACTCGATTTAAACTTTACACTGAAATGTCCAAATCTCTCCTTCACTCTCCTGAAGCCCTATGTCATGAACTGAACGTCTCAGTGTTTAATTTTTACAAAATTTCATCTGATTTTATTTAATTCTGCGTTTGAAATTTGCGTTTCCCTTTTCAATCTCAGCCCGCACCCCGGCCTGTCTCTGCCCTTCAGTACTTCCTCCCGCATCAAACGACAGCGGTAAACCCCGCCCATTGGTGCCGCTTCCCATCCCCCAGCCTTCCGATTGGTGACTCATTTCTCCAAACAGCCAATGGAAATGCTCAGAATTCCCATGCTCATTAACATACCGCTTTGGGCGCTGCCTATTTAATCCGCGCTCCGAGCAGCTTCTGCTCATTATTGTGTTTGAAACCGACGAGGAAATGCCGGATCCAGCGAAACCCGCTCCCAAGAAGGGCGCCAAGAAAGCTTTGTCCAAACCAGCGAGCAAGACCGGCAAGAAGCGCAAGAGGTCCAGGAAGGAGACTTACGCCATCTACATCTACAAAGTGATGAAGCAGGTTCACCCCGACACCGGCATCTCCTCCAAGGCCATGAGCATCATGAATTCATTCGTCAACGATATTTTCGAGCGCATCGCGGGTGAGGCTTCCCGCCTGGCCCATTACAACAAGCGGTCAACCATCAGCTCCCGGGAGATCCAGACCGCCGTGCGCCTGCTGCTGCCCGGGGAGCTGGCCAAGCACGCCGTGTCCGAAGGGACAAAGGCGGTGACCAAGTACACCAGCTCCAAGTGAAGACAAGTTTACTGACAAAACAAACCGGAAAATCAAAGGCTCTTTTAAGAGCCACTCACAGTTTCATTAAAAGAGTTATACGATGTTGAGACATGGAATTGAGGTAAATTTGGAATTTTTTTGTCGAAATGCTCATTCAGAATCGTATCCCCGTCAATCAGAACTTGCTGTCCGCTGCTCACTATAATCCCGATTTCTCTGTTAATTCCTGCCTACTGCACGGACACGGAATCGTTACACACCCCTTTCCCCGTCGCTTCCTCTCGGTCATCAGATTTCTCTAACGTGGACGCTAGTTGTTGTTTCTGGTTTAATTACCGTGGGTGCATTAAGCTTTGTCCCATTTTGGTTACTTCTCTTAACCTCATTCCAACGGGAGAGCTGAACACTGTCACAGGTCTTTCAGAGCATTTGTTAAAGGTCCACTTTCTGACGGGCGACCCGTTGCTAAACTGACTTGAGTTTACACAGTGACCGACCGCGAACAGCAGCTGAGAATCAGTTTTATTCCAGTCGTTTATCAATTGAAAGATATCGGTGAACTAATGTCCCAGACACCATCGCAATATTAACTACACTTTGTTTAAGTGTGTCGGACTCCAGTAACGGGGGTAAAGAGCCGACAAACAAACCTGTTGTGGTTTAATTCAGCAACAAAGGTTTTTTTGGCGGTGTTTTGCAAATGTCAGTTTATTTCGGCGGTTAGACGGTATTTTCCGCGCTTCTACAGTTGCTGTCTCTTGATTGATGAATAAGGCAGCGCTCTGATTGGAATATTTGCTCTTTCCAATCAGATCAGGCACTGTTTCACCAATCATAAACGCCCCACTACATTCCGCACCCTCCCGCCCCGCCTGTATCAGAAGGGCGATTTCCAGAAGCCTGATTTCTAATGGTCAAGACTTCAAGTGTATTTCTGATTTATCAAATCTATGTGATGTTATATGTATCAGGAAACCTGATTTGTTACCACATTTAACTTCTTCCTTCCAGTGTTATATTGTAATTAAGCGTGATAGATTAGTTGGTAGAGGAGGTGGTGTTGCAAGTTTTTTAAAGAGAGGGAGAGGGCATAGAGTTGTGGATGTAAATGAAATGTATGAGGCATTTGAAGACACGTTTGATTCTACAGGTAGGGGCAATAAAGTGGTATATTATTATAACGTCGACTGTCCCTCTTCCTAGAGATGCTGCCTGGCCTGCTGCGTTCACCAGCAACTTTTATGCGTGTTGCTTGAAATTCCAGCATCTGTAGATTTCCTCGTGGTTGTGTTATTATAACCATTGTGGAAAGCTTTCGATTGATTTGTTGGAGAGTATATGTAGCTCTAGCTCACTAAGGGTTGTATGGTGTGGGGATTTTAACACATCGTTAGTTCACTGTGGGGTTGTTCTCAGACAGGTGATGTTTTGTTTATAGAAGAGTTTCAGATATTTCATATCCTGTTAGTCTTTATGGTGGGAGAGGTACGAGATTTAATGTTCATAATAGTTTTGAAAATGCTGTAAATTTAACTTTAGTTTTGAACATCGGAGTGAGTAGTGGGATGTCATGGGAGATGAGGCATTGGGGAGTGATCATTTTCCTATGTTTATAAGCTTGGGTTTGGATTTATATAGGGGGCCTGAGGCCACTTTTAGGAGGTGAAACTCTGGTAAAGCAAATTGGGAGAAGTTTGAATGTTTTATGTGCTGAGTGTCTGTCTGGGCTGAATGGTGAGGATGATGTGGATTTCTGCAAAGCAACGTTGTCACATTATCCATCAAATTGTGGTGGAAGATAATCAATTTAAAAAGTGCATTAGTGGGAGAAAAGCTGTACCATGGTGGACGGAGGAGTGTGCAGAGGCAGTTACTGAGAGAAACGTGGCATTTCAGAAAGTTAAGCATCACTCTCCGCGTGATCATATTAAGTGTAACAGGTCACAGGCCGTGGTGAGGAAAGTAATGAAGCTTGTGAAAAAGATTTACTGGAGGTCATATTGGAAGTATTGGAAGGAATATTAAACCTGAAGATGTTTAGGGAATGACTAAGAAAATGGGGGTGTGGGATTCATAGGGTTCCGAATATTGATTAAAGTAGGTAATACAATTGTTCCTGAAAGAGAGATGGTTGAGTCCTGGCTTGGTCATTTGCTGCAATTCATCATCAAAATAGGTGGAGAGACTAAACAATGTAGGGATAAGGTTTTACAAGAATACCTTAATGTGTTGGAAACCAGCTGTAGCAATGATAGTATTAGTGATGTAGAGTTTCTTTGTGTGAATTTAAGAAAGCTATTTATAGTACAGGTCAGAGGGCTCCAGGAAAGGATGATACATGTTATTGCATGTTTAAACATATGGTCAACAACTCTTTTCGAGATAATATTACATTTCTGAATTATAATTGGAGTTCAGGGCATCTACCCTCCTCATGGAAAATGGCAATTGTAGTGTCTATTCTAAAACCTGGGAAACCCCTGTTGGATCCTCCTAGATATAGACCAATATCACTGACGTCCCATTTGTGTAAACTTACGGAATGGATGGTAATAGTGTGGTTGAATTATATTTTGGAAAAGGGAGGTGACGTGCTGTTGTTAACATACTGGATTAATTTGAGGGGCAAGTGCTGGTTCCACGCCACATGTTCAAAAGCAGTCAATGATTTTATGCAGGAAACTCCACGGCTACTTGAACACAGCAAGCTTCCACAAACAATATACTCAATGGAGATGTCAATCCATGGCCTCGTATACTGTCACAATGAGGCCACACTCAGGTAGGAGGAACAACACGTTGCATTCTGTCTGGGACGACTCCAATCTGATGGCACTAACATCGATTTCTTGATCTTCCAGTCAAGCCTCCCCTCCCTCATCATTCCCAATCCCCCTTTCCCTCTCGTTGCCTGCCCATCGCCTCCCTCCGGTGTTCCTCCCCACTTTTCATTCATCCATGGCCTCCTGTTCTCTCCTGTCAGATTACCCCTTCTCCAGCCCTGTATCTCTTTCACCGATCAACCTCCCAGCTCTTTACTTCATCTCTCCCCCTCCCAATTCCACCTGTCACTTTGTGTTTCTCTCTCCCCTCCCCCACCTTTGAAATTTACTCCTCATTGTTTTTTCTCCAGTCCTGCTGAAGAATCTCGGCCCAAAACGTCAGCTGTACTTTTATCCACAGATGCTGCCTGGCCTGCAGAGTTTCTCCAGCGTGTTGTGTGTGTTCCTTGGATTTCCAGCATCTGCAGATTTTCTCCTGATTATTACTCAATGTCAACAGGCATTTTGTGTGACAACTGTCAAAGTCCCACTCACTTTGAAATGCAGATATGAAACTCGAGGTTCAGCAGATGCTGGGAATAAACTGTAAAATAACACACACAAAGTACTGTGGGAACTCAGCAGATCAGGCAGCAGCTAAGCAGAGAAATACACAGTCTAGTTAGGATGAAGTGTCTTGGCCCATAATATCAACTATTTATTCCTCTCCATAGATGCTGCTGGGGCCACTGACTCCCTCCAGCATTTTGCAAACATAAACTTCTTTTTTCAGTCAATCAGTTTCCAAATGTTCCTAAACTTTCACTTGTAGCCTCATCCTCCTGGTCTGATTCCTTCCTTCTACTCCACGTAAACTCGAGCCTCCATCAGATCTGGAGCCCCAAAGCCCTCATTTGTGTTGACCTCTCTTGTTTCTGCTCCACCATTCTGCTGTCGTACTTTAGAGGAGAGTGTTGTATTGCAACAGCCCGGCAGTGTGAGGCACAGCCCTTCGAAATCAGTGAAAATGACACAAAACAATGACTAGAGCAGGGCAGAAAGATTTTAACTACACAAGACTTCATCCTTGGTCCAGAGCCGTGAGGGATGAGGAATATTTGGGACAAAACCCCAGTAAATTCATCTTCTGCAGTTTACAGAAAGTCATGGAGTGAATTCAAGGTAAACCTCTTCATCCCCAGACCGGTGACCAGTTACATCCTGAACATTATAGGGTGAGTGAGTGGTGAACAGCAGGGATGGGTTTGAAAGCTCTGGTGTGCAATAGGAACACAAGCAGGTACCAGCTGGACTGAGTGGCCTCTCGACTGTTCATTATTGGTGTGACAGGGAGGAAGCACCTGAGACACGGGATTTGAAATGGAACTGATCTATTTGTCTATGACAGATCCACAATATTGAACACCGGTGTATTTTAAGATGGTGGGATGAACCCCCTCAATGCTCAGTGACCAGGGTTCAGTCCTGGATCTGATGAGCAGCCACAATATCTGTGGAATCTGACATTAACAGTCCCATATAGAGCTTATTTTAACTTCCTCCCTGAGGTGAACTTGCTGGTGTATCTGCAGGTGCAGTGCCCTGATCTAATGAATCCCTTCCAAAATGAGTGGTAGTGATTGTCAGCTCACTGGTATCAACTCTATGGCCATGTATCAGGTCAGTCCATGGACAAGTGCATGTATTGGGACTCTGGTGTGCTGTCTTCTGAACCATCTCCCCCTTCATATTCAGTGATTGGTAGCATTCAAATGCTGGGGAACTGACAGACACAGCAGAAGTGACACGCTGTTGCATTTGAGATTCTCAGACAGAAATTCCTTGCCTTTTCTGCCCTGTAAAATGTTTGCAAAGATCAACAGGTGAACGAGAATATATCTCAGCTGAGATTATTTTAGTTTTCATGTTGATGTCTGATGTCACACTGTTACAGTGAGGCTGAACACTGTCCGGAGGAACAACACCTGTAACTGGGCATAGTTCAGGCATAAGGACACAACATCAAATTCTCTGTTTTCCTCTCTGCCCATCAAGCTGTGACTTGGCTCAGTGTGTCTCTCTCCATTAGTACAGTTTCACATTCTGGGTATCTCCCACAGACCTACTAAGCACACAATACAAACAGAGCTGCTTTGTGAGAGTTTCTGCTGATTGTGACCCTGCTGGCATTCGACGGTGGTAAACTCAGAGTCAGCAATGCCATTGAACAGCAAGAGAATGTGATCAGGCTTTCTCGGTGCAGACTGACACTGCGGTATTCTTGCAGTGTGAAGGCTTTTACAAATAAAATGGCATGAGGCATTTTCAGTTTCAGGAAAACCGTAACTCATTAATTATCCTACAAACACAGAAACATAAAGCACAGTTTAAAAAACAACCTCATGTACTTCCATCGTAACATCAGACAGCTTCTTAAAGAGAAACACAACTCAATGTCAGTGATCATTAATTATGCACTTTTCCACCCGTTACATTACCCTGCACTGTCACCACCCCCCCCCCACCGAATCCACTCCGTAGCCAAGAAAGCCCAGCAGCGTCTCTAATTTCTGCAACGGCCGAGAAAAGCCCAACTGCCACCCCCCATCCTCACTACATTCCACAGAGGATGTATCGACAGCATCCTGAGCAGCTGCATCACTGCCTGGTTCGGGAATTGTACCGTCTCGGATCGCAAGACCCTGCAACGGATAGTGAGATCAGCTGAGAAGATCATTGGGGTCTCTCTTCCCACCATTTCACACATTTACATCACATGCTGCACCCGTAAAGCCAACAGCATTGTGAAGGACCCCACGCACCTCTCATACAAACTCTTCTCCCGCCTGCCATCTAGCAAAAGGTACCAACACATTTGGGCTCTCACTGGGCAACAGTTTCTTCCCCCAAGCCATCAGACTCCTTAATACACAGAGTCTAGACTGACATCTACATCATTTATTATTATATTGTAATTTGTCCGCCACTGTGCCTGTTGTCTTGTTTATTATTGATTGTACTGCCCTGCACTGTTTTGTGCTCTTTATGTAGTTCTGTGTAGGGCTGTAGTCTAGTGTAGTTTTTGTGTTGTTTTACATAGTCTAGTGTAGCCTTGTGTTCTCTCACTTAGTCTAGTGTAGTTTTGTGTTGTTTCATGTAGCACCATGGTCCTGGAGGAATACTGTTTCGTTTTTACTGTGTACTGTACCAGCAGTTTATGGTCGAATTGACAATAAAAAGCAACTTGATTTGACTTGACTGCTCCCCCTCTGTGATCTTTATAGCAGTTTATTTCCTTTCAATGACACTTGCAGGATGATACGGACAGACACGTCAAGATCCCTCAGTGTATCAGACAGAAGTGGATATAGATGAGTTGGAATTCTGTCTGTTTGAAAACTTTCCTCACCATCCACAACTACACCAACATTCGTGTCGTCAGCGATCTGATCAGCCCATGTCTATTTTGATCCGATCAGACAGAGGTCCCATCACTGATCATTGTGGACACACTGGTTACAAATCTATAGTCAAAATCACTCTCAATTCCATCAACTCAAATGTCACTCCATGATACAAACCAGTCAAACCCTCCCACACCGAGACTCGAGGAAAGTTACACATTTATCACAAGACCAGAGTTGGGTTGAATGGTCTGGGCTTGTTACTCCAGATGCTCTGCTCCAAAGTCCATTCAGATTAGTACAACGTAACCAGATGCATCATCACTGAGATAGCAATGTACAGCATTGTGTCACAAACAAGAGAAAGTCTGCAGATGCTGGAAATCCAAGCCACACACACAAAATACTGAACAAACTCAGCGGGTCAGGCAGCATCAATAGAAAAAAAAACACAGCCAATGTTTTGGGCAAAACCCTTCAGCAGGACTTAAGGAGAAAATGGGAGGAGTAGATTTAAAAGGTGGGGTAGGGGTGAGAAAAATAAGGTGAGTGAAACCTGTAAGGGGACGGATGAAGTAAAGAGCTGGGAAGTTGATTAGTGGAAGAGACAGGAGGCCATGGAAGAAAGAAAAGGGGGGAGGAGCACCAGAGGGAGATGGTGGGTGGGCAAGATGATGGAAAATGGTGAAGGTGGGGACAGTGGGAGGCATTACCAGAAATGCGAGAGTTCGATGTTCATGCCCTCAGGTTGGAATCTACCCAGATGGAATGTAAAGTGTTGTTCCTCCAACAAATGTATGGCCACATCGCATTGGATGATATTGTTTAAAAAGTTAAAAAGAATTCAATTGTGAGGATGAATCTAAAGAACTTATATACACTTACACATGAGAGACTGGGAGACACAGTGCTAAGTATCAACTCCCACACTGTACTGGAGACTGACGGTACAGGATGAACGCCACACTCTCACACTGTGTCAGAGACTGACAGGTACAGGATGAACCCCACACTCTCACACTGTACCGGAGACTGATGGGTACAGGATGAACGCCACACTCTCACACTGTACCGGAGACTGACGGGTACAGGATGAACCCCACACTGTACCGGAGACTGACGGGTACAGGATGAACGCCACACTCTCACACTGTACCGGAGACTGACAGGTACAGAATGAACCCCACACGCTCACACTGTACCAGAGACTGACAGGTACAGAATGAACCCCACACTCTCACACTGTACCGGAGACTGACGGGTACAGAATGAACTCCTCACGCTGTACAAGTACAGACATTACGTACTTTAACAAACCTGAACAACGCTCCTCTCCACCTCAAGACAGCACCACTTTGATCAATTTACACTGCAATGGACTGTCTTGAGATTCAAGTTCTCTTCTCTTTTTACAATTTTGTACAGCAAGTTTAGTTCTTGTGAGCGCTGTATCGTGGATACTATGTGTTTATGATGCTGCTGCAGTAAATTTATCTTTCACCTGGTCCATTTGACCTTCGGTCTCCTGCTGTCCTGTTTCATTACAGAAAAGTCTCATATTATCAACTGTGTGTTTTTCTCATTCCATCTGCTTTTCTAGCAGATACTATGGGCCAGATGGCCGAATACTGCCGCTGTAGTTGGTCCATTTTGTACTTTAGATTTCCTTCCTGCCGAATTACCCGGCAGCGGCAACTCACCAGATCAGCGACAATTCCCTGTCCACCGTGTTACCCAGTACGAACACTGAGTAGTGGAGAGGGAGTTCTGATTGGTTAAACGAATTTCTTCAGTTATCCAATCAACTGATTTTTCTGCAGGAATCGTTGTTTCAAATAGCCATTGAGAATCCTAGGCATCCCATCCCTCATTAGCATACACCTCTGGGCGCTGCCTATTTAATTCGTGCTCCGAGCCAATTTTACTGATTTCTGCTTCTGAAGCGGTCAGCTGAAATGCCTGAGACAGCGAAACCTGCTCCGAAGAAGGGAGCCAAGAAAGCTCTGCCCAAACCAGCGGGCAAGGCAGGGAAGAAGCGCAAAAGGCTGAGGAAGGAGAGTTACTCCATCTACATCTACAAAGTGATGAAGCAGGTTCACCCCGACACCGGCATCTCTTCCAAGGCCATGAGCATCATGAACTCATTCGTCAACGATATCTTCGAGCGCATCGGGGGCGAGGCTTCCCGCCTGGCCCATTACAACAAGCGGTCAACCATCACCTCACGGGAGATCCAGACCGCCGTGCGCCTGCTGCTGCCCGGGGAGCTGGCCAAGCACGCCGTGTCCGAAGGGACAAAGGCGGTGACCAAGTACACCAGCTCCAAGTAAAGCTCCCCAGTGCGATGATCGAAAACACAACGGCTCTTTTAAGAGCCACTCACGATTTCACTGAGAGAGTTGTACAAGTATTTCGGCAATACATGGCGCATATTTTATGTGTGGTGACTTTTACAAGAGCTAAAGTGCGGTTGGAATGCCCGGTTCATCTTCCCCGTATAATCCCGGTGTTTAACATTCCTAAAACGGAATTGTTACCTCCCCATCCCCATCAGTCCGTCACTGCCGGTTTACATGTCGAGCGGAGGTTTGCTGCCGTTGCTGTTTTAGCTGTGGGTTCAGGAGTTTATTAGTTACAGTTGAGTAACTTCTCTGAATCTCATTTCAATGCGAGGCCGGAACGACGACACGGTTCTTTCATAGAACAACTTTAAAAAAAAAATTGCAGACTAGACGCTGGTCACAGTTTGAGAAGAGCCGTTTGTCCATAACCTGATAACGTTTACACAATGACCGGCACCGGGCAGAAGCGGAGTATCACTTTTACTCGGTTCTTTTCCGAATTCAAAGATACAGTATTAGAGAATTGAGTTCCCAGACACTCCAATATCAACTACACTTGCATTAAATGTGTCCGATTTCAGTAAAAGGGAAATGCGAAGACACAGTTGTCAAACAGATCAGCAATGATTTAATTTCAGATTAAATTTGAACAATAGGTTTTTGTTTTGGCGGGCTTTTTCCATTTTTCAGTGTACTTTGGGGAGGAGACGGTTACTTTCCGCGCTTCTACCTTTACGGACTGCTGATTGGTGATTAAGGCAGTTCTTTGATTGGGACATTTCTCTTAACCAATGAGAATAAGTAAAATTACACCAATCACAAACATCAGTTTGCATTCTCAAAGAAGGTATAAAAAGGGCGAGTTGGGGCGGGGTGAACATTCTTTCATTCTCGGTGGAGCAGTTACTGTGACTGTGAAAATGTCTGGACGTGGAAAAGGCACCGCTGGCAAAGCTCGGTCCAAGGCCAAATCTCGGTCGTCTCGGGCTGGACTGCAGTTCCCGGTCGGCCGGGTTCACAGACTCCTAAGAAAGGGTAACTATGCTGAGCGGGTGGGTGCCGGAGCCCCGGTCTATCTGGCTGCTGTGCTCGAGTATCTGACAGCCGAAATCCTCGAATTGGCCGGCAATGCAGCCCGGGACAATAAGAAAACCCGCATCATCCCCCGACACCTGCAGCTGGCCGTCCGCAACGACGAGGAGCTGAACAAGCTGCTGGGAGGGGTGACTATCGCTCAGGGCGGTGTGTTACCCAATATCCAGGCCGTGCTGTTGCCCAAGAAAACCGGCGGTGCCAGTAAGTGAAGCGACGTAAGCTGAACCTATTTACCCAAAGGCTCTTTTCAGAGCCACTCACAGTGACTGTGGAAGGGCTGAGCAGCGGGTGATTTCCGTTCAGAGTATCTGGGCTGTGTATCTGTCACGGCCCCGACCGGAGCCATCCCTGGTAACGTTTTCTCCCCTTCCGTCGTGTTTCTTCCGCGAATTAAACCGGTATAAATCTGCACAGTACGCGGTCCGCTTCACCCTGACTCATTCCCCCTCTCTGCTGGCTGAATGGAGCTCTGTCCCCTTGCGGGGTGGGGAAATGAACTTCCAGAGTCAGCCCCCGGAGGGTGAATTTAATCTCCGATCATTGAACGATTCCGGTCTTCATGACCTGAAACCGTGTTGTCTGGGTTTCACATTGCGGGTTGACCCTGGACCGTTCCGGTATACAGCAGACAGGAACACCGCCTGCCGATCGCTTCATGAGCAATTCCCACCGCCTCACAGAACAATAATATTTGCAGCTTAACATTTATCTAGAAAAGTACATTTACCCTGTGGAACTGACAGTATTTACTAAAAATCTCGTCCACCTGGGTCTCTGAAATATAAATGAACATTTTGCAAAGAAAGGGTCAGTTTGGTCAGACCTCCCGAGACACGGCTCCCTCTGTGAGGCGGTGGGTCGCTCAGAGAACAGACTTTTGTTTGTGCCAGGGAGAAAAGGGAGGGGGTGGGTGGATCGACAAGGAGATTCAGTGCTGTCCTGACTCTAGTTGGAACTTCTAAACACTGATGGATAAAACCGGACACAGAATAAATTCTGCTCCACCAACCCTATTGCAATGCGGCGGTCCCAGTCCACATGATGGGGCAATCCCCAGGGATGTCTTCTCTAAGTACCACTGAGATGTTCTCTCCGTCTCTCTCTCCTCCACTCCATCGTACCTGTAGCATTTGTACTGTGAAACTTGAGTTGCCGGTCCTGCCCCTCCGACAACCATTTTCTGTTGGGGATAACCACACACTGCTCCAGTCCACCCAGCTGAAAATGGGGACGGGCAAATGCTGGGGGTTAACCTCGCGATAGACTGGCGACCTATGGGGTGGGGTGGGGGGTAGTCTCGTACTCTCAGTCGCTTTACGCCACAGAAACCGGCATAAGCACCGGCCTGATGGGCCACAAGGCTCGGGACAGACTTTAACTTTTAAATATAATATCCCAGTCTCATGCACGGATCCATGCCCAGGGGCCATCTGCTGTTCAGAGAACAAAGGACAGTACAGGAGTGGCCCTTTGGCCCTTCTCTACATATTCCTGTGTCTGTCTAAGATTTCCTTAAATACTCCTGCGCTCTCTGCCTCTGCCACCACCCCTGACAGTGCATTCCATGTCTCCATCAATCTGTTGTCTTCACTTTCTTCCTCTGAGCTTAAATACATCCCTTTTGTGAAAAATATTACTGGCTGTCTACACCAACTATGACCACAAAATTCCACAGGTTTCTATCAAATCTCTCCTGAGCCGACGCCACTTCAGAAGAAAAAGTTTCAGCATGTCGAGCCTCTCCTCAGCGCACACCTCCTCCAGACATCCTGTTCCAAACCCTCCACATGCTTCCTATAATGATGTGATCAGAACTGAACACTGTACTCTCAATGTGGCCTCACCAGCATTTTATAAACCTGTAACATCATGTCCTGGTGCTTGAACTCAATGCCTTGCCTGATGAAGGTAAACATGCCATACACCGACTTTACCTCCCTGTCAACCTGTGCTCCCAGTTTTAGGGAACCGATGTCTCTGAACCTCAATATCCTTCTCTTTGTCAACACTGTTAATGTTCCTACCATTAACTGTGCACACCCCTGATGTTGGATCTCCCAAAGTGCAGCCCTAGGTATCCTTTTCACCACAGCGAATGTATGGAATGCAATGGGATTATCTTCAATCCTACTTGCCGGAGATTTTTCATCACTGTTTCCAGCTCTCCGAATGTTCTTGAGTTCCCCTGTTTTTTAAGTATAGTCCTCAAACACCCTGTTTGATTCCAGCTTCCTGAGCCTTACTTATGCTTCTTCCTCCTCCTTGATTAAATTCTTGTCTCATCATCCAAGGTTCCTGAACCTTGCCATCCTTGACCCTCCCTCTTACTGGAACAAACTGACCCTGAAACACTGCACTGGTCCTTAAACAAACTCCAGGTCTGATGTGGATTTGACTCAAAATCCATCATTACATATTGCTGTGCCTGGCATCGAACTCAGCTTCAATCTCTCCATTCAGTGACTGGTGTTCTGTTTCACATCCCCCTGTCAATCTCGTTTCAACCCTCATAGGGAGCAGCAATTAACTTCATGATACTGACGCCCCCTCCAGTGAAGGTGCAAACTATCCATCTTGTACAGGTCACCCCAGCACCAGAAGAGGTTCCAATGTTCCGTAATCCTGAAACCCTGTCCCTGTATCAGCTCCTCAGCCACACAGTCATCTGCTCTCACTTTCTGTTTGTATCCCTAGTACCACAGGGCACTGGGAGTAAACTGGAGATTACAACATTTCAGGTTCTGCTCCATAACTTCTTCCCTCTCTATATTCACTGTGGGACATTGTCCCTTTTCTACCTGTCCATTAGTACTGACGTGAATCACCATCTCCAGCTGAATGATCACCGTCCCCCTGTTCTGTATCTGCTCTGAGATGTCCCTGACTCTCAGAGGATTTACAACTTTTAAAACCAACAAAAGGCAACGAGAAAAGTCATAAAGAGAGGAAAAATTAGGAATACGAAGGTAAGCGAGCTACTGGTATTAAAGAAGTTACCAGAAGTTACTTCAGATATAGAAAGTGTAAAAGAGAGGCAACAGTAGATATTGGTTCATTGGAAGTTGTTACTGGAGGGGTAGTAATGCGGTACAGGAAAATGGCAGACAAACTGAATAAGTATTGTGCATCGGTCTTCACTGGCGAAGTCATCAGCAGTCTGCTGGAAATTCGAGAGAATCAGGGGGCAGAAATGAGAGATTTTGCCTTTACTAGGGAGATGGTCCTTGGAAAACTGAAAGTTCTGAGGTTAGATAATTCACCTGGACCAGATTATCTACACCGGTGCTATGAAAGATGTGGCCGAAGAGATTGTGGCAGTTTTAGTAATGTTTTTTCCATAATCTCTGGATTCTGGTGTGGTTCCAGAGAACAGGAAAATTGCAAAGGTCATCCACTCTTAAAGAAGAGAGGGAAGCAGAAGAAAGCAAATCATAGGCCAGCTAGTCCGATCTCAGTGTTTGGGAAGATGATGGAGTCAATTGTCAAGGATATATTTTCGGGTACTTGGCAACACATGAAAAAATAGGCCAACATCAGCATGGTTTCCTTTAATCAGTCCTCACCAAAGACTTGTGTATCTGCAACACTTCTTCTCAGCTCTTGTACTCAGTGACATGAATGATGAAGGCTGGCAGATCAAACCCCATCTTCACCACCGTATCTAGCTGAGACGTCACTTTCAGTGAATTATACATTCACATGGACATTATTTATATAAATTACAAACAACAAAGGTCCCACCACCCAGTGGCACATCACTAGACAGACAGCTCCAGTCTGAGACACAACCTTCAACCATCAGCCTCTGCCTCCTGTCACAGAGGGAATTATGAAATCAATCAACTATCTCCCCAGATTCCGTTTTCTAGATCTAACCTTCCAGACTATAGTCAAAGGCCTGGCCAATGTCCATACAGACAACATCCACAGGCCTAACCTCATCTACGTCCTTGTGAAACTCCTCAAAGAGCTTCAAGAAATTTGCCTTGATTTCCCTTGCACAAAACTGTGCTGACTGTCTTGAATCAAACCAAATGTTGGTAGATCCCATTCTTCAGAAACCCCTACAACAAATTACAGAGTGATGGGCCTGTAGCTTCCACTACCCTTTTTAAACAATGGCACCGCATAAACCATCAGTCCTGAAGTCACAGGAGCAGGATTAGGCCTTTTGGCCCATTCAGTCTGTTCTGCCATTCCATCATATATCCCTCTCAACCCCATTCTCCTGCCTTCTACCCATAAACTTTGATACCCTTAATAATAATTAAAAATCTACTAACCTCTGCTTTAAATAAATCTACTGACTGCCTTTATGGCAGCCTGTGGAAATGAAATCCATTGATTCATCACCTTCTGACTGAAGAAATTACTCATCTCTATTCTAGAGGGGCATCTTTTATTGAGGGTGTGCTTTGGTTCTAGGTTCCTCTATTATTGGAAACATACTCTCACATCAACGCTATCTAGGCCGTTCACTATTCAATGTGTTTCTATAAGATTCTCCCTCATTCTTCTGGACTCCAGTGACTGCAGGCCCAGATCATCAAATGATTATTATATCCTAACTCTTTCAGTCCTGGGATCATTCTCGTGAATTTCCACTACAGCCTCTGCAATGCCAGCACATCCTTTCTTAGAGAAGTGACCCAACCCTGCTCATGATACTCCAAACGAGGTCTGACCAAAGCCTCAGCATTAGATCCTTGTTTTTATTTTCTAGTTCTCTTGAAATGCATGCAAATATTGCATTTGCCTTCCTCACTACCAACTCAATGTGTACATTAACCTTTAGGGAATCGTGCACGAAGACCCTTTGCACAACTGATTTCTGTTCTCTCCCTGATTAGAAAGAGCCTAGGCTGTTATTCCTCCTACCAGAGTACATGACCACACACTTCATTACACTGTATTTCATCTGGCACTTCCTTGTCCATTCTCCAAATCTGTCCAAGTGCTACTGCAGACTCCCTGCTTCCTCAACACTGCCTGCCTCTTCATATCATCCACAGTCTTGGCCTCAAAACTATCAATTCCACATTGCTCACCCTGTCCAATCATGTGCAACCTCAACTGGTGCCTGAGATGAAGCAAAATAATCTCTCCCCTGGCCTCCACAGTGTATTCTCCAGCTTCCCACAAAGTACGAGAATGTACCTGATCAGGCCCTGGAGATTGAACAACATTAAAGAATTTTTGCAATGGTGAAATAACTGTCAGAAATATTCATGGAAAGCCTCTCCTATTTCATTTGCCTCCACATAAGGGAATGATTCTGTGTCTAACTTACCTTTTCCTATGAATATACCAAGAAAATCTCTCGGATTTTGCTCACTTTGCCTTCTGAATCATGATATCCTCCTTTTACCCTCCTAACTTTTATTAGAGATTCTATCTCTAATAATATTCTCGAATAATTTCCCGAGCATTGATCCAAGACTCACCAATCTATAATTTGTTCTATTGCCTGAGGAACAACATGCCCTGGAATATCAGCATTCTCTTCTCTGATCTCACTATCCTCCATGACCACATTGATGAATACTGATGTGAAGCACTGGTTGAGTCCCTCGCACACTTCAGACATAAACCCATCCTCTGTGCTTGTGTTGTCGTACCCTCTCCACAGTGCCCCTTCTCACCAAAGTTATTTCTTCTTCCCGTTTCACACTTCTGATTCTCTCTCTAACTTCTCTCTTGCTTGTTTCATGTTGCCAGAGGCCTTCTCCAATTTCGACTTCTGAAATATTCCTTATTCTTCATTTTCTTTCAGTCTGAATTCATAACGTCTCTCACTATGCCCCTCTGCCAGACTTTACCATCCTTGTGTTTCCTCCTCATAGAAACAGTTCTGTCTGAACTCTGACCTGATTGCTCTTAAACATCATTTACATGTTCAATGTAGACAGTTGCAATTAATTGTACCCCAAATGACCACATTACCACCAGGTCCAGTCTGTCCTTATTTACTGTTCCCAAAATGAAACTTCTATTAATGGCCAGGCTCATTTCCCAATACAATGTTTTCTCTGACCCCCTTCCCGGGTTAGACTATCCACTTCTATGTTAAGTAACATCCCAGTATTCTTCTAACATATTTGGTGATATCTGAGCCCCTGACTCTAAGGGAGTCCCAGTCAATATTGGGGAAATTAGTCACCCAATACAACTACCCTGTTGCTTTTACATATTTCATTACCTGCTACATTTCTGTTCCTTTATCTCCTGCTGGCATTTGGGAGGCCTGTGATATAACCCCATCAGTGAATGCACCTCTCTTATCCTGAGCTCAATCCACATTGTCTCACTGGATGAAATCTCCAGTGTGTCCTCTTAGTCCCTCACCCACAATTGCATATAAAGGCTGATCTGCCATCAGCCTTCCTTGTATGTCAATCCCACTTCCCTGATTTTACAAAACATTTATCTTCCTTCTCTTTGAATCTTTTCAGTTATCCAGCCTCCCCATTCATCTCAGTTGGGGAATTCCAGTGTTTGTTATACAGTGTCTTTTTAATCATTTGTGGCCTTGTAGAACAGTGCAGGCGTGTACTATGGTTTCCTGCAGTCCACAGTTTTGAGTGCCACAGTCCCACACAGTCATCAGATTATGTAAAGGGAGAGGGAGTTTGAATGAAGAGAACATGAGCAGTTGGCACATTTTGCATGTCACAGTTCCCAAGGAAATGTTTGATTGCCCATAATTCGGAACGTGGCAAGATCCAATAAAAAGAAGTTAGACTTAACCAGAGCGGTCATTGTATGAGTGGGCCAGAATTGGAGTGGGGAGTTGAGGTTTCATCTCTTCTGAGAGATGTAGGCCATAGGTAGATATATTTTGATTTAATCTTTATTTCTTTTGTATTACACATTTAGAACAGAGGGGATGCCAGACAAGATACTTGTCTTGATGGAAGGAGACAGAGGGTGGTCATGGCAGCTTGTTATTCAGGTTGGAGGCCTCTGACCAGTGACAGTCACAGGGATCGGTGCTGGTACTGTCAGTTGTCATCTACATTAACAATTTCTCTGACACTGTAGTGACAGTGAGTTTGCAGATGACAGCAATGTTGGTGGTAGTGTGGACTGTGAAGATTGTGTGAGAGTACAATAGGATGGAGATTAACTGGGGAAGTCGGCCAAAGAATGGCAGAAGGATATTGACGTGGACAAGTTTGAGGTGTTGCATTATGAGAAGTTCAACCAGGGAAGGATCTGCACAGTAAATTCTTGTCCCTTGGAGAGTATTACAGAACAGAGGGTCCATGAAATACAGAAACATCATTCACTGAAAGTGACAACACAGGTAGTCAGGATGGTGAAGGTGGTGTTTGGCCTATTTGTCTTCATTGATCAGGGAATTGAGTAGAGAATTTGGGATGCCATATGACAGCTGTAAAAGTCAAAGTGAGACCAGGCTGTATTTTGCACAGTTCTGGTCATCCAGTTGCAGGAAGGATGTCATGAAGCTGGCAAGTGTGGAGGGAAGTTTGATGAGGATGTTACTGACACTGGAGGACTTTAATTATCAGCAGAAGCTGGACAGACTTGGACTCTCTTTCTCTCTACTGAGAGAGTAAGGAGCTGTCTGGTGACCGTCCAGAGGTTTACAAAATCAGTAGGTGAGCACTCTTTTTGTAGGGTAGGGAAGCCTAAATTTACATGGTAATTGTTTAAGGTGAAGGGGAAACATTTAAAAGCTACCTTATTGGTGGGGGATGTTGCATCTTTGATTAAGGAGACCAACACTGCAGGAATAAGAGGGGTTTTGATGAGGTCTTGTAAGTATAGGTTTTAAATAAAATGATGAATGATGATTTTGATGGGATTATACTGCCGGCCTCCCAATCAGCTCAGATATTGTGCAGCAGACATATTAGTAAATCACACAGAGGGGTAATGGGAACAAGCTTACAGCAGTTGGGCATTTCAACTTCCTCATATTACCTTGTATGAAAAGTTTCAGTCTCCAGGAGAAATTTGGCAGAAACAGGATCGGTTCATCCCTCAGCAGAAACAGTATTTAAAAGGGAGGATGAGGCAAACATCACTAACAACAGAAGACAAAGGCAGCATAAAAGAACTTGAGAGGGCAAAGAATATCATCAAATTTAATGGGAAGGTAAAGGATTATGAAACTTTAAAAACCAGAGCACAACTATAATAATAATATAAAGAAGTCAGATGAATTATGAAAGTAACTCGCCAATAATAGAAACAACATACGAAAAGATTTATTTTCAGATATATGAAGAGTAAAAGAGAGGCAAGAATGGACAAGGTTTTTGGTTTCCTATTCTCATCTTCGGACTCACACCCCTCCCTGATCCTCTTTTTACACGATTTAGTTTATTCTGTATTTCTTATTTTAACTGTTTATTTGTAGAAATTGCTCTGTACTGCTGTAGCAAAACAACGAAGTTAATGACATATGTCCGTGATAATGAACATGATTTTGAATTTGATACTAATCACCTTCACTGATCAATGCCAGTGCACAAAAGTTTTATTAATGAGTTGGAGTAACTTCCCTCAACTTTACTTGGAAGGATGTCGCGGATTACAGGGTGCTGGTGATCACTTAGGGAAGAGTGCGAAGTGTGGCAAATGCATTTCAATACAGATAAGTGTGAGGCGGTGCATATTGGAAAGTCAAACCAGTGTAGAACTTACACTATGAATGATCGGTCATTGGGGAGTGGAATGGGCCGGACAGATTTAGGGGTAAAGTGAACACACAGTTCATTGAAAGTTGTGTCACTGGTAGACAGGGTGGTGAAGAACGGGGTTTAACATGCTGGCGTTCATTAGTCGGGGATAGAGTATATCAGTTGTGACATTATGTCACAGTTGTGTAAATGACTGGAGGCCACACTTGCCGATTTGTATACAGCTCCTGTCACCATTATAGGAAACGTGGTTAAACTGGGGAAAGTGTAGAAAAGATTTCCAAGGTATATTTCCCGGACCCGAGGATCTCAGTTACACAGTCAGTTTGGCCAGACAATGTCCTTTGTCCTTTATTCCTTGGAATCAGAATCAGATTTATCACCGTGTTATATGACAAGGAACCTGTCGTTTTATTTTGATAGCAGTACAGGCCTCTGAAGGTGCAGACGTGAACATTGTGTCAGCATAACGCCAAGAGATTCTGGGAAAGGCGAACAACGCGGCCAAAATGCTTGAGGAACCCAGCAAGTCAGGCAGCATATCCTACCAGAGTCCTGATGAAGGGTCTCGGCCCGAAATGTCCACTGTTTATTCTCACCATTGATGCTGCCTGTCTTGCTGATGCAGAGAGAGTGTTTTAAAGCGGCGGGCGGATTAGACGAGTATCACTGTGTTTGTGGGCCCGAACACATCGCCGGATTTCCCAGCGCCTCCTGTACAAAATGAAAAGATTTCTCTGTTACGGGATGGTCCCACTCCCCAGCTCAGTCCCGAAGCGGGAATTAACCGCAAAGTTTTAGTTCGTTTCAAAATTTCAGCCGAAAAGCAGAGAACAGGTCAACAAAATGGAAAGAGATCGCGGGCAGTGCAGTAATCAAATGGGTTAAAATAGAAAGTGCTGCCTTTAATCCCGATTAAACTCTCTTTCCAGCGAACTTTGCGGCCTCAGTGACGGACAGGGACCAGTCTGAGTCTCCGGAGTGTCCGATTTTAATTGGAATCGGAGAGTTTTTGACGAGAGAGAAACACAGAAAAATAAAGTCTCTGGGAGCTGACAGCGGGATGTCTCCGCCCCGTCCGCTCGCTGCCTTTAAAATGCTCTGTATCGCCGCCTTTCGCTTCAGTTCTCATTCAGTCTGATTGTGAGAAGCATTTTCCAGAGTCGCCGACATGACCGAGACAGCACCCGCCGAAACGGCTCCTCCAGCCGCACCCGCCGCCGCAAAGAAGACTCCCAAGAAGAAGGCGGCCGGCCGGAGCAAACCAGCCGGTCCCAAACTGGGCGAACAAATCGATAAGATTGTGGCGGATTGTCGCGATAGGAAGGGGATGTCCGCTGTGGCCATCATGAAGGCTCTGACCAGCAGCGGTGTCGATGTGGGGAAACGTCGCGCCCAGATCAGGATGTGCATCAAGAAGAGAGTGGAAAGCGGCTCCTTGGTTCAGACCAAGGGCGCGGGTCTTTCGGGATCCTTTAAATCCGGTCAAGGAAAAAGCTCCGTGAAAGCGGTGAAGAAAGGGAACAAGCCATCGGTAAAGAAATCCGCCATCAAGAAATCTCCCAGCAAGAAGTCTGGCGCCAAGAACCCAGCGGCTAAGAAAGCGGCAACTAAGAAACCAGCGGCTAAAAAACTAGCAACTAAGAAACCAGCGGCTAAAAAACTAGCAACTAAGAAACCAGCAGCTAAAAAACTAGCAACTAAGAAACCAGCGGCTAAAAAGGCGACAGCGAAGAAACCAGCGGCGTCGAAGCCAAAGAGCCCCAAGAAACTCGCAGCCCCGAAGAAGGCGGCGGCCAAGAAGACAGCAGGCAAAAAGTGAATTCAGATATACCGTTTGTAAGTGTTTGAACCCAACGGCTCTTCTCAGAGCCACCCACATCTCAGAAAAGAGCTGATCATGAATTTTGTAATTCCCGCTGCGGGTCCGACTGAGTTTTGCGGGGGAACTTCTCGCATAAAACCCGATATTCCCGGTACCTCTCTGACATTCAGAGCGGCCGTGACGTCCCAGATTTGAAGTGAAACACTGTGTTTCACTCGGGCTGTGTGTGAGTGAGAGAGAGTGAGACCGGTGGAGTGGTCTGCAGGCCCAGTTCCTTCTCCCGCTCCAGGAGGGCGTGACTGAGATTCCGCACCTCGCATCCCAAGGCCCGATTCAGCTGAGTTGATTGGGAACTGCTGAATCCTATGTGAGAGGGGAGGGGGCGTCTTGAGAGAGGGATCTGTCTCTGAGGATGGACTTCAGGGGGAAGATATATGATAAACTACCCGGCGACTTTGCCAACTGACCTTCAATCAGGTACCAGCTACAAAAGTTTATTTACATAACATTTACAAGAATAAAATCAAAAATATATAATTACTGCTCTCGGAAGTCGCCCATTTGTACCCATCGCGACCGCATGCTCCCACTCCAAGGACAGCCGGGCATGTCCAAAGCAAACAAAACGGAACAGCCGAACCAGCGGTACATAGCAGGTTTGTGGGAGAAGTGAAGGGCCAGGTGAGACCCTGACGGAGGGAGCGCGTTCATCTCCTGTCTCTTGCTGAATTAACCTGACGGCACAGAACAGCTGACGATCGCGGTCAGTTAATGCAAAACCGAACAACCCCATCAGGAGGGCAGATCACCACTACAATAATACAATGATCAGCAAGCGACAGGCCTTTCCTTTGCTGTGGTTGTGGCTCTTAAAAGAGCCTTTTCTTCTGCTTGGTGTGGAGGCCGGGTTTAGGCGCGCTCTCCGCGGATTCGGCGGGCCAACTGGATGTCCTTGGGCATGATGGTGACTCGCTTGGCGTGGATGGCACACAGGTTAGTGTCCTCAAACAGCCCGACCAGGTAAGCCTCGCTAGCCTCCTGCAGGGCCATGACGGCCGAGCTCTGGAAGCGCAGATCGGTTTTGAAGTCCTGAGCGATCTCCCGCACCAGGCGTTGGAAGGGAAGTTTGCGGATGAGCAGCTCGGTGGATTTCTGGTAGCGCCGGATCTCCCGCAGAGCCACGGTGCCGGGCCGGTAGCGGTGAGGTTTCTTCACTCCGCCGGTGGCTGGAGCGCTCTTCCGCGCCGCTTTGGTCGCCAACTGTTTGCGAGGAGCTTTCCCTCCGGTCGATTTACGCGCTGTCTGCTTGGTCCGGGCCATTCTCCTTCAGAACCGAGAACACAGGCTGAAATACAGGAACAAGATAGACGAAACGCGCTCCGGGACAGGATTTTATACTGTTGGAAAGGGTCTTTCCATCAACTCTGATTGGTTGAACCAGGTGTCTATTAAGGTTCCTTACTGCGATTGGTTAATTCATTTCCTGTAGGCTGGCGGCAAGTAACAATTTATGACAAAATAGGAAACTGTTGACTGGCGGTTGGACTTCATTCCTGCAGAGTGATTGGCGCAGAATTAATTTCAAATCGCCCGCCAATTTCAGAGCAGCCAGCAACTGCCTGATTATTTTTATTTACAATTAATTCTATCACGGATTATACAATTTCAGTTTCATTTAATATCTAATTTCCTCAGTTAAGATTTAAATGCACAACTACGGAATCGTTGTCTAAACGAGTGAACTAATTTCTGTTCGAAACTGATAGAGGATTAAGATCGATCCTAATGCAGGTTTTGCGGTAGTCACTGACTGGAAAGGCAGAATTGTAGTATTGTTTCAAGCGGAACCGATCATTCTGTTTCAAATGCAACTGAGCTGAGTATAAATTTTTTAAAAGTATCCAGAAGTCTGTGGATACGGCTCCGTCTGTGAGGCGGTGGGTGGCTCTTAGAAGAACCTTTGTTTTGTGCTCGGGAGGAGGTGGGAGTTTTTCAGCCGCCGAAGCCATAGAGAGTGCGGCCCTGGCGTTTCAGAGCGTACACCACATCCATGGCAGTGACCGTCTTGCGCTTGGCGTGTTCAGTGTAGGTGACCGCATCCCGGATCACATTCTCCAGGAAAACCTTCAGCACCCCGCGGGTCTCCTCGTAGATCAGACCCGAGATCCGCTTGACGCCGCCACGGCGAGCCAGACGGCGGATGGCCGGTTTGGTGATGCCCTGGATGTTATCACGGAGCACTTTACGGTGTCGCTTGGCTCCGCCTTTGCCCAGTCCTTTGCCTCCTTTCCCTCTGCCAGACATGATGCTGCTTCACTCAGGTCGCTGCTCACTGACAGACTGCCTGCTGCTGTCTCCATTTATACACAGCGCCCCGACCTGCCCGAGAAACGCGCAGAGAGACAGAGGCGGGGAGGGGAGGAGACAGAGTCAGAGTGATGGACAGAGCCGAGAGCGGCCTCTCATCGTCCTGCTCTGCCTTCACTTTACCACAACCGCCAATTTCCAACGATTCATCCGACACAAAGCGCTCCAGTGAAAAACAAAACTCCCTCACACACCACATACATACTGGGAGATTTCTGGGAATTTGTTGATTCTCCTGCTTTAAATTATAGGAAGTGCTTTTCCAAGCAAATCCCCGAGGACAGAACCAAAGTAATTAAACAGGGCAACACTGAAGCTCTTTGTGGGAAATCAGACTCGACAAGTGACGGGTCCTTCGGTGCTGGAGACCTCGATCCACCCACCCACCCCCTCCCAGGCACAACCCAAAGTCTGTTCTCAGAGCGACCCTCTCGGGAGTTCTGACCAACCTCTTTCGCAAAATATTCATTTATATTTCAGAGACCTGGGTGGACGAGATTTCCAGTAAATACTGTCAGTTCCACAGGGTAAATGCACTTTTATAGATAACTGTAAATATTATTGTTCTGTGAGGCGGTGGGAATTCTCATGAGGCAACGAATAGGTGATGTTCCCACCTGCTGCACACCGGAACGGTCCCGGGTCAACCCGCAATGTCAAACCCAGACAACGCGGATTTAGGTCATGAAGAGCGGAGTCGTTCAATGATCGGAGATTAAATTCTCTGTCCGGGGGCTGACTCTGGAAATTAATTTCACGACACCTGGCCTAGTGAACCCGCTGACTCTCCGCAAGGGGAGAGAGCTCCATTGCGCCGGCAGAGAGGGGAAATGAGTCAGGACCGAAGCGGACCGATTTCTGTGCAGATATATATCGGTTTACTTCGCGGAAGAAACGTGACGGACATTGAACTATCGTGACTGAACTATCACCCGCTGCTCAGCCCTTCCACAGACACTGAGTGGCTCTGAAAAGAGCCTTTGGGTAAATGGGTTCAGCTTACGTCGCTTCACTTACTGGCACCGCCGGTTTTCTTGGGCAACAGCACAGCCTGGATATTGGGTAACACACCGCCCTGAGCGATAGTCACCCCTCCCAGCAGCTTGTTGAGCTCCTCGTCGTTGCGGACGGCCAGCTGCAGGTGTCGGGGGTTGATGCGGGTTTTCTTATTGTCCCGGGCCGCGTTGCCGGCCAATTCGAGGATTTCGGCTGTCAGATACTCGAGCACAGCAGCCAGATAGACCGGGGCTCCGGCACCCACCCGCTCAGCATAGTTGCCCTTTCTTAGGAGTCTGTGAACCCGGCCGACCGGGAACTGCAGTCCAGCCCGAGACGACCGAGATTTGGCCTTGGACCGAGCTTTGCCAGCGGTGCCTTTTCCACGTCCAGACATTTTCACAGTCACAGTAACTATTCCACCGAGAATGAAAGAATGTTCACCCCGCCCGAACTCGCCCTTTTTATACCTTCTTTGAGAATGCAAACTGATATTTGTGATTGGTGTAAATTTACTTATGCTCATTGGTGAAGAGAAAAGTCCCAATCGAAGAACTGCCTTAATCACCAATCAGCAGTCCGTAAAGACAGAAGCGCGGAAAGTAACCGTCTCCTCCCCAAAGTACACTGAAATTTCGAAAAAGCCCGCCAAAAAAATAAATCTCTTGTTCAAATTTAATCAGAAATTAAATAATTGCTGATCTGTTTGACGATTGAGTGTTCGTACTTCCCCGTTACTGAAACCGGGCACATTTAATGCAAGTGTAGTTGATATTGAAATGTCTGGGAACTCAATTCTCTAATTTCTTTCAACCCGTAACGGAACCGAGTAAAACTGAATCTCAGCTTCTGCCCGGTGCCGGTCATTGTGTAAACGTTATCAGGTTATGGACAAACGGCTCTTCTCAAACTGTGACCAGCGGCTAATCTGCAATTTAAAAATGTTCTATGAAACAATCATGAACTCGTTCAGGCCTCGCATTGAAATAATACAACAGAGGGATGGGAACCAGTGCAGAGAGACAGAGGGGTGTAAAGTGAGCGTAGAAGCAAAAAGTACAAAGGGGAAAAGTAAAAGTGGCAGGCCGACAAATCCAGGGCAAGCATTAAAAAGGGCTAAGAGAGTTGTAAAAGAGTGCCTGAAGGCTTTATGTGTCAATGCAAGGAGCATTCGTAATAAGGTGGATGAATTGAAAGTGCAGATTGTTATTAATGATTATGATATAGTTGGGATCACAGAGACATGGCTCCAGGGTGACCAGGGATGGGAGCTCAACGTTCAGGGATATTCAATATTCAGGAGGGATAGACACGAAGGAAGGGGAGGTGGGGTGGCGTTGCTGGTTAAAAAAGAGATTAACGCAATAGAAAGGAAGGACATAAGCCGGGAAGATGTGGAATCGATATGGGTAGAGCTGCGTAACACTAAGGGACAGAAGACGCTGGTGGGAGTTGTGTACAGGCCACCTAACAGTAGTAGTGAGGTCGGAGATGGTATTAAACAGGAAATTAGAAATGTGTGCAATAAAGGAACAGCAGTTATAATGGGTGACTTCAATCTACATGTAGACTGGGTGAACCAAATTGGTAAAGGTGCTGAGGAAGAGGATTTCTTGGAATGTATGCGGGATGGTTTTTTGAACCAACATGTCGAGGAACCGACTAGAGAGCAGGCTATTCTGGACTGGGTTTTGAGCAATGAGGAAGGGTTAATTAGCGATCTTGTCGTGAGAGGCCTCTTGGGTAAGAGTGACCATAATATGGTGGAATTCTTCATTAACATGGAGAGTGACGTAGTTAATTCAGAAACAAAGGTTCTGAACTTAAAGAGGGGTAACTTTGAAGGTATGAGACATGAATTAGCTAAGATAGACTGGCAAATGACACTTCAAGGATTGACGGTGGATATGCAATGGCAGGCATTTAAAGGTTGCATGGATGAACTACAACAATTGTTCATCCCAGTTTGGCAAAAGAATAAATCAAGGAAGGTAGTGCACCCGTGGCTGACAAGAGAAATTAGGGATAGTATCAATTCCAAAGAAGTAGCATACAAATTAGCCAGAGAAAGTGGCTCACCTGAGGACTGGGAGAAATTCAGAGTTCAGCAGAGGAGGACAAAGGGCTTAATTAGGAAGGGGAAAAAAGATTATGAGAGAAAACTGGCAGAGAACATAAAAACGGACTGTAAAAGCTTTTATAGATATGTAAAAAGGAAAAGACTGATAAAGACAAATGTAGGTCCCCTGCAAACAGAAACAGGTGAATTGATTATGGGGAGCAAGGACATGGCAGACCAATTGAATAATTACTTTGGTTCTGTCTTCACTAAGGAGGACATAAATAATCTTCCAGAAATAGTAAGGGACAGAGGGTCCAGTGAGATGGAGGAACTGAGCGAAATACATGTTAGTAGGGAAGTGGTGTTAGGTAAATTGAAGGGATTGAAGGCAGATAAATCCCCAGGGCCAGATGGTCTGCATCCCAGAGTGCTTAAGGAAGTGGCCCAAGAAATAGTGGATGCATTAGTGATAATTTTTCAAAACTCGTTAGATTCTGGACTAGTTCCTGAGGATTGGAGGGTGGCTAATGTAACCCCACTTTTTAAAAAAGGAGGGAGAGAGAAACCGGGGAATTATAGGCCGGTTAGCCTAACGTCGGTGGTGGGGAAACTGCTGGAGACAGTTATCAAGGATGTGATAACAGCACATTTGGAAAGCGGTGAAATGATCGGACAAAGTCAGCATGGATTTGTGAAAGGAAAATCATGTCTGACGAATCTCATAGAATTTTTTGAGGATGTAACTAGTAGAGTGGATAGGGGAGAACCAGTGGATGTGGTATATTTGGATTTTCAAAAGGCTTTTGACAAGGTCCCACATAGGAGATTAGTGTGCAAACTTAAAGCACACGGTATTGGGGGTAAGGTATTGGTGTGGGTGGAGAATTGGTTAGCAGACAGGAAGCAAAGAGTGGGAATAAACGGGACCTTTTCAGAATGGCAGGCGGTGACTAGTGGGGTACCGCAAGGCTCAGTGCTGGGACCCCAGTTGTTTACAATATATATTAATGACTTGGATGAGGGAATTAAATGCAGCATCTCCAAGTTTGCGGATGACACGAAGCTGGGTGGCAGTGTTAGCAGTGAGGAGGATGCTAAGAGGATGCAGGGTGACTTGGATAGGTTGGGTGAGTGGGCAAACTCATGGCAGATGCAATTTAATGTGGATAAATGTGAAGTTATCCACTTTGGTGGCAAAAATAGGAAAACAGATTATTATCTGAATGGTGGCCGATTAGGAAAAGGGGAGGTGCAACGAGACCTGGGTGTCATTATACACCAGTCATTGAAAGTGGGCATGCAGGTACAGCAGGCGGTGAAAAAGGCGAACTGTATGCTGGCATTTATAGCGAGAGGATTCGAGTACAGGAGCAGGGAGGTACTACTGCAGTTGTACAAGGCCTTGGTGAGACCACACCTGGAGTATTGTGTGCAGTTTTGGTCCCCTAATCTGAGGAAAGACATCTTTGCCATAGAGGGAGTACAAAGAAGGTTCACCAGATTGATTCCTGGGATGGCAGGTCTTTCATATGAAGAAAGACTGGATGAACTGGGCTTGTACTCGTTGGAATTTAGAAGATTGAGGGGGGATCTGATTGAAACGTATAAGATCCTAAAGGGATTGGACAGGCTAGATGCAGGAAGATTGTTCCCGATGTTGGGGAGGTCTAGAACGAGGGGTCACAGTTTGAGGATAGAGGGGAAGCCTTTTAGGACCGAGGTTAGGAAAAACTTCTTCACACAGAGAGTGGTGAATCTGTGGAATTCTCTGCCACAGCAAACTGTTGAGGCCAGTTCATTAGCTATGTTTAAAAGGAAGTTAGATATGGCCCTTGTGGCTACAGGGGTCAGGGGGTATGGAGGGAAGGCTGGGTTCTGAGTTGGATGATCAGCCATGATCATAATAAATGGCGGTGCAGGCTCGAAGGGCCGAATGGCCTACTCCTGCACCTATTTTCTATGTTTCTATGTAATATTCAGAGAAGTTACCCAACTGTAACTAATAAACTCCTGAACCCGCAGCTAAAACAGCAACGGCAGCAATCCTCCGCTCGACATGGATACCGGCAGGGGCGGACTGATGAGGATGTGAAGGTAACAAGTCCGTGTCAGTGCAGTGGGAGGAATGTAAAGCACCGGGATTATACGGAGATGAACCGGATCCTCCAACCCTACTTTAGCTCTTGTAAAAGACACCAGACGTAAAATGTGTGCAATTTAGTGTCTAAATTTTAGTACAACCCTCTCAGTGAAATTGTGAGTGGCTCTTAAAAGAGCCGTTGTGTTTTCGATCATCTCACTGGGGTGCTTCATTTGGAGCTGGTGTACTTGGTCACCGCCTTTGTCCCTTCGGACACGGCGTGCTTGGCCAGCTCCCCGGGCAGCAGCAGGCGCACGGCGGTCTGGATCTCCCGTGAGGTGATGGTTGACCGCTTGTTGTAATGGGCCAGGCGGGAAGCCTCGCCCCCGATTCGCACGAAGATATCGTTGACGAACGAGTTCATGATGCTCATGGCCTTGGAGGAGATGCCGGTGTCAGGGTGAACCTGCTTCATCACTTTGTAGATGTAGATGGAATAACTCTCCTTCCTCAGCCTCTTGCGCTTCTTCCCTGCCTTGCCCGCTGGTTTGGGCAGAGCTTTCTTGGCGCCCTTCTTCGGAGCGGATTTCGCTGGCTCAGGCATTTCTCACGTCGGTTTCAGACCCTGAATAAGCTGAACTGACTCGGAGCAGGAATTAAATAGGCAGCGCCCGGAACAGTATGCTAATGAGGGATGGGAGGCCTTGGATTCCCAATGGCTATTTGAAGATTCTATTCATACAGTAAAGTCACTTGATTGGTTATCTGAAGGCACACGCTAACCAATCAGAACTCTCTCTCGACAGCCCCGTGATTATTTGGGTGAAACTGCGGACTGGGAACTGGCGCTGATCCGGTGAGTTGCCGCTGCCGGTTAATTCCGCAGGAAGGAAATCTAACATACAAAATGGAGCATAAGGCACAGGAGCAGTATTCGGCATTTGGCTCATTGTGTCTGCTAGAAAAGCAGAAGGAATGAGTAAAACACACACACGATAATGTAAAACATTTATGTAATGAAACAGGGCAGCAGGACATCGAAGGTCCAATTGTCATCATGAGACCCATTTCTGTGTGAGGTTGAAAGTCGTTTATTGTCATTTGCAACTTGCTTGCAGCAGATTCATAGACACACAGTTTCAGAGACGCACCAGTCACAAAATAAAAACATACTCTACGGAATTACAAAGGGGTAACAGAATTTGAACAAGAGTCCATTGCAGTGTAAAGTGGTCAAAGTGATGCTGTACTGAGATGGTGATGAGGGTTGTCCAGGTTTGTTAAACAACAGAATGTCTGTACCCGTCAGTCTCTGGTACAGTGTGAGAGTGCGGGGTTCATTCTGTACCTGTCTGTCTCTGGTACAGTGTGAGAGTGTGGGGTTCATTCTGTACCTGTCTGTCTCTGGTACAGTGTGAGAGTGTGGGGATCATTCTGTACCCGTCAGTCTCTGGTACAGTGTGAGAGTGTGGGGATCATTCTGTACCTGTCAGTCTCTGGTACAGTGTGAGAGTGTGGGGATCATTCTGTACCTGTCAGTCTCTGGTACAGTGTGAGAGCGTGGGGTTCATTCTGTACCTGTCAGTCTCTGGTACAGTGTGAGAGCGTGGGGATCATTCTGTACCTGTCAGTCTCTGGTACAGTGTGAGAGCGTGGGGATCATTCTGTACCTGTCAGTCTCTGGTACAGTGTGAGAGCGTGGGGTTCATTCTGTACCTGTCAGTCTCTGGTACAGTGTGAGAGCGTGGGGATCATTCTGTACCTGTCAGTCTCTGGTACAGTGTGAGAGTGTGGGGATCATTCTGTACCTGTCAGTCTCTGGTACAGTGTGAGAGTGTGGGGTTCATTCTGTACCCGTCAGTCACTGGTACAGTGTGAGAGTGTGGGGTTCATTCTGTACTTGTCAGTCACTGGTACAGTGTGAGAGTGTGGGGCTCATTCTGTACCCGTCGTCTCTGGTACAGTGTGAGAGTGTGAAGTTCACTCTGTACTTGTCAGTCACTGGTACAGTGTGAGAGCGAGGGGATCATTCTGTACCCGTCAGTCTCTGATACAGTGTGGGAGTTGGACTTCACAATGTATCTTCCAATCTCTCATGCGGTGTAAATGTATAAAGTTCTTTCTGATTCATTCTTGCAATTGAACTCTTTGATTAAATGAAGTTTGCTTTTTAAATAAAATCATACAATGCGATGAGGCTACACTTAGCTTGGAAGAACAACATTTTCTGTCTGGGTATCTTCCAAACTGATAGCATGAACATTAAATTTTCAAACTTCTGGTAATGCTCCCCCCCCTCACCAATTCCCATCCCCTTTTCTTCTCTCATCTTGCCCACCCATCACCTCCCTCTTGTGCTCCTTCCCTCTTTCTTCCATGGCCTTCTCTCTCTTTCACCAATCAACTTTCCAGCTCTTTACTTCATTCCTCCCCTTTCAGGATTCACCCAGTACCTTGTTTTCTCTCACCCCTACCCCCACCTTTTAAATCTACTCCTCGTCTTTTCATCTCCAGTCTTGCTGAAGGGTTTTGGACCGAAACATTGACTATTGTTTTGTTATATAGATGCTGTACATCGGTATCTCAGGGATGATGTATCTGGTTACATTGTACAATCTAATGCACGTCAACTCTGGCAGGGGTTGCAGCCATTACTTCCTACAAAGCAAACCCAACATCATGAATGGCAGTGAGGCTTCACAACCAGGCCAGCTCAACCCCTTTTATGCTCACTTTCACAGGAAGAATAAAGCCACAGCTATGAGGATACGTGCAGCGTCTGATGACCCTGTGATCTCTGTCTTGGAGGCCGACATCAGGCTGTCTTTCAAGAGGCTGAACCCTCGCCGGGCAGCAGGGCCCGATGGAGAACCTGGTCAGGCTCTGAAACCTGTGCCTACCAACTGCTGGAAGTGGTCAAAGACATTTTCAATCCCTCACTGCTACAGTCAAAAGCTCTGACCTGCTTCAAAATGGCAACAACTGCTCCGGAACCCAAGAAGGTCAGTGTGAGCTGCCTTAACGACTATTGTCCAGTCGCACTCACATCTCCGGTTATGAAATGCTTTGAGAGGTTGGTCATGCCCGCCTGAACCCGGCCTTGGCACTAAACACAACAAAAGGCTCTTTTAGGAGCCACTATCATGGCAGAGTAAAGGGCTATCATCTGCCACACCACTATTTTGGTTCCCAACCCACTGATGAATCATTTCAATCCTCCTGCGACACATTAACAAATCTGCCCATATTTGACCCGGCTGGTTCAAGTGCAGCCTGTCCCACTTCTACAGGTCACCTCAGCCCCAGCAGAGATCCCAGTGGCTGGAACCCTGAACCTGTTCTCCTGTATCAGCTCCTCATCCTCACATCCACCTGCCCTGTCCTCCTGTTCCTGTCCTTACCAGCACTTGGCATCAGGAGTAATCCAGTGATTACAGATCTCCTTGTCTCCACCCTCCCCTGCTGTACATCAGAATCACAGACCTGGCTGCTGCTGCTCTCCTGAAAGGCCATGTCTCCTGTTCATCAATTCTCCAAGTCAATCTGCTTCACCAGTCCCATTAAATGGATTCACTTTCCCCTTCAAACCTCCCATGTCAGGTCTGTATCTGCTCTGCTCTCTGGACCATCCAGGATGTGCCCTCTTTTTATTATTACCATTGGAGAAGAGGTACAGCAACCTGAACACACACTTACTGTTTTAGGAACAGCTTCCTCCTCCCTACTATCTGATTTCCAAGTGGTCCATGAACACTGCCTAACATCAGCGTCACAAAATTGATTTGGTGGAAGGAGACAGAGGGTGGTCGTGGCAGCTTGTTATTCAGGTTGGAGGCCTCTGACCAGTGACATTCACAGGGATCGGTGCTGGTACTGTCATTTGTCATCTATGTCAACAATTTCTCTGACATTGTTGTTAAATTGATTAGTGAGTTTGCAGATGACAACAACATTGGTGGTAGAGTGGACAGTGAAGATTATCTGAGAGTACAATGGGATTCAGATGAACTGGGGAAGTCGGCCAAAGAATGGCGGAAGGATGTTGACATGGACAAGGATGAGGTGTTGCATTATGAGAAGTTCAACCAGGGAAGGATCTGCACAGTAAATTCTTGTCCCTTGGAGAGTATTACAGAACAGAGGGTCCATGAAATACAGAAACATCATTCACTGAAAGTGACAACACAGGTAGTCAGGATGGTGAAGGTGGTGTTTGTCCTATTTGTCTTCATTGGTCAGGGAATTGAGTACAGGATTTGGGATGTCATATGGCCACTGTAAACGTCAAAGTGAAACCACACTGTATTGTGCACAGTTCTAGTTGCAGGAAGGATGTCATGAAGCTTGTTTGAGACTACTAGACAGGTATATGGAGGAATTTAAGGTGGGGGCTTATATGGGAGGCAGGGTTTGAGGGTCGGCGCAACATTGTGGGCCGAAGGGCCTGTACTGTGCTGTACTATTCTATGTTCTATGTTCTAAGCTGGAAAGTGTGGAGGGAAGTTTAATGAGGATGTTACTGACACTGGAGGACTTTAATTATCAGCAGAAACTTGGATAGGCTGGGACTCTCTTTCTCTCCCTGGATGGTAAGAAACTGTGACCGTTCAGAGGTTTATAAAATCATCGGGTGACCAGTCTATGTGTGAAGGTAGGGGAGTGTAAAACTGCAGGATAATTGTTTAAGGTGAAGGGGAAACATTTAAAGTCTACCTGAGGGTCACAGTTTTGCCACACAGATGCTGGAGTACATATTGAACATGGAAGTTGTCAACAAGGACACAGTTATCATGCTTCAAAGACATTTCACTTCTCTGAGACTCAGATGTGGGGGGTGTTGCATCTTTGATTAAGGAGACCAACACTGCAGTAATAATTGAGGGTTTTGATGAGGTCTTGTAAGTAGAGGTTTTAAATAAAATGTAGTATGATGATTTTGATGCGATTATACTGCCAGTCTCCCGATAGGGTGAGATATTATGGACCAGACGTGTTGGTAAATTACACAGATCACACAGAGGGGTAATGGGAACAGGCTTACAGCAGTCGGGCATTTTGACTTCCCCAGTATTAACCAGATTACCTTTGTATGAAAAACTTGAGTTTCCAGGAGTAATTTTGCAGATGCAGGATCAGTTCATCCCTCAGCAAAAACAGTATTTGAAAGGGAGGATCAGGCAAACATCACTAACAACAGAAGACAAAGGCAGCATAAAAGAACATGAGAGGGCATACAATATCACAAAAATTAATGCATTAGGAAACTTAGGAAAACAACAGAAGACAACTACAATAGCAATATGGAGAGAACAGATGAATTGCAAAAGTAAGCTGAGCAATGATATAAAAGAAGATACTAAAAGTTTTATTTTTCAGACATGAAAAGAGTAAGAGAGAGGCAAGAATGGATCAGGTGTCATGTTTCCCATTCTCATCTTCGTGCTCACACCCCTCCCTGATCCTCTTTTTACACTGTTCAGTTTAATGTATAGTTCTTATTTTAACTGTTTTTTTAATAAATTGCAGTGTACTGCTGTAGCAAAACAACAAATTTGTGACATATGTTCGTATTAATAAACTTGATTTTGATTCTGATACTAACCACATTCACTGATCACAGCCAGTGTACAAAAGGCATGTGAATATGTTGGGATAACTTCACTCAACTTTACTCGTTCCAACATTGAACCGTTCCCACTATCTATGGAATTGCTTTCACTGACTTTTCATCTCATGTTCTCGATGTTTATTCCTTATTAAGTTATTATTATTATTTCTGATTTTTTTCCTTTGGTATTTGCACAGTTTGTTGTCTTTTGCACATTGGTTGATTGTCCATCTCGTTGGGTGCAGTCTTTCATTGATTCTGTTATGTTTCTTGGATTGACTGACTGTGCCCACAGGAAAACAAATGTCAGGTTTGTACATGGTGACATATATGTTCAGTATTTTGATAAAACATTTACTTTGGAATTTGAACTTCGAACTTCAAGGTGCCATACCTGCATTTCTAAGAGTCAAGTTTGCAGAGACAACAAAGAGCTCATAAAATTGCTCGTTTCTTCAAATGGTTTATAAGTACGTGTCTTTAAATGGAAATTACAGGCTGCAGTTTGCAGTGATAGTAGTTCAGAAGAAGTGTATCTACATGTTTTGTGAGCTGCCCTCACGATGTCACCATGTATCGCCAGCACCACCTTGCGTGATGAACAATACAGGCATCCAAGAGTCTCTCAGATAGGTACGTGGATGTGCAGAGAATGGAGGGCCACACAATGCATTAGGTGGGGGATAAATCCTCCGGACCTGAGCAATTACTTCACGGGAGGTAGAAACCACTGATGAAAGTCCTGGAGAATGGAAAGAGGCGAATGTTGTTCCATTATTTGCAAGGACAAGCCAGGAACTACATGCAGGTCAGCCTGACATCAGTAGTGGGGAAGCTACTGGAGAAGATTCTGAGTCATGATGTACCAGCATTTGAATAGTGAATTAGGAGTCATAAGGGCTTTGTGCAAAGGGAGTTGTGGTTGGAGAATCTGAGTTTTTGAAGATGCAGGAGGGTAAAAAGGTAGATGTGATATTATATGGACCTTGGAGAAAGTCTCACATGGCATCCTGGTCTGGAAGGTTAGGCCCCATTGTATCCAGGGTGAGTGAGTCAGCTGGATTCAAAGTTGTCTTGGTGGTAGGAAGCAGAGGGTTGTGCTTGATGGTTGTTTCACAGAACGGAGGCTGGTGATTAGCAGTGAGCCGCAGGGGCCAGAGTCTGGAGCCTCGGCATTCGTTATTTATATATTTGATTTACATATGATCAGCAAATGTTCGTGATAGCCAAGAAGATTGTCGCAGATTACAGGGGGACCGTGATCATTTCGGGAAGAGGGCCACAGCGTGACAAATGTATTTCAATACAGATAAGTGTGAGGCGGTGCTATTGGAAAGTCAAACCAGTGTAGAACTTATAACCATATAACAATTACAGCACAGAAACAGGCCATCTTGGCCCTTCTAGTCTGTGCTGAACTCTTACTTGTCCCACCAACCTGCACTCAGCCCATAACCCTCTATTCCTTTCCTGTCCATATAGCTATTGAATTTAACTTTAAATGACAACATCAAACCTGCTTCACCCACTTCTGCTGGAAGCTCACTCCACACAGCTACCACTCTCTGAATAAAGAAGTCCCCCCTCATGTTACCCGTAAACTTTTGCCCTTTAACTCTCAACTCATGTCCTCTTGTTTGAATCTCCCCCAGTCTCAATGGAAAAAGCCTATTCACATCAACTCTATCTATCCCCCTCATAATTTTAGATACCTCTATCAAGTCCCCCCTCAACCTTCTACGTTTGAAAGAATAAAGACCCAACTTGTTCAACCTTTCTCTGTAACTTAGATGAAACCCACATAACATTCTAGTAAATCTTCTCTGTACTCTCTCAATTTTTTTGACATCTTTCCTATAATTTGGTGACCAGAACTGTACACAATACTCTAAATTTGGCCTTACCAATGCCTTGTACAATTACAACATTATATACCAACTCCTATACTCAATGCTCTGATTTATAAAGGCCAGCATACCAAAAGCTTTCTTCAACACCACATGAGATTCCACCTTCAGGGAACTATGCACCACTATTCCTCGATCCCTCTGTTGTACTGCATTCTTCACTGCTCTACTATTTACCATGTATGTCCTATTTTGATTAGTCCAACCAAAATATAGCACCTCATATTTATAAGCATTAAACTCCATCTGCGTTCTTTCAACCCACTCTTCTAACCAGCTTAAATCAACTTACACTGTGAATGATCGGTCATTAGGGAGTGGAATGGACTGGAGAGATTTAGGGGTAAAGTGCACACACGGTTCATTGAAAGAGATATCACTGGTAGACAGGGTGATGAAGAACGTAACATGCTGGTCTTCATTAGTCAGGCGATTGAGTATATCAGTTCGGACATTATGATACAGTTGTGTAAGTGACCGGAGGCCACACTTGCCGATTTGTGTACAGCCTCTTGTCACCGTTATAGGAAACGGGGTTAAACCGGGGAGAGTGTAGTTCTCAGTTGCACAGGGAGATTGGCCAGACAATGTTCTTTGTCCTTTATTCCTTGGGATCAGAATCAGATTTATCAGTGTTATATGACATGGAAACTGTCGTTTTATTTTGATGGCCAAAATGCTGGAGGAACCCAGCAAGTCAGGCCGCATTTAGCACCAGAGTCCTGACGAAGGGTCTCGGCCCGAAACGTCGACTGTACCTCTTCCTATAGATGCTGCCTGGCCTGCTGTGTTCACCAGCATTTTCTGTGTGTGTTGCTGGGAGCACTGTGTCAGAGAGAGTGTGTTAAAGGGGCGGGCGGCTTAGACTGGCGTCGCTGTGTTTGTGGGTCCTAACATATCGAAGGATTTCCCAGCGTCTCATGAACAAAATGAAAAAAAATCTCAGTTACGGAATCGCCTCACTCTCCCGCTCAATCCCGAAGCTGGAATAAACCGCAAAGTTTTCGTTACTTTTAGTATTTCAGTCCAAAAGCAGAGAACAGGTCACCGATCGGGAGAGAAATCGCGGGCAGCGCAATAATGAAACTGGTTAAAATCGAAAGAGCTGCCTTTAATCTTGAATAAACTTTATTTCCAGCGAATTTTGCGGCCTCAGTGGCGGACAGGGGTCAGTCCGAGTCTCCGGAGTGTCCGATTTTAATTGGAATCGGAGAGTTTTTGAGAGAGAGAAACACAGAAAAATGAAGCCGCCAGGAACTGACAGCAGGATGTCTCCGCCCCGTCCGCTCGCTGCCTTTAAATTGCTCTGTGCCCGCCTTTCGCTTTATTTCTCATTCAGTCTGATTGTGAGAAGCATTTTCCAGAGTCGCCGACATGACCGAGACAACACCCGCCGAAACGGCTCCTCCAGCCGCACCCGCCGCCGTAAAGAAGACTCCCAAGAAGAAGGCGGCCGGCCGGAGCAAACCAGCCGGTCCCAAGCTGGGCGAACAAATCGATAAGATTGTGGCGGATTGTCGCGATAGGAAGGGGATGTCCGCTGTGGCCATCATGAAGGCTCTGACCAGCAGCGGTGTCGATGTAGGGAAACGTCGCGCCCAGATCAGGATGTGCATCAAGAAGAGAGTGGAAAGCGGCTCCTTGGTTCAGACCAAGGGCGCGGGTCTTTCGGGATCCTTTAAATCCGGTCAAGGAAAAAGTGCCGTGAAAGCGGTGAAGAAAGCGAACAAGCCATCGGTAAAGAAATCTGCCATCAAGAAATCTCCCAGCAAGAAGTCTGGCGCCAAGAACCCAGCGGCTAAAAAGGCGGCAGCTAAGAAACCAGCGGCTAAAAAAGCGGCAGCGAAGAAACCAGCGGCCAAGAAAGCGGCAGCAAAGAAACCAGCGGCCAAGAAAGCCTCAGTGAAGAAACCAGCGGCCAAGAAAGCCTCAGTGAAGAAACCAGCGGCCAAGAAAGCGGCAGCAAAGAAACCAGCGGCTAAGAAAGCGGCAGCTAAGAAACCAGCGGCGCCGAAGCCCAAGAAGACAGCAGTCAAAAAGTAAATCGAGAATACACCATTTTTAAGTGTTTGAACCCAACGGCTCTTCTCAGAGCCACCCACATCTCAGAAAGGAGCTGATCATGAATATCGTGATTCCCGCGCCGGGTCCGAATGAGTTTTCCGGGGGAACTTCTCGCATAAAACCCGATATTCCCGGTACCTCTATGACATTCAGTGTGGCCGTGATGTCCCAGATTTGAAGTGAAACACTGAATTTCACTCAGGCTGTGTGTGAGAGAGAGATTGAGAGACATGTGATGCAGTTGCAGGCCCAGTTCCTTTTCCCGGCATGGGAGAGAGTGACAGATACTGACACCAGCGGAGATTCCGCGCCTCACACCCCAAAACCCGATTCAGCTGAGTTGATTGGGAACTGCTGAAACCTATGTGAGAGGGGAGGGGGCGTCTTGAGACACGGATCCGTCTCTGGGGATGGATGCAGGGGGAAGATATATGATAAACTACCCGGTGACATTGCCGACTGACCTTCATTCAGTTACCAGCCACAAAACTACATACGTTTATTCACACAAAACACCAACATTAAATATGTACAAGAGAGGGAAATCAAATTAAAAAACAATAAGCACTATTGCCTGGGGTCACTGCTCCAGGAAATCCCCCTCTGTACCCATCGCGACCGCATGCTCCCACTCCAAGGACAGCCAGGCAGGTCCAAAGCAAACGTAACGGTAACACCCGCAGCAGCTGCACATGGCTGGTTCGTGGGAGAAGTGAAGGGCCAGGTGAGACCCTGACGGGGAGGGAGCGCGTTCACCTCCTGTCCCTCGCTGAATCAACCAGACGGCACAGAACAGCTGATGACCGCGGTCAGTCAGTGCAAAACCGAACAACCCCATCAGGAGAGCAGATCGCCACTAAAATAATACAATGATCAGCAAGCGACAGCCCTTTCCTTTGCTGTGGTAGTGGCTCTTAAAAGAGCCTTTTCTTGTGCTTGGTGTGGAGGCCGGGTTTAGGCGCGCTCCCCGCGGATGCGGCGGGCCAACTGGATGTCCTTGGGCATGATGGTGACTCGCTTGGCGTGGATGGCGCACAGGTTAGTGTCCTCAAACAGCCCGACCAGGTAAGCCTCGCTAGCCTCCTGCAGGGCCATGACGGCCGAGCTCTGGAAGCGCAGATCGGTTTTGAAGTCCTGAGCGATCTCCCGCACCAGGCGCTGGAAGGGAAGTTTGCGGATGAGCAGCTCGGTGGATTTCTGGTAGCGCCGGATCTCCCGCAGAGCCACGGTGCCGGGCCGGTATCGGTGAGGCTTCTTCACTCCGCCGGTGGCTGGAGCGCTCTTCCGCGCCGCTTTGGTCGCCAACTGTTTTCGAGGAGCTTTCCCTCCGGTCGATTTACGCGCTGTCTGCTTGGTGCGGGCCATTCTCCTTCAGAACCGAGAACACAGGCTGAAATACAGGAACAAGATAGACGAAACGGGTTCAGGGACAGGATTATATACTGTCTGAGAAGGGCCGTCCCATCGCCTCTGATTGGCTCGTCATCAGGTGTCTATTAAATGAGCTGGTTGCTGCGATTGGTTGACTCATTTCATACAGGCTGACAGCGAATAACAATTAAGGGCCAAATGGGAAATTGTTCACTGGCGGTCGGACTTCATCCAATCAGAATGCAGTGTGATTAGCGCGGGATTAATTTTAAATCGCCCGCCATTTCAGAGCAGCCAGCAACTGCCTGATTATTTTTATTTACAATTAATTCTATCACGGATTATACAATTTCAGTTTCATTTAATAAATTTACTATCTAATTCCCTCAGTTAAGATTTAAATGCATAATTACGGAATCGTTTCTCTAAATGAGGAAACTTATTTCTGTCCGAGACGGATAAAAGGATTAAGATCGACCTTAATGCATTCAGAGATTTTATTGTAATCACGGACTGGAAGGCAGGTAGATTTCAAGCGGAACCGATTAATCTGTTGCAAATGTAACTCAGGTAAATATATCGACAAAAAATAATCAAAAGTCTGTGGATACGGCCCCGTCTGTGAGGCGGTGGGTGGCTCTTAGAAGAGCCTTTGTTTTGTGCTCGGGAGGAGGTGGGAGTTTTTCAGCCGCCGAAGCCATAGAGAGTGCGGCCCTGGCGTTTCAGAGCGTACACCACATCCATGGCAGTGACCGTCTTGCGCTTGGCGTGTTCAGTGTAGGTGACCGCATCCCGGATCACATTCTCCAGGAAAACCTTCAGCACCCCGCGGGTCTCCTCGTAGATCAGACCCGAGATCCGCTTGACGCCGCCACGGCGAGCCAGACGGCGGATGGCCGGTTTGGTGATGCCCTGGATGTTATCACGGAGCACTTTACGGTGCCGCTTGGCTCCGCCTTTGCCCAGTCCTTTGCCTCCTTTCCCTCTGCCAGACATGATGCTGCTTCACTCAGGTCGCTGCTCACTGACAAACTGCCTGCTGCTGTCTCCTTTTATACACAGCGCCCCGACCTGCCCGAGAAACGCGCAGAGAGACAGAGGCGGGGAGGGGAGGACACAGAGTCAGAGTGACGGACAGAGCCGAGACCGGCCTCTCATCGTCCAGCTCCGCCTTCACTTTTCCACAACCGCCAATTTCCAACGATTCATCCGACACAAAGCGCTCCAGCGAAAAACAAAACTCCCTCACACACCACGTACTTACTGAAGGATTTCTGGGAATTTGTCGATTCCCCTGCTTTTGATTTGTATGAATAAGACGAGGATAACCAGAGAGTGGAAAGGTCAACTCAAGATTAGAGGAGGAATGATGTGGTTGAAGTCAGACCAAGTGGCTGAGGTACTGAATGAGTACGTTGTGTCAGTATTTATGGAGGTGAAGGAATTGAATGGCAATGAAAACAGAGTGGGGCATGCTAATGTGCAGAGATGTGTTGAAATTAAGGAGGCAGTTGTGCTGGAATGTCTGAAAAGCAATAAGATGGATAAGACTCCAGGGCCTGAAGGCAAATATCCTACAATAGTGAAGGAAGATTGCTGGGGATTTGACAAGGTTCTATGTGTCCTCGATCACAACATGTGAGGTCCCACAGGACTGGAGTGTAGCAAATGTTAGAGCTTTGATCAAGAAGGGAAGTAACAAGAATCCAGGAGCTGCAGCTCCCTAGGGACCGTGTTAGGGAACTGGAGATGCAGCTCGATGACCTTCGTCTGGTCGGGGAAAGTGAGGAGGTGATAGAGAGGAGCTATAGGCAGGTAGTCACTCCGGGGCCTGGGGAGACAGATAAGTGGGTAACACTCTGGAGAGGGAAGGGCAAGAGGCAGATGCTAGAGAGTACCCCAGTATCTGTCACACCTAACAATAAGTACTCCTGTTTGAGTACTGTTGGGGTGGGGAACAACCTTCCTGGGGAAACAACAGTGGTCACACCTCTGGCACAGAGTCTGACCCTGTGGCTCAGAAGAGCAGGGAAAGGAAGAGGATGGCAGCAGTGATAGGGGACTCAATAGTTAGGGGGTCAGACAGGCGATCCTGTGGATGCAGGAAAGAAACTCCGATGGTCGTCGGTCTCCCAGGTGTCAGGGTTAGGGATGTTCATGATATCTTGAAGTGGGAAGGACAGCCAGAGGTTGTGGTACATATTGGTACCAACGACACATGTAGAAAAAGAGAGGAGATCCTGAAAACAGACTACAGGGAGTTTGGAAGGAAGTTGAGCTGTAGGACCTCAAAGGTAGTAATCTCGGGATTACTGCCTGTGCCATGTGACAGTGAGAATAGGAATAGAATGAGGTGGAGGATAAATGCCTGGTTGAAGGATTGCAGCAGGGGGCAGGGATTCAGATTTCTGGATCATTGGGACTGCTTTTGGGGCAGGTGTGACCTGTACGAAAGGGACTAGGTGCATTTGAATCCGAGGGGGACCAATATCCTAGCATGGAGGTTTATTAAGGCTACTGGGGAGAGTTTAAACTAGAATTGCTGGTGGGTGAGAACCAAACTGAAGTGATGGATGAAAGGGAGGTTGGCACTCAAACAGAGAAAGCTTGGAAAAGGAGGAGAGGCAGATGATAGACAAGGGATGCGCTCAGACCGGATGGTTTGAGATGTGTCTATTTTAATGCAAGGAATATTATGAACAAAGTGGATGAGCTTAGAGCGTGGATCAGCACTTGGAGCTATAACGTTGTGGCCATTGCAGAGACTTAGATGGTGCAGGGGCAGGAATGGCTACTTCAAGTGCCAGGCTTTAGATGTTTCAGAAAGGACAGGGAGGGAGGCAAAACAGGTGTGGGCATGACACTGTTGATCAGGGATAGTATCACAGTTGCAGAAAAGGAGGAAGTCATGGAGGGGTTGTCTACGGAGTTTCTGTGGGTGGAAGTTCGGAATAGGAAGGGGTCAATAACTCTACAGGGTGTTTTTTATAGACCACCCAATAGTAACAGGGACATCGAGGAGCAGATAGGGAGACAAATTCTGCAAAGGTGTAACAATAACAGAGTTGTTGTGGTGGGAGATTTTAATTTCCCCAAATATTGAATGGCATCTCCCTCGAGTGAGGAGTTTCGATGGGGTGGAGTTTGTTAGGTGTGTTCAGGAAGGTTTCTTGATACAATATGTAGATAAGCCTACAAGAAGAGAGGCTGTGATTGATCTGGTATTGGGAAATGAACCTGGTCAGGTGTCAGGTCTCTCAGTGGGAGGGCATTTTGGAGATAATGATCACAATACTATCTCCTTTATCATAGTATAGGAGAGGAATAGGAACAGACAAGTTAGGGAAACATTTAATTGGAGTAAGGGGCAACATGAGGCTATCAGGCAGGAACTTGGAAGCATAAATTGGAAACAGATGTTCTCAGGGAAACGTACGGAAGAAATGTGGCAAATCCTCAGGGGATATTTGTGTAGGGTTCTGCACAGGTACGTTCCAATGAGACAGGGAAAGGACGGTAGGGTACAGGAACCGTCGTGTACAAAGGTGGTTGTAAATCCAGTCAAGAAGAAAAGAAGAGCTTACGAACAGTTCAAAAAAACTTGGTAATGATAAGAATCAAGAAGACTACAAGGCTAGCAGGAAGGAGCTTAAGAATAAAATTAGGAGAGCCAGAAAGTGCCATGCGAAGGCCTTGGCGGATGGGATGAAGGAAAACCCCAAGGCATTCTACAAGTATGTGAAGAGCAATAGGATAAGAGTTCAGTATTCACTACGGAAAATGATCTTGGCGATTGTAGGGATGACTTGCAGGTGACTGAAAAGCTTGAGCATATAGATATTAAGGATGTACTGGAGCTTTTGGAAAGCATCGAGTTGGATAAGTCACTGGGACTGGACCAGGAAGTACCGCTGGCTACTGTTGGAAGTGAGGGAGGAGATTGCTGAGCCTCTGGCGATGATCTTTGCATCATCAATAACGAAGGGAGAGGTTCCGGAGGATTGGAGGGTGCGAACGTTGTTCCCTTATTCAAGGGAGTAGAGATAGCCCAGGAAATTATAGAACAGTGAGTCTTACTTCAGTAGTTGGTAAGTTGATGGAGAAGATCCTGAGAGGCAGGATTTATGAAAATTTGGAGAGGCATAATATGATTAGGAATAGTCAGCATGGCTTTGTCAAAGGCAGGTCATGCCTTACGAGCCTGATTAAATTTTTTGAGGATTTCACTAAACGCATTGATGAAGGTAGAGCCCCAGATGTAATGTAAATGCATTTCAGCATGGGATTTGATAAGGTACCCCATGCAAAGCTTATTGAGAAAGTAAGGAGGCATGGGATCTAAGGGGACATTCCTTTCTGGATCCAGAACTGGCTTGTCAACAGAAGGCAAAGAGTGGTTGTAGATGGGTCATATTCTGCTTGGAGGTCAGTGACCATTGGTGTGCCTCAGGGATCTGTTCTGGGACCCCTACTCTTCATGATGTTTATAAATGACCTGGATGAGGAAGTGGAGGAATGGGTTAGTAAATTTGCTGATGACACAAAGGTTGGAGAGGTTGGAGGGGTTGTGGATAGTGTGGAGGGCTCTCAGAAGTTACAGCGGGACATTGGTAGGATGCAAAACTGGGCTGAGATGTGGCAGATAGAGCTCAACCCAGATAGGTTTGCTAGGTCAAATATGATGTCAGAATACAGCAATAATGGTAAGACTCCTGGCAGTGTGAAGGATCAGAGGGATCTTGGGGTCTGAGCCCATAGGACACTCAAAGCTGGTACGCAGGTTGACTCTGGTTAAGATGGCATCTAGTGAATTGACCTTCATCAACTGTGGGATTGAGTTTAAGAGCCGAGAGGTAATGTTGCAGCTGTATAGGACCCTGGTCAGACCCCATTAGAGTACTGTGCTCAATTCTGGTTGCTTCACTACAGGAAGAACGTGGTAACCATAGAAAGGGTGCAGAGGAGATTTACAAGGATGTTGCCTGGATTGGGGAGCATGCCTTATCAGAAAAGGTTGAGTGAACTTGGCCTTTTCTCCTTGGAGTGACGGAGGATGAAAGGTGACCTGATAGCTCTGTACAAGTTAGTGAGAGGCGTTGATCGTGTGGATAGTCAGACGCTTTTTCCCAGGGCGGAAATGGCTAGCATGAGGGGGCATAGTTTTAGGGTGCTTGGAAGTAGGTACAAAGATTTTTTTTTATATAAATGCAGAGAGTGGTGAGTGTGTGAACTTGGCTGCCGGCGGCAGCAGTAGAGGTGGAATAATGGGGTCTTTTAAGAGACGCCTGGGTGGATCCATGCAGCTTAGGAAAACAGAGGGCTATGGGTAAGCCGAGGTAATTCTAAGGTAAGGACATGATCGGCAGAGCTTGGTGGGCTGAAGGGCCTGTATTGGGCTGTAGGTTCTGTGTTTCTATGGGCAGGGCAGCCTCATTTCAGTGGTAGAGAAGCTACTGGGGAGGATATTGATGTACAGGATTTATGCACATTTGGAAAGGCATGGCCTCCTTAGGAACAATCAGCATGGTTTTGTGTGGGCAGATCACACTTTACAAAGTTGCTCGAGGTTTGTGAGGTGGTGATACAGACTATAAGGTATAGGAAGTAGAATTTGACCATTTGGCCCATCGAGTCTGCTCCGACATTTCATTGTGGCTAATCCATTTTTCCTCTCAGCCCCAGTCTCCTGCCTTCTCCATGTGTCCCTTCATGCTCTGACCAATCAAGAATCTATCAATCTCTACCTTAAATATACATGAAGTCTTGGATCAAGAGCTGCCTGTGGCAATGAATTCCACAGATTCACCACTCTGTGACTCAAGAAATTCCTCACCTCCACATTCTACAAGGATCCTCCTCTACTCTGAGCCTGCATCCTCTGGTCTCAGATACTCCCATCCTCTGCACATCCAATTTATCAAGGCCTTTCACCATTTGATATTCCAGTGAATACAGGCCCAGAGCCATTAAACGCTCTTCATATGACAAGAAGTTTAATCCTGGAATCAATTTCGAGAACATCCTTTGAAACCCATCCAGTTTCAGCCCATCCTTCTTACGATAAAGGGCCCAGAACTGCTCACAATACTCCAAGTGAGACCTCACCAGTACTGTATAAAGTCTGATCATTATTATGATTGGCGCAGATATTGTGGGCCGAGGGGCAGGTTGCCATCTATTCCATATTGTGTATTGACGAATATGTTTGATCTACCAGCTATTGCAGGGACATGGTTAAGGAGACTGGGACTGGGAATTCGACATTCCATCATGTTCAATGTTCCACATGGAATCTGCAAAATGGAAAGGAGCAGGGTGGGTTTGTTCATAACGTGCTGGTGAGGGGGTGGATACAGTGCCTATAGTATTTAGTCTCACTGGATGTTTTCATGTTTTATTGTTTTACAACATTGAATCATAGTGGATTTAATTTAAAACACTGATCATCAGAAAAGACACCGTGGAGTCGAAATGAAAAGATCTTTACAAAGGGATTTAAATTAATTACAAATATAAAACACAAAATAGTTGATGGAGAAGTGTTCACCTCCTTCAATTCTGTAATTAGATGATGCACATTTGGCAATAATCATAGTAGACTCTGTGTGGATAGGTCTCTATCAGCTTTGCACACCTGGACACTGCAATTTTCCCCCTTCTTCTTTACAGAACTGCTGAAGATCTGTCAGAATGCATGCAGTTTGTACGCGAACTGTCCATTTCAAGTCCAGCCACAATTGGATTGAGGTCTGGACTCTGACTTGGCCACTGCAGGACACTAACTTTGTTTTAAGGTGTTCCTGTGTAGCTTTGGTTTTGTGCTTGCGGTCATTGGCTTCCGCCAAACTTAGTGTTCAGTTTGATGGTCAAAAAGGGCAATTTTGTTTATGTCAGACCACAGAAACTTCTTCCAGCTGACTTCAGGGTCTGTCACTTCTTCTGGCAAATTCCAGGCAAGGCTTCATGAGAGTATTTTTCAGTGGCTTTCTCTTCACCACTCTCCCAAAAAGCTGCAACTGGTGAAGCACCTGGGCAACAGTTGTTGTCTGCACAGTCTCTCCCATCTCAGCCACTGCAGCTTGTAACTCCTCCAGAGTTGTCACAGGTCACTTGGAGCCTCTCTCACTGGTCCCCTTCTTGCACCGTCACTCAGTTTTTGAGGATGACCTGCTCTTGGCAGATTTACAGCTGTGTCATATTCTTCCCATTTCTGGATGATTGACATAACTGTACTCCAAGGGTATTTAGTGACTTGGATCCATCTCCTGACATGTGATTTTCAATAACCTTTTTGCAGAGCTGCTTGGAGTGTTAATTTGTCTTCATGGTGTAGTTTCTCCCAGGATACCGACTCACCAGTAGTTGGACCTTCCAGATACAGACATAATTTTACTACAATCAATTGAAACACCTTGACTACACATGGTGATCTCCATTAAACTGATTATGTAACTCCTAAAACCAAGTGGCTGGACAAGTGATGATTTGGTGTGTCATATTAAAGGGGGTGAATACTTATACAGGCAATTGTTTTATGTTTTTATATCTGTAATTAATTTAGAGATCTTTGTAGAGATCTGTTTTCATTTTGACACAAATGAGTTTTTTTACCGTATAATCGATCAGTACCGTACATACCGATCAGTATAAAAAAAAGCCAAATACATAGAAACATAGAAAATAGGTGGAGTAGGCCATTCGGCCCTTCGAGCCTGCACCGCCATTTATTATGATCATGGCTGATCATTCAACTCAGAACCCCGCCCCAGCCTTCCCTCCATACCCGCTGACCCCCGTAGCCACAAGGGCCATATCTAACTCCCTCTTAAATATAGCCAATGAACTGGCCTCAACTGTTTCCTGTGGCAGAGAATTCCACAGATTCACCACTCTCTGTGTGAAGAAGTTTTTCCTAATCTCGGTCCTAAAAGGCTTCCCCTTTATCCTCAAACTGTGACCCCTCGTTCTGGACTTCCCCAACATCGGGAACAATCTTCCTGCATCTAGCCTGTCCAATCCCTTTAGGATTTTATACGTTTCAATCAGATCCCCCCTCAATCTTCTAAATTCCAACGAGTACAAGCCCAGTTCATCCAGTCTTTCTTCATATGAAAGTCCTGCCATCCCAGGAATCAATCTGGTGAACCTTCTTTGTACTCCCTCTATGGCAAAGATGTCTTTCCTCAGATTAGGGGACCAAAACTGCACACAATACTCCAGGTGTGGTCTCACTCCACTGTGATTCAATGTTGTGAAACAATAAAAGATGAAAACTTCCAAGGGTCATAAATACTTTTCATCAACACTTTACATGTAGGGACATTGATGGTGAAAGGGGGAGGGAAAGAAGAAATGGGGAGGAGTGGTCTCAAGATCCTCATGTGTTCCTCCCGATGGGATAAAACACAAAGAGGGGAAATATCAAAGAGAGATGAGAATGGAACTGTGATTATCATGAGAGATTTAACCAAAAGCAGATCAGGGTAGCGCTGCATCGAGTATCTTTGCTCTGAGAGCTGCAACAACCACGATCTGCTGGTGGCAACCCATTCCAATTGAGTTTCCCCATTCACATACCAACACAGCTTACAGCTGTTTTAACCAGTGGTGGGGTGGTAATGGGACAAGCTCCCACTTCCCATTAAGTGCAGACAATGGTGTGTGCGTCAAGTTGCCTCTGTCAATCAAGTCCAGCTCCTGGATTTTACATATGGCTTCGCTACTACACTCAATGAACTGTTTCCAGTGACAGGGGAAGGTGCAAATGGGTTTACTGGTGTCATATAACCAACCGCTATGGGCAGATGGGGCTCCTCAGCCATACTTGGCAGATCAAGTGGAAGAAAAATTCTGATCTCAAACCTCCGCCGGCCTGTGGCTAGACCCTTTCATGGGGAAGACTTCGGGAGTAAATCCTGGGGAACAATCCGGAGCTGGATTCCCTGTCGGTCCTGTGTTCAATGCAGACTGGCAATCCTGCAACACCGCTGGTGCCTGACTGCATCGGTCTCTGCCGTTGCTTTGGATTCATCAGCTGTGTGGAGAGCAGGGGCCCCTGCATGGGCAACTGCTTGCTTTCCATATCGTACTTCCCCGACTTGCAGATCGGCTTCGAAACACGGATCCAATACCCATTGTCGACCCTGACCAGCGGAGAGCCATCACCAACATGTCTGTACACGGCCTCCTCTCCCGCTACAGTGAGGCCGAGTACAGGTTAGATGAGCAAATCCTCATATTCTGACAGCATAGCCTCCAATCCCGATGGCATGAACATTGATTTCTCCAAATTCAAGAAATCACTACCCCCTGTTTCCACACCCCCCCACTGAACTATTACTTTTCTTCTGACTTTTCCCCCATTCTGATGCCATTTAACCCCTTCACCTCTCCTCACACACCCTCATGACCTGCCCATCAACTCTCTCTGGTTCTCCACCTCCTCCGTGTCATCCCATGGTCCATCATTCTCTCCTATTAGATTTCTTTCTCTTCATCTCTTTGCCTTTTCTGCCCGTCACCCAGCCCCTCACATCATCATCCCTCCACAAACCACACATTCCCCACCCCTCACTTGTCCTCCTCCCCCTCCCCCACTACCTTATTCTGGCTTTTGTCCCTTTCTTTCTAATCCCGATGAAGGTTCTCAGCCCGAAATGTCGACTGTTTGCTGAGTTCCTCCAGCATTTTCTGTGTGTTTGCTTCAGTCTGTGTATTGATTAAGCTAATCAAACTGGTACAGTGGAAGAGGAATTTGTGGAATGGTCAGAGAAAGTTTCTTACAGCAGTATTTTACCCATGAACGGGTCATTTCAGATGTAATCTGTGTAATGAGGTGGGATTACAGAGAGATCTTGTGGTGAAGGATCCCTGAAGAAGTGATCACAATGTGGGAGATCTCCAGATCACAGATTGAGGGTGAACACCAGGTCAGAACCAGTGTCCTCAACCTAAATAAAGACAATTACAGAGACGTGACTGTGGAGTTGTCTGGGGCAGATGGGGTAAATAGGCTCAGGGACGGGTCAGTAATGAGCAGTGGCAGATGTTTAAGGAGACAGTTCGTAACACTCAGCAGACATTGATCCCGATTGGACAGAGGGATCACAGAGAGCAAAGAACATTCTGTGGTCAAAGGAGGCAGACAAGAGGATCAGGATTTTTCCAGGCACCAGTGATGAGACAAAATCTAAAACTAACAAGGAAAAAGCAGAGAGGTTAACTCCAATAATTTGCATTAGTGTTCACAGTGGGGGCACAGCAAACATCCCACAGATATCTCATGCTGACATTTCAACAATTGTGTCATAATGTGTAACAATCATCATCATGAGGAAAAAAACTAATGGGACTAAAAGCAAACATTACTTGGTCCCAAAGACCTGCACTGGAGGCTTTCACAGGAAGTCTGGAGAGAAAGTAGAGACATTGAAGTCTGTCAAAACTCACTGTTACAGAAAGGTCCCAGTGGAGTTGAAAGCCATTGTTGAAGAAGGGTGGAAGATGAAAAGCAGGTAACTGTAGTCCAGTTAACTTCACTTCAGGTACTGGGGTCTATAATCTATAAAGAAATAATGTCATTTAGAAAAGTTTAATGTCATTGAAATAAGTCACCAGGGTTTACAGTCAAATTCACACAGCACAGAAACGAGCCCTTCAGCTCAAATGGTCCACGCTGACCAAAGTTCCCATCTGAGCTCGTGGTCTGTAACCCCCTCACCACCACATTATGATCAAGGTTATCCTCCTCCTTGTCCCATTTCCTTCCATTTGACCCATATCCTTCAAAACCTTTCCTTTCCATCTACCTGCCCAAGTGCCTTTTTAATCTACCTGACTCAACCATTTCCCATAGCAGCTCATTCCATTTACTGACCAGGCTGTGTGTGGAAAAGTTGCCCTTCAGGTCCTTATTAAATCTCATCTTAAACCAATGCCCTCCAGTTCTTGATGCCCCAACGCTGGCAAAAAGACTGTTCTCTTTGACCCAACCGTGGTCCCTCATGAATTTATACACCTCTGCAATATCAGCACTCATTCTCCAACATTCCAGGGAAAATTGTCTGAAATGCTTTCCACAAATCTCCTCTGCACTCTTTCCAGCTTAATGCTGTCTGTCACACGGCAGGGTGACCAAAACAAATCATTCTGGTAGCCAGTGAATCTTCTCAGCTCCAGGGTGGACAAGGTCAATTGTGTAATAAGGACACACTTCAGTAAAAACACTGAGACTGAAAACCAAGCACACTGAGCTGTCAGAGCACAGCACCGGCCAGTGAGGACACAGACCAGTACAACACCCGGCTCTCTACTACAAAGTTCAAAGCTGAAAGTAAATGTATCATCAAAATACATTTCTGTCACCATATACAACCCTGAGATTAGTTTTCTTGTGGGCATACTGCTGGTTTGTTAGAGTGGTAGGGGAGGGTTAAACTAATTTGGCGGGGGTTGGGGGCAGGAACCAGAGTGAAGGCACTCAGGATAGGATGGAGGGTGAAAAAGCAAAGATAGCATGCAGTTGGACTGTCAGGAAGGGCAGGCAGATGATAGGACACAACTGCAGCCAGCAGGGTGGGTATCAGTGCATGAGGGATGCAGAATCAAAGGGTAGCGATACTGTACTCAGAGTGTTATATCTCTATCCACAGAGTATAAGAAATGAGGTGGATGATCTTATTGCCCTATTACAGATTGTCAGATATGATGTCATGGCCATCGCTGAGTCGTGGCAGAAGGATGCTTGCAGTTGGGAGCCAAATGACCAAGGTTACATGTTGTATCAGAGATAGGAAGGTAGGCAGGGGGGTGGCATCAATTCAGTAGAAAGATGTGATATTGGACCAGAAGATGCAGAAGCATTCTGCATTGAGTTAAGAAACTGCAAGGGTAAAAGGACCCTGACGGCAGTTATATACAGGCCTCCAAACAGTAGCTTGGATATGGACAACAGAATACAACAGGAAATAGCAAAGACGTGTCAAAAGGGCAATGTTATGATAGTCATGGGAGGTTTCAACATGCAGATAGATTGGGAAAATCAGGTTGGAAATAGATCTCAAGAGAGTGAGTTTGTTGAATACCTACAAGATGGCTTTTTAGAACAGGGATCAGCTACATTATATTGGGTGTTTTATAATGAAACCAAGGTAATTAGGGAGCTTAAGGTAAAAGAATCCTTAGGAAACAGTGATGACAATTTGATTGTGTTCAGCTTGAAATTTGATAGAAAGAAAGTAAAGTCTGACGTATCAGTATCTCAGTGAAGTACAAGATATCACAGTGGTACGAGAGAGGAGTTGGCCAAAGTAAATTGGAAGCAGATGCTGGCAAAGATCAAGCAGAGAAGCAATGGTGTGAGTTTGTGGGAAAAATGAGGAAGATGCAGGATAGATGTATTCCAAAAAATGAAGAAACACTGAAATGGCAAAATGGGGCTGATGAGGGAAGTCAAAGCTAATGTAAAAGCAAAAGAAAGTGCATCCAACAATGTAAAAATTAGTGGTAAGACAGAGGATTGGGAAGCTTTTAACAGCCTACAGAAAGAATAACAGGAGGGAAAAGATGAAATGTGAAAACAAATAGCAAACAATATCAAACTGCATAGTAAAAGTTTTTCAAGTATATTAAAAATAAAATAGATGAGAGTGGATAGAGGACCACTGGAATATGAGGGTGGAGAAAAAATACCGGGGGGCAAGGAGATGGCAAATGAACTAAATGGGTATTTTACATGAGTCTTTGTGGAAGACACTAGCAGTGTGCCAGATGTTGAAGGGTGTGAAGGAAGAGAAATGAGTGCAGTTATTATTACAAGTGAGAAGGTGCTCAAAAAGCTGAAGGACCTGAGGGTACATGTCACCCGGACCAGATGTAATGCACCCTACGGTTCTGAAAGAGATAGCAATAGAGATTGTGAGATCATTAGTAATTATCTTTCAAAATCATTGGACTCTAGCACGGTGCCAGATGATTGGAAAACTGCAAATGTCACCCCACTCTTTAAGACTCCAGGAAAACAACAGAAAGGAAATTATAGACCCGTTAGCCTGAACTCAGTGGTTGGGAAGTTGTTGTAGTCAATTGTTAAGGATGAAGTTATGAAGTACTTGGAGACACAGAACAAGATAGGACAAATACTGCATGGTTTCCTTAAGGAAAATCTTGCCTGATGAACCTGTTAGAATTCTTTGAGAAGATACATTGTATGATAGATAAAGGGGATACAGTCCATGTTGTATATTTGGACTTTCAGAAGGCCTTTGACAAGGTGCCACATATGAGGCTGCTTACCACGTTCAGAGCCCATGGTATTACAGGAAAGTTAAAAGCATTGACTGATTGGTAGACAGCAGCAAGTGGTAATAAAAGGATCCTTTTCTGGTTGGTTGCCATTAAGTAGTGGTGTTCTGCAGGGGTTGGTGTGACGACCGTTTCCTTTTATGCTGTATATCAATGATATAGATGATCAAATAGATGGCTTTGTTGTCAAGTTTGCAGATGATATGAAGACTGGTGGAGGGGCAGGCAGAGTTGAGGAAATGGGTAGGCTGAAGAACCTAGACAGATCAGGAGGTGGGCAAGAGAATAGCAAATGAAGTACAATGTCAGAAAATGCATGGTCATGCTCTTTGGTAGTAGAAATAAATGTGCAGACCTTTTTCTAAATGGGCAGAAAATCCAAACATCTGAGATGCAAAGGGAATTGGCAGTCCTCGTGCAGAACAACCTAAAGGTTAACTTGCAGATAGAGTTGGTGATGAGGAAGGCAAATACTATAATTAACATTCATTTCAAGGGGTCTCAAATATAACACGAGGGATGTGATGCTGAGGCTTTATAAGGCACTGGTGAGGCCTCACCTTGAGTACAGGGAACAATTTTGGGCTCGTCAACTCGGAAAAGATGTGGTGGCATTGGAGAGGGTTCAGAGGAGGTTCATAAGGATGATTCCAGGATTGAGAGTATTATCCTATCAGGAATGTTTGATAGCTCTGGGTCTGTACTCGCTGGAATTTAGAAGGATGAGGGGGGATCTCATTGAAACCTTTCAAATGTTGAATGGACTAGACAGAGTAGATGTGGAAAAGATGTTTCCCATTTCCCATGGCGAGGGAGTCTAAGACAAGTGGGCACAGCCTCAGGGTAGAGGGGCGCCCATTTAAAACAGAGATGCAGAGAAATTTCTTTAGCCAGAGTGTGGTGAATTTGTGAAATTCATTACCAGAGGCAGCTATGGGGGCCAGGTCGTTGGGTGTATTTAAGGCAGAGCTTGATAGTTTCTTGATTGGACGGGGCACCAAAGGCTTCGGGGAAAAGGCCGACAAGTGAGGCTGAGGAGGAGAAACAAGGGTCAGCCATGATTGAATGGTGGGGCAGACTCGATGGGCCAAATGGTCTAATTCTGCTGCTATGTCTTATGGTCTTACTCAGTAAATCCAAGAACCACAACATAATCAATGAAACACCGCACCCAACCCGGTAACCAAATAAGCAATGTGTAAACGACAACAACATGTGTAAATACAAGAGAGAAAATAATAATAATCATAAAGAAATGAGAAATAAATAGAGAACATAAGATGCAGAAGTCGTGAAAGTGAGTCCATAGATTGTGGGAAACAGTTCAGTGATGAGTTCAGTGAAGTTAAATGGAGTGATCTCCACTGGTTCTGGTTTAAGGTGACACTGGTGAATCTGTTTTTTGTAGTAAATGAATAGCCTGTAACTTCCCTTTGGACTTGGGGGCAATTTGATGGGGCAGAACAGAGGTGAGGCAGCGGACCCGTCACTGAGAGTGAGGAAGACACGAAGTTCGGTTGATTTAAACGCCCGGCCCAAATGGAAAAGTCAGGTACAGGCCAAATGGAGGCAGCGGGGACCAGGCCCCAGATCGTATCGAAGCATCTGAACCCAGTGTTTGGATGATGATTTCGGTGCCAGGCCAGATTGAAATGGTCAGTGTGTTGGGCCCGAGGCCAGGGACCAGCCGGTTCAGCTCGCTGCTCCATTCTGTGCTGAACTAAGCATCTGTGGACGGACTCTCTGAGGATTTCAGTTCAAAATGCTACAGTATTTGCTTGCGTTTATTGTTTGCATGAATTATTTTCCTTTCTGCACATTGGGTGTTTGACAGTCTTCTTGCTTTATTAGTGGGTTCTTTTGGCTTTCTCTGTTTTATGGCAGCATGTTTGGAACGAACCTCAAGTTTGTAGAATATATACATACTTTAATAATAAATGTACTTAGAACTTTGGTTCAAAAACCTGATGGTTGAAGGATTAAAAAAAAAGTCAAAAATGTAACAAAACTCAAAACTAATGCTCTTTTAATTACAGGCCAGGATGCAGAAGAGTGGAAAGTGACAAATATTCTTCCCCTTTTTAAGGACTGCAATAGGGACAAGACAGGAAACTATACCCTGGTGACTCTTACATTAGTGGTAGGGATACTTTTGGAAATTATTTTTAATGATAGGATCAACTTGCATCTGAGAAAGCATAAACACATATATATCAGTTTCTGCACTATTTTTACTATTTAATAAATGTATTATTTACTGTAATTTATTCATTCATAGAAAACATAGAAATCTACAGCACATTACAGGCCTTTCGGCCCACAATGTTGTACCGACCATGTTACCAACTCTAGAAACTGGCTAGAAATTGCCTAGTGCATAACCCTCTATTTTTCTAAGCTCCATGTACCTGTGTAAGAGTCGCTTAAAATACACTATTTTATCCGCCTCCACCAGTGCATTCCATACATCCACCACTCTGTGTGTGAAAAACTTACCCCTAACAACCCCTCAGTACCTATTCCCACGCACCTTAAAACTATGCCCCCTCATGTTAGCCATTTCAGCCCTGGGAAAGGACCTCTGACTATCCACCAGATCAAAGCCCCTCATCATCTTATACACCTCTATCAGGTCACTTCTCATCCTCCATTGCTCCAAGGAGAAAAGGCCAAGTTCACTCAACCTATTCTCACAAGGCATGCTCTCCAATCCAGGCAACATCCTTGTAAATCTCTTCTGCATTCCTCTTCACATCCTTCCTGTAGTGAGGTGACCAGAACTGAACACAGAACTCCAAGTGGGGTCTGACCAAGGGCTTTACCTCACAGCTCTTGAACTCAATCCCACACTCTCCTGTCACACTCACCTCAATACTAAGTAAATCTTTGAGAGGCTGGTCAGGGACTACATCTGCAGTGTGCTGACACCCACACGGGACCCCCATTTCACCTACTGACACAACCGATCAACAGCTGATGCAATAGTCACAGCTCTGCACATTGCCCTTGGAGAAGAGGGATGCTTATGTCAGAATGTTGTTCTTGGACTACAGTTGAGCGTTCAACACCATAATTCCCTCCAGCCTCCACAAGAGGCTTAGAGACCTCAGCCTTCATCCTGCCTTCTGTAGCTGGATCCTGGACTTCCTGTCAGATTGCTGGCAGGTGGTAAGAGTGGGTTCCCTCACCGCTGTCCCTCTGACCCACAACACAGGTGCCCTCAGGGCTGTGTACTGAGCTCCCTTCTTTACTCTCTATATTCCCATGACTGCATCGCCACCCACAGCTCCAATCTGCTGATTACATTTGCTGACGACACTGCACTGAGTGGCCTAATTTCAAATAATTATGAGGCAACCAACAGAGAAGAAATCATCACCCTGATACAGTGGTCTCAAGAAAACAACCTCTCCGACAATATCGCAAATACAAAGGAGCTGCATGTGAACTACAGGATGAATGGAGACATTTATTGACATCAATGGATCTGGGGTTGAGAGGGTGAACAGTTTAAGTTCCTCGGCATAAACATCACCGAGAATCTCACGTGGTCTGTGCATACCGGCTGTGCGGTGGAAAAGGCACAACAGCGCATCTTTCACCTCAGACGGTTGAAGAAATTTGGTGTGGACCCCAAATCCTTTCTTAGGGGCACGATTGACAGCATCCTGACTGGCTTTTAGAAACATAGAAACATAGAAAATAGGTGCAGGAGTAGGCCATTCGGCCCTTCGAGCCTGCACCGCCATTTATTATGATCATGGCTGATCATCCAACTCAGAACCCCGCCCCAGCCTTCCCTCCATAACCCCTGACCCCCGTAGCCACAAGGGCCATATCTAACTCCCTCTTGAAGTAGAATCGTTTTAAGGTCACAGTGAGAAGGGGATCTGAAGTGTAAATATTTCACACAGAGAATAACTGGTATCCCGAATGAGCTGCCGGAGGTGTGGGGGGCAGAAACCCATAAAGTCTCTGTTCATGAAAACTTCCCCGGAACCTGTCGTTCACTGTGTACATCCTGCCCTGGTTTAACCTCCCAAAATAGAGTCACTGATTTGTACAGAAATGAAACAGTCCCTTCGGTACAACTCATCCACGCCGACCAAGTTGTCGACCTGAACTCGGCCCATCTGCCTGCATTAGGCCCGTATCCCTCTCAACCTTTCCCATCCATGTGACTGTGCAAATATGTTTTAAATATTGTACCTGAGGCAGAGAGCCGGTGCAGTGAGGCGCTGACAGACACTCACTGTTCCGCGGGCAGGAAGAGGAGAGGCGGATCCCACAGCGGAGCCGAAACCCCAACAAGTAGAGACCGGCTCCACTTCTCCGCAGAGCCGTCCCGTCCGTCCCGGATTTACCGCCCAGCCCCGGACCGGGCCGTTTCCCAGGAAACGACGTCGGTGAAGGAGGGCCCTCTGTGACGTCAGCGCGCCAGTGTCGTAATCATATAGTGTCACGTGGCGGAGGGGCGGCGGGAGCTGTCAATCACTGGATCAGCTGGGGAACTTGCGAACATTGTAAATAGAATGGGGACAGTGGGAGATTTCCGGGATCGGTGTCCCCACCCCCACGGAAATTCAGTGTGTTATAGACAGTAATATTCATATTTTAATCTGACTCTTCACGGTCTTAGAAATATTTAATGTTTGTATTTTGTATATTTTTGTGTGGATAATCTTTTGTAATTTTCGGCAAAACACGTTGTAACTGGATCACTGAACACTCCGTGAAAAAAGAGCGTCACGGAAAAATATTGTCAAAGTCAAAAGTTAAACCCAAGGCAAGTTGTTATTATAGTACTTACATGTCACCATATAGTTCAAAGTACCATTTACTCTGACAGTACATACGTGAAACCATATACTGTACAACCTACTTGGAAGGAGGTACAGAGGAGATGTCGGGGTAAGTTTTTTACGCAGAGAGCGGTGAGTGCATGGAATGGGCTGCCGGCGGCCGTGGTGGAGGCGGAAACGACAGGGTCTTTTAAGAGACTCCTGGATGGATACATGGAGCTTGGAAAAATAGAGGACTATGGGTAAGCCAAGGTAGTTCTAAGGTAAGGATATGTTCGGCACAACTTTGTGGGCCGAAGGGCCGGCATTGTGCTGTAGGTTTTCTATGTTTCTGTTATGTTTCTGCAACCCTGAGAGTCTTTTTCTGTGGGCATTCTTAACAAAATCTACAGAACAGTAACCGTGAATTGTAAATATGAGGAACGATAAACTGTAAGCAAACTGTGCAAATGAAGAAAGATAAATAGCAATCAATAACGAGTATGAAATAACAATATAACAGAGCTCTTAAATAAGTGTTGCTATCCCCTTTTGTTCAAGACACTGATGGCTGAGGGGTAGTAACTGTTCTTGAACCAGGTGGTGCGAGTCCTGAGGTACCTGTACCTTCTACCTGACGGCAGCAGTGAGATAAGAGCATTGCCTGGGTGGTGAGGATCTTTGACGATGGACGCTGCTTTCCTACGGCAATGTTTCATGTAGATGTGTTCAGTGGTTGTGAGGGTTTTACCCGTGATATACCGGGCCGAATCCACTACCTTTTGTAGGATTTGCCACCTCCGGGATGGAATCCCATTGGTCATGATGCTTATGCCTTGGGGTGGATTTGATCCCATGATGCACGAAAGAAAGGGAATTCTGAAGTATGAGTGAGTGCCCTGATTGTGTGTCTGAATGGTCACGTGAGAGTCACTGTCCTGGACATCTAAGAGAACTCCGGTGGCGTGTGTGTTCACACATTATGGAGCAGACAGAATGAAGTGTGTTGAGAAGTGGGTGGAATGGAAGAAGGGAGTGCTTGCAGAAATACAGATATAAGGAGAAAGGTGTGAGGAAACTTTCAGCTGCCCTGTGGTGTTCACCTGGAGCGAAATGCAAAAATAATTAGTTGCTTCTCACAGTAAGAGCAAAGAAGATGAAATAAAGTTAGAGAAAAAAGACTTAGAAAGAACAGGAAAATGTAATCGAGTCTACCTCAGTGTGCAGCAAGACACAACTGGTACCAATGTCTGAGTAGGAAGTAGTAGGAACCTTCTGTACCCCTGCCTCCCACAGGTACGGTTACAACAAAGCCCACCCCAGTCGTGTCTCCTGAGTACTCGACGAGGCAGGTGTAAACCTCTCACTAGCACGATGGGAGAATGAGCAATATGGAGACTTTTATGCACTCTTAACTAAAATAGTATGTTATATTGAAGTGTTTCCTTCACACTCCACAGTGACATATGAAAAACAGTATTGCACAAAAAGCAGATGAGCACGTTAATGAATTTATAAAGTAGACAAGCAAGATATTTCAGAAGTTCACGGATTTACTCGATCGTAATGAATGTTATTGTAAATGATGAGTAAATTAGCCCAGGTTAAATAAAATGCAGACTGTTACTTGTTTCAGATGAAAAGAGGTAAGTAAAATTCTGAGTGGTTTACAATAATTCCAGATGAAATCAAGTGATTCAAACTGTTAAGGGAATGGATTTTATTTGTGTGAGGACTGGAGACTCCCTGGACTGCTCTACCATTGTCTCATTAATATTCACCGTTCTATAAAATATTGTGATAGTTGCCCGTTATTTTATTAATTAATTTGATTAATTATTTATTAATTTAAACGTTATTTTAACTTGTATTCTGTTTTATATTTAATAAAGTGACAGTAACCACATTGTTTTTGATCATTACTAGATTAACTTCTGTTTACAATTTCACTCTAACTTTCAACATTACCTGCTTTACATGCATTTGACTTGTCACCCACTTGTGACTGGTATTATTTTTGTTTTGAAAAGTGTATAGCATTGTTTAGAAAAAGCTATTCTAACTGTATGGGTTTTGCTTTTCTTTGATTCACTTTAACAAACATGGGGATGTGGGCGGTGGACACAGTGGGGGTAAAAGATGGAGACAGCCTGGCCACTGAGCTCAAAGATACCCTCAGCACCAAGGCAACTTTGATAACAGTCAGTTTCAGCCTCTATCGCCATCACCACCACAGCCTATGAAACTTACTTTAAATTATCCTTTCCCAATCTGTACTGTAGAATCTGTACAATTGTAATTCTGCCCGTTGTAAAATAGCACCAGATGTAAGCTGGTATGTCAATGTTTGCCATTGACAGCTTCTCCTCCTGATCCGATACTGGGAGAAATGTTAGTGGGTATGTGCTTTGTGCGCTTCATGTCACACATGAGGTAGCACAGCTCCTGTTCCATTCAAACAACATGACCCTTAGTTATGAATGCATGTTGGGACTAAATGGTGGAGTTGTTGAGTGTGCTGTAGGGGGCCCGTGCACTCGGAAGGTGGGTTAACAGTGCAGTCTCTACCCCGCAATTGTACTGAGTTTGATTCTGTTTACAACTTTGATAAGAAGACTAGAGCAGTGAAGCAAGCACTGGACCGCACTGCCCAGAGAAATCACACTTGCCAATGAACAGGAATTCTGCAAATGCTGGAAATTCAAGCAACATACATCAAAGTTGCTGGTGAACGCAGCAGGCCAAGCAGCATCTGTAGGAAGAGGCGCAGTCGACGTTTCAGGTCAAGACCCTTCGTCAGGACTAACTGAAGGAAGAGTGAGTAAGGGATTTGAAAGTTGGAGGGGGAGGGGGAGATGCAAAATGATAGGAGAAGACAGGAGGGGGAGGGATAGAGCCGAGAGCTGGACAGGTGATTGGCAAAGGGGATACGAGAGGATCATGGGACAGGAGGTACGGGAAGAAAGACAAGGGGGGTGGGGTGACCCAGAGGATGGGCAAGAGGTATATTCAGAGGGACAGAGGGAGAAAAAGGAGAGTGAGAGAAAGAATGTGTGCATAAAAATGAGTAACAGATGGGGTACGGGGGGAGGTGGGGCCTTAGCGGAAGTTAGAGAAGTCGATGTTCATGCCATCAGGTTGGAGGCTACCCAGACGGAATATAAGGTGTTGTTCCTTCAACCTGAGTGTGGCTTCATCTTTACAGTAGAGGAGGCCATGGATAGACATGTCAGAATGGGAATGGGACGTGGAATTAAAATGTGTGGCCACTGGAAGATCCTGCTTTCTCTGGCGGACAGAGCGTAGATGTTCAGCAAAGCGGTCTCCCAGTCTGCGTCGGGTCTCGCCAATATATAAAAGGCCACATCGGGAGCACCGGACGCAATAAATCACCCCAGTCGACTCACAGGTGAAGTGATGCCTCACCTGGAAGGACTGTTTGGGGCCCTGAATGGTGGTAAGGGAGGAAGTGTAAGGGCATGTGTAGCACTTGTTCCGCTTACACGGATAAGTGCCAGGAGGGAGATCAGTGGGGAGGGATGGGGGGGGCGGGAACGAATGGACAAGGGAGTTGCGTAGGGAGCGATCCCTGTGGAAAGCAGAGAGAGGGGGTGAGGGAAAGATGTGCTTTTTGGTGGGATCCCGTTGGAGGTGGCGGAAGTTATGGAGAATAATATGTTGGACCCGGAGGCTGGTGGGGTGGTAGGTGAGGACCAGGGGAACCCTATTTCTAGCGGGGTGGTGGGAGGATGGAGTGAGAGCAGACGTACGTGAAATGGGGGAGATGCGTTTAAGAGCAGAGTTGATAGTGGAGGAAGGGAAGCCCCTTTCTTTAAAAAATGAAGACATCTCCCTCGTCCTTGAATGAAAAGCCTCATCCTGAGAGCAGATGCGGCGGAGACGGAGGAATTGCGAGAAGGGGAGAATTGCGAGAATTGCGAGAAGACTCTCACAGCTATCTGGACTATTCTTCTTCTCACCCTGTCTCTGTGGAGAGAGGACCGGAAGGACAGCTGCCTCCTATCGTTCAGCAATCCTACTCTGCAGACAGACGATGACAGGATCACTGGGGAGACTCGACTTTTCTGTGCAATTCAGCTGCATCCACAATTCATGTGGTCCTTTACAGGACGGAAAGGGAAGTGCGGAGTGTGGATGTTACAGCAAGTCGAGTTAATGTAGCGCCTTGGCAAGGATAGTTCACAGATAGTGTGCAGTCAACCCAGAGAATAAAGGTCTTTGAAGAGCAGAGTTTCCCTTTGCACAGCAGGGGACTGGAGCCATTTTGCACACCAAAAACAAGATGAGGGTGCAAACGATGTGTTCCAGGGTGACACTTAATATTGGTCACAAAGAAGAGAAATCTGCAGATGGTGGAAATCCAAGCAACACACACAAAATGCTGAAGGAACTCAGCAGACCAAACAAATCGATGGAAAAGAGTAAACAGTCGACGTTTCCGACCAGCACCCTTCCTCTGGACTGATATTGGTTCGTTACCTTACTACTGTGGTGGGACCATGCGGGAATTCATAGTTGACAACAAAAGCCCTGGATTAATATGCTCGGAATGATGGACTCTGTGTAACAACGAACAAGTAACAAAGAACGGTGCTGAGATATTGATTCTCAGGGGATACTTGAGGAAAGAGGCTGACAGTAAAGCCACTTTCTTCTCGGAAGGATCACAGCAGCCCGAGCAATTCCATCCTTCCCAATGCCCAATGCACTGCGTAATAGCGTAAACACAAATTCTTTGTTCGCTTTTATTTGTCTTTTGAATTCGATATTCCCGTTGAATAATGTAGTAAAATTTGTACCTCCCCGTCGGGGAATTGAACCCCGGTCTCCCGCGTGACAGGCGGGGATACTAACCACTATACTAACGAGGAATTGCTGTTAACAGCTCATGTCATACACATTTAAGAGTACAGGAGGGTGAACAGAATTACTTTGATGTTTCTCAGCTGTAATACTGGAGCCTTTCACTCGTGTCCCTCCCACAACAGTGTCTCAGTTTGCCCCAGCGATTCAGTCACCTGTTGTGTTCAAGGATTAGCGAAAGGAAGTGCTCTCATTCGAGCCCAAATCCCTGTTGTTGGAATCAACATTTTTCATCACAGTTAGTTTAACCACACTCAGAAAATAGTCATACACTTCTAGCGTCCGAGTGGTCCAACCCTGACAACTCGCGTACGAATTCCTGAAGTTATTTAAATCGATGGGTGAGTGTAAAATTATTATTCACTCTGGGCTGGCCAGTGGATCAAGGACTGAAGTGCTGTCCGTCACATTTTCCCCGGTGAACCGATCAGTGCCGCTTCCAGCTCTCACTCTAACCCAGATTCCCACAGCCAACTAGGACACATCAAAACATGTCGGATGATGTGTTCACACTGAGTGCGGTCAGTCTGCTCACCACCCACTCAGTCTATTTATACACAGTGGGATCTCTCTCATCCCCCTCCCCCATTACCAGAGTAAATTAAACCCTTTATTGTGATTCATAATTGTAATATAGATTCACATAATCATGCGACCCTAAAACAGGCCTTTCGGCCCACAATGTCCGTGCTGACAATCAACTACCGATCACACCAGAAAAGGGCTCGCTTGCTAGCTGTTGTCTTCAGTGTCTTGATGATTGAGGTGCTCGCCCAGACAATTCTCTAATATTGTGGGTGTTCCTGCCTCGCCAGTCACTCGGGCATGGGTTCCAGTTTCCAAAAACATCCGCATGAAGTTCTCCATGTGATGCTCTCTAAGTTTACACACGTCAGGAGAGTGTTCCCCTATCCTGATAGGCCCGGGTTAATTTGATATGACCTCCGTCACCTCCAGAGCTCTCCATGGAAACAATGGTCAATCCATCGGCCGAATGGACGCCCATGGGCCCAGCACGCTGCCGCTGCGCCTCTCTGCTGTTGTCTGAACGTGGTGACGCGCTGCTCCGTTGTGGACGTTGCTCATTCTTCTCTTCATTTTCATTTGTCGATTCTTTGCTGACGTCACATCGTGTCATAGAAACACAGAAAACCTACAGCACAGTACAGGCCCTTCGGCCCACAAAGCTGTGCCCAACATGTCCTTGGCTCCAATAGAGGGTTTCCTTTATAAATGTTTCCTTTATTAACTGTTCTTTGTTGATTTATTTCGCACCTTTTTCTCTGTTTTTCTTCTCGTATTTGCTATCTCCTGCCCCATCCTGATATTATCTCTGTGCTGTCTGTACTCCGACCCATTCGGAGACCTCGTTCCCGACATGTCAGCAATGAATGTGTTTCACATTATTTACTGAACCCAGTTTCCGTGGCCCTGCTGTCACACATTCTGTTCATCTTCCACCGTGTCTCTTCCGCGTTCTCTCTCTTTGTCTCCGGGCTGTCCTTCGGCATAAATATCAATGGACAGCGGCAGAGCTGCAGCTGAATTAACCCGAAGTAGACTTTTTCCTCCTGTGGCCTCTATCGCCGCCTGAGGAAGGTAGACCCAAACAACCCCGCTCTCCTGCCTGCCTGAGGAAGCTATCTTTAACGACCGAGGGGATGGGGCAGAGGGTCATAAGGTTTGTCCAGTCAGGAGAGCCGATACTCTCTGGAATAATCTCATTCCTTTGCAAACTCACTGAGCCACAAGATCAGGAGTCGGGACCAATTCTGAATAGGTACTGCACAACAGGAAAGGGGTTCAGTCCATTTTGGCGGCAGGTGATCATCCGCATGTTTAGAGTGACCAGAGTCACTCAATCCATGGATTTTCCAATGAACGCCCTGAATTCATAACAAGAACTTTACAGCGCAATAAAATACATCGTTTTCTTTCCTTTATTCTATAGTTTTATCAGGAGACGGCGACAAAATTAACTCTTTGGGAGACGGAATAAAATAATTTGAAATTAAGTGGATTCGGGTTATTCCCTCCGCAGTGGAACATGCCCGCTGAAACTTTAATGAATTTATGGTCTGCCGCCCTAATCCCTTGGCCATGACAGCTGGGAGACAGGAGGATATTTTTTCAAAGGAACTGATCACTATGTTCCAGGGCGATTCGGCTCAACATCACCGTCAGGGTCATAGACGCTGGGCTGACATACTCTCCACATCCACTCTTTATTGGCTTTTCAATATTCGATAGCTTTCAATGAGATCCTCCCTCATTCTTCTAAATTCCAACGAGCAGAGGCTCAGAACCACCAAACGCTTCTCGTATTTTAGCCGTTTCATTCCGGGATCATTCTTGTGAAACTCCTCTGTGCCCACACAACGCCAGCGCATCCTTTATTAGAAATGGAGCCCAAATTCTCTACAATATTCCAAATGAATCTGATCAAAGTCTTACATCTTCATTATATCCTTGCTTTTAAATGCTCGTCCTCACGGAATGAATACTAAAACCGCATTTGCCTTTCTTACCACCGACTCAACCTGCAACTTGACCTTTAGAGAATCCTGCACGAGATCTCCCCAGTCCATTTACATCTCCGATTTCCGAATTCGCTCCCCGTATGGAAAATTGTCCACACTTTTATATCTTCTACCAAAGTGTATGACCATACACTACCATACTCTGTATTCCATCTGCCACTTCTCTGTCCATTCTCCAAATCTGACTAAGTCTTTCTGCGATTTTCCTGCGACATCAACACTACCAGCCCCTCCACCTAATTATCTGTCACATGCAAGGCAATCAATTTCGTCATCTAGAGCATCGACATATATCATACAAGGCAGAGACCCCTGCAGAACACCACTAGTTACCGACAAACAACTGAGAATTCCATATTTATTCCCAACCTTTGCTTCGCACCAGTTACAAATATATTTTCTGTGCTCGTATCTTTCCTGTAATGCCATGGGCTCTAATATTGTTCAGCAGCTTTATCTGTGGCTCCTGACAAATGCCTCTGAAAATCCAAGTAAACAACATCCACTGACGCTCCTTTGTCCATCTTGCCTGTTATTTCCTTAAAGAATTCCAACAGATTTGTCAGGCAAGATTTCCCCTGAAAGAAACCATGTTGACCAGCCTATTTTAACAGGTGTCTCCACGCACCCAGAAACCTCATGGACTCCAGCATTTTCCCAACCAGAACAGCCCTGCTAACCGGTCTGTAATGTTCTGTGTCTTGCTTCCCTCTCGTCGAGAACAGTAAAATGACATTTACAATTTTCCAGTTCTCTGAACCACTCCAGAAGCCCGTGATTCCTGAAAGATCACTATTAACGATTCCATAATCTCGTCAGCTCCTTTCAGAAACCCGCGGTGTAGTCCATCTGGTCAGGGGACATCTCCCTTGCGTCCTTGCAGCTTCCAAACACCTTCTCCTTAGTAATAGCAACTACACTCACTTACATCCCTTGACCCTCTCGAATTTCTGGCATACTGCTTGTATCCTCAACATAAAAGACGGACGCATAATACTTATTAATTTCGTCCGCCATTTATTTGTCCCCTATTACTACCTCCTATTTCCAGCTTCCGATGTCCACTCTAACATTTTTGTTAACTTTCTATATATAGAAACATTGAAACATAGAAAGCCTACAGCACAATACAGGTCATTCGGCCCATAATGCTGTGCCGAACATGTACTTACTTTTGAAATTACCTCGGGTGACCCATAGCCCTCTATTTTCTAAGCACCATGTACCTATCCGAGAGTCTATTAAAATACCCTATTGCATCAGGCTCCACCACCGTCGCCGGCAGCCAATTCCACGCACTCACCACACTCTGCGTAAAGGAAACTTACTCCTGACTTTCTATCTGTACCTCCTTCCAAGCACCTTAAAACTGTGCCCTCCCGCGTGAGCCTTTTCAGCGCTGGGAAAAAGCCTCTGACTATCCACAGGATCAATGCCTCTCATCATCTTATACAACTCCATCAGGTCACCTCTCATCCCCGTCGCTCCAAGGACAAAAGGCCGAGTTCACTCAACCTATTCTCATAAGGTACGCTCGGCAATCCAGGCAACATCCTTGTAAATCTCCTCTGCACCCTTTCTATGGTTTCCAATCCTTCCTGGAGTGAGGTGACCAGAACTGAGCACAGTACTCCAAGTGGGGTCTGATCAGGGTCCTATATAGCTGTAACATTACCTGTCGGCTCTTGAACTCAATGCCACGGTTAATGAAGTTAAATGCAATTGTATGTCTTCTTAACCACACAGTCAACCTGCAACTGATTATATAACGTTGTATTTTGTGCAGTTTTCTACACCACCCGTGAAATGCAGACTGATAAACACAGAACAATAAATACGACGTTGAGGAAACATAAACAACAGAAGTGTGAACAACTCTGTACACTTGAACCCAGGCGCTGATGGGATACGGTCATAAGACCGTAAGAGAAGGGAGCAGAGTCAGTCTGCCCCATTCCATCTTCGCTGAGTTATTATCCTCATCAACTCCATTCTCACGCCTTCTCTCCAGAGTCTTTGACTTCCTTACTGAGCAAGTAACTACCACCCTCCGCGTTAACCATACCAAGTGACTCGGGCTCCATCGCCGTCGACAGCAAAGAATTCCACAGACTCACCGCCGTCCGGCTCAACACAATTTCCTTTGACCCTTGTCAGATTTGAGATGCTGATAAAATCTGTTATATCAGCAATATCACAGACAAAATGCTGGAAGAACTCAGCAGACTGTCTGGGCATTGCCTTGTATTTGCAGCATCTGCACATTTTTCGCGTTTGTACATCAAGAACGTCGTTATTTGACGGTTTCTATCCCGACCTTGTTTTCTCTCTTACATTTTTCTTCGTATCTGTGTTTCTAGACTATTTGTGTGTGCGACCAGGAGGGAGTTGAAGGACTGAAGGACAGTTCAACATAGGGATATGGGTTGTTCAGTGTCCCTGGTCTCCATTTGTAGCGCAATAATTATAAAACAAAAAACAATGAAATCTGTAAAAGTAGCTCTTCCGTGACAAATGTAGAGTTTAAAATTAAATCTACCGGCCTCATTGCCACCAAAGACTCTGCTGAAGTAATGCCCAAGAATTGTGATGTATTGGTCTTCAATCGTCCAATGTTTACATCAGAGACAATGGTGTTTAATTAAAGTGTTTGTTCAAGTGCCGTCACTAAGACAATTAGTGAAGTGTTTGACCGTATCGCTGGAGATTGATGCTCTGTTTGAATCGAGGCCGTTTTTAATGCATCAGCTCAGAGTGTCTAACGGAGCTGTGAATTCAGGAGCAAGAGAAATCACAGACTCTCACTGAAATGGTGTATCCAGTCATCTGGCGAATAGAAGACGTTAACTATCCTTTTATTTCAGCCTTTGGGATTCCGGGTAAGCCGCAGTGTCAGCTGCCGTTGGTGGAAGTTCAAGTTTAATTCCAATGTTGTGATTGTGATATGTGAAAAGCCGCCTCACAGCATCGATTGTCAGTCACCATCTTCCAACCCCGGAATAGACCATTCATAGTCTCCTTTCCCAGTCTGTCTCTGTGGCGCAATCGGTCAGCGCGTTCGGCTGTTAACCGAAAGGTTGGTGGTTCGAGCCCACCCAGGGACGCAGGTGACCCGGCAGTTTTTGCGGCGCGTTATATTGCCAGCTGGGTAACGCTGTGCTGTCCGGAGACACTGCGACTGCCGCATTAACTTCAGTGGGAAATAAAATGTTTTGTTGAAAGTTTCTCTTTCACACAATTCCTAGAGATCAAATTATTACACAGCGTATTGAGGGAGAACAATGTTAAGCAATAACAGAATGCAGAATAAAATGTAACTGCGACAGAGACAGCACAGTGCGGGTAAACAATCAGGTGCCGCATCATAACGGGTAGATTGTGAGGTCAAGGCTCCATCTTATCGTCTCGGGCACCATCCAATAGACATACCGGCAGAGTTGAAGCTATCCACGAGCCTGTAGTACGTGCTGTCTTGTACCTTCAGCCGGATAGAAGAAGGGAAAAGAGAGAGTACAGTACCCGGGGCGCATGGTATATTTTTGTCAGGAGTGTGTAAGTTACATATTCCTTCTCCATTCTCTTTGACCATAAGTGTATATTTCCTCGAGCGACATCCTTGGAACTAACGGACTTGCCGGGTCTAATGTCGTGGTTTTGATTTAATTTTGGATCATTCAGTTGGAGTTTAATTGTTTTCATCCCATATAGGTCCCCCATCATTTTATTTTCACTATGGATGTCCAATCCCTATACACGTCCAGCAAACCACCCACTCCCGCACCAGGAAGGTCTCAAATCTCTCCGCTTCCATCCGGAAACCGGACCCAACCAGCTCTCCTTCACCACCATTCACCTCCGTCTGGCGGAACTTGTCCTCCCACTTCCTTTAAACGCAAGGTGAGCCATGGGCACCGGCATGGGTCCCAGCTGTGCCTGCCTGTTTGTCGGCTACGTGGAACAGTCTATGTTCCAAGCCGACACTGGTGTCGCTCCCTAACTTCCCCTACACTATATAAATGACGGCATTGCTACCTCTTTCTGCACCCATGTGGAACTCGTCCACTTCTTCAACTTTGCCTGCAACTTCCGCCCTGCCCAAAAGTTTACCTGTCCCATATCCGACAGCTCCCTCCGTTTTCTCCATCTCTCTGTCTGTATCTCTGAAGACAGCTTGTCTACTGATGTCTATTATAACCACACAGACTCTCACAGCTACCTGGACTATACCGCTTCCCACCCCGTTACATATAAACATGCCCGCTCCTTCCCTCAATTCCTCCGTCTCCGCCGCATCTGCCTTCAGGATAAGTCGTTTCATTCAACAGCAAAGGAGGTATCGTCTTTTTTCAAAGAAACGGGCTTCCCTTCCTCCACCATGAAAGCTGCTCTCAACAGAATCCCTTCCATTTTGCTCACGTCTGCCCCCACCGCATCCTCGCTCCCTCCCCCAGGGAGAGGGTTTGTCTTGTCCTCACCTACCTCCCCCCCCAGCCTCCGCCTCCAGCACACAATTCTCTGTAATTTCCGCCATCTCCGGCGGGATCCCACCACCAAACACATCTTTCCCTCCCCCCCTCTACGTTCTGCTCTCTGCAGGGATCCCATTTGCGTTCGTCCCTCCCACTGATCTCTCTCCTGGCACTTATCCTTGCAAGTGAAACAAGTGTTACACCTGCCCGACACATCCGCCCTCAGTACCATTCAGGGCCCCAAGCAATCCTTCCAGGTAAGGAAGCACTGCAGCTGTGAGTCTTTTTTTCAGGGTTATGGACTGCATCCAGCGCTCCCGGTTTGGCCTCCTGTATATCGGTGAGACGTGGCACAGACTGGGAGATGACTTCACTGAGCACCTACACTCCCTCCACCAGGACAAGCGAGATCTCCCAGTGGCCACCCATTATAATTCCACTTCCCAAACCAATTCCAACATGGCAGCCCATGGCCTCCAATATTGTCGCGATGAGGCCACGCTCAGGGTGGAAGAGCAAAACATTATATTCCATCTGGGTAGTTTCCAACCTGATGGCATGAACATTGATTTCTCACACTTCCGGTAATGCCCCCTCCTCCACGAAGCCCCATTCTCTTTTCCCTCTCTGACATTATCTGTTACCTGCCCATCACCTCCCTCTGGTGTTCCGCCCCCTTCTCTTTCTTCCATGGCCCCCTCTCCTTCCCTGCTCTCCAGCCCAGTGTCTCTTTCACCAATCAAAGTTTCAGGCCTTTAATTTACCAGCCACCCCCTCCCCCGGCTGGTTTCACCTATCACCTCGTGTTTCTTCCTCCCCTCACCGTCTAACTCTGGTTCCTCATCGGTTTTTTCTCTCCAGTCCGGATGAAGGGACTCGGCCCGAAACGTCGACTTTACAAATCCCGCCGGTCCTTCCTGTGAAGTGTCCATTCTTGTAGAATCTGGAATAGAGTCAGAACAGGATTTAACGAAAAACTCTCGAGGGATGTTAATTCCAACTCTGATGCATGACCAGCGAATGATAATTAATGAATCAATTTACACTCACAGCCTGAATTAGCGTGAGTCAATTGCTTGGCCCTTGGAGTTCTGTGTAGATCGTGTCTACGTCAGAGGTTTATATGTCATGTAGTCTAAAACTGTACAACCTGCGATGGCCGGGAATCGAACCCGGGTCAACTGCTTGGAAGGCAGCTATGCTCACCACTATACCACCATCGCTCAATGACGTAGCAAAGCATCTGAGTAGTGAGGCGTCTCCCATAGTTCCATGTGATTCGACCAGTCCCCGAGCTGCTTTCTGTCGGATCATTCCTCACTCTGCTGCAAGTTTTATTCCGGTAAATTAATGTCGCCATCCCCAACAGACCGGAGTTATACAACCCACATAATAAATTGCTGCTGAACGCAGCAGGTCAGGCAGCACTATAGGAAGAGGTACAGTCGACCTTTCGGTCCGAGACCCTTCGTCAGGACTAACTGAAAGGAGAGATAGTAAGAGGTTTGAAAGTGGGAGGGGGAGGGGCGACCCAAAATTATAGGAGAATACGGGAGGGGGAGGGATGAAGCCAAGAGCTGGACAGTTGATTGGCAAAAGGGATATGAGCAGATCATGGGACCACCCCATCCATTATTTATTTATTATTATTATATATATCTTTTTCTCCCTCTGTCCCTCTCACTGTGCTCCTTGCCTATCCTCTGGGATTCCCCCTCCCCCTTTCTTTCTCCCGAGGCCTCCCGTTCCATGATCCTCTGACGGTGGTGTGGAGAATGCTGAGGAAGATGAATGGTGTCAGAGGTTATAACTAGATTCCAGTATTAGTGAAGAACGGAAATTTGATGCAAAGGACAACGAAAAGGCAAAGTGTTTGAGAAACACCTTTGCAAAGACACATAGTCTAGACAATATAGGGGAAGAGTGTTTTAAGAGAAGAGAGAGCCCTTGGTGGACAGTGGGGAGATTTGTGAGAAACAAGAGGCATTTGCGATTATTATGGATGATGACTTTACGTTGGCTAAATTGAAATTTGCCATCAATAGGGCAAGTGCTACAGCCCAGGACAGGATATGGGAAACTATCATATACTGTACTCCAGTATATGCCTGAGGCAGTCTAAAATAAGCTGCTTGAGTTTTATAAGAAAGACTGGAAGCAAAGAATGTTCCAAGGAGACTGGAAAAGGTCTGTGGTGAAGCCTGTTGTAAAACCAGGGAGGGATCCGATGCTGTCCAGTTTCTACAGGCCTGTTGTCTCACTTCCTCACTGTGTAAAATAATGGTAAAAATGATAGTAATTAGGCTGATGATTGTTTTGGATAAGAGAGAATTACTTCGTCACTACCAATGTGGGTTTCGCAAAGGGAGATCTGTGACGCCCTTGTACTACTGGGAATGATGTCTGGGATCCTTTTACACTGAAAGAATCAGTTGTTGCAGTGTTTTTGGACATTGAAATAGAAGCATAGAAAATAGGTGCAGGAGTAGGCCATTTGGCCCTTCGAGCCTGCACCGCCATTCAGTATGATCAGAAGAATTTGACTGTACTCTGTGACAAAGCTTCCTTGTTAAACCATTCCTAAACACCTTTGATGAGTATGACTATCCAAAATAGTTTTATGATATACGATAGAGGGAGAGGCTTTTTATTAAACTCATTAAGCTTGGAGTTCGTGATGGTTTTGCAAATGGCTATCATTTTTTTTTTGGTTTTGGGGTCATTTTCGGTGAGGGTGAGTCATCAGAGTTTGCGGAAGATAACGTACCTCCCTCCCCAGGATAGTGTTATCAGTTTAATATTGTTTAATCTGATAGTTAATTATACTTCTCAATGTGCTTGGGCCTGAGTTCGGTTTGGCTTTCTATGCTGATGATGGGGCTCTGTGGAAAAGGGGAGGTAATAGTTCCTATGTGGGACCGTCTTGGACAAACAGCGTTTTCAACAATGGGAGAATGGTGTTTGGACTGTTCTAAATCAGTGTATGTGTTTTATTTTTACTCATAAACATAGGATCTTGACATAAAATGCCGAAGATGTACTCTTTTACATAAATGCTGCCTGGCCTGCTGAGTTCCTCCAGAATTGTGCGTGTGTTGCTGAGGAAATGGTATCGATTCTGGAGCAAGGGCAATGGAGGTTGTTGCTGGAGAGGACGAGGCAGAGTCAATTAGCAACTTAATCAGAATCAGATTGAATATCACTGGCATACGTCGTGACATTTGTTAACTTTACAGCAGCAGTACAATGATATCCACGATAAATAAATATAGAGAAAAAACTGAGTTACATTAAGAATTAAATATTTAAGTTAAAGTATGTAGTTAAACATGAATTAAAACACAAATTAAAAGAAAAAAATGTTAGCTAGTGCTCTTGGGTTCAATGCCCACTGAGAATTCAGAATTTGGGTGTCAAAGGGGAAGAAACTGTTCCTGAATCACCGAGTGTGTGCCTTCAGCATTCTCTCCCTCCTTCCCGATGGTAACAGTGTGAAAAGGGCATGTCCTGGGTGGTGGGGATCCTCAATGATGATCGGTGCCTTCCTGAGGCACCGCTCCTTGAAGATGTTGTGTACTACCGAGCCTGGACCCATGATAGAGTTGACCAGTTTTACAAGTTTTTGCTACTTACTTTGATCTCGTTCAGAAGCCCCCCCCCCCCCGCCCCCATACCAGATGGAGATGCAGTAGTCAGAATGATCTCCACTGTACGTTTGTAGAAGTTTATTTAGTGTTTTAGTTGACAAACCAAATCTCCTCCAACTCCTAATGAAATATAGCCGCTGTCTTGCCTTCTTCATAACTGCATCATATGTTGCATCCAGGTTAGATCCTCAGAGATGCTGACACCCAGGAACTTGCAATTGTCCACTCTCTCCACTTCTGATCCCTTGATGAGGATTGGTTTGTGTTCCTTCATCTCACCTTTCCTGAAGTCCACAATCAGCGTTTTGATCTTGCTGACGTTGAGTGCAAGATTGTTGCTGCAGCAACACTCCACTAACTGGTAGTTCACCCTAATTTATGATTTATTGTCACCATCTGAAATTCTGCAAACAGTGGTTGTATCATCAGCAAATTTATAAATGCTGTTTGAGCTATGTCTAGCCGCACAGTTCTGGGTGTAGACACAGTAGAGCAGTGAGATAAGGACACAGCCCTATGGAGTGTCAGTGTTAATTGTCAGTGAGGTGGAAATGTTATTCCAATCCGCACAGATTGTGGTATTCCGGTTAGGAAGACATGGATCCAGTTGCAGAGGCCTAGGTCTTGTAGCTTGAATGTGGAATGAGAATTAATTCCGGCGCTGGGATTGGGCCACGGCGAGTGTGGCGGAGTGGGAAGAAGTTGCTGGTGACTATAATTGCTGCTTCCTCTCCCCTGACCATGGGAAGACAGTTTCCCATTAGCCCATTTCCCAATGTCTGTTGTTGCTGGACAGTGAGTGTTCCGAGTGGTGAATCCCATGGGAAATGAATGTTGTGTCCATTCCTCTGTTCCACTCCCGGATCCATACCGGGAAGTGGTGGGGTTTATCTGTCTCTTCCTTGGTTTGGAGCTCCTCCATCTGCTGCTGAGAAGAAGCTGAGAGCTGCAGCCTGTGAGTGGCCTCACACACTGGTACTGGCTGCACCAGTCGCTTCACACCGTGTCTGTCTTTTACCTCTTTCACTTTCCTTCTCCTACCTGCAGGAAAGACTTCAATGTACACCAATGTTCCCTCTTGCCAAGCCTCAATGAACAGAACAGTGGCTCCATCTCTCACACACAAGGTGTGTTACTGAGCACAGAGATACTGACAGCTCATTCGTTCCACAGTCTCAGACAGCAGAGACATTCAGTCCCACACTGAGCCCAGGACCTAGACACACATTTCCAGTACAACAGTTACAGTGAAACACAGCTGGTCAATATTTCCCTGGTCCCTGGGAAAATATGGAACATTTTCAACAACTTCCTTGAATGCATTCCATGTGATTTTCTCTGGTCCCAATAGAAGTTCTTTGAATTGCCTGTTATTGCTGGCCTGCTTGATTTGTGGACCAGCACAAATGCCTCCCTTAATCTTGGCATCAAATAATCTGACTTGGATTATGAATTGAAATATAAAAATATAGGCAATTTCAAAGAGATGGTGTGTGATGGGGACATTGCATAGTGATTTTCAATATCAGCAGTCCAAATCCATAAGATATACGTACCTAAAAGTAATCAGGAAGCAAAATATTTGTTGTCCAGTGTAGTTGGCCATGTGGGAAAGCTGAGGACTACAGGAAGGTATCAGTGGACTGGACAGGTAGGCAGGTGGAATTTAATCTGAGAGGTGAGGTGATGCAGGTGGGGAGCCCAAACAAGGCGAGCAGACAGACTGTACATTGTGGAGTCTGGAGAAGAATAGAGGGTCAGAGGGAGAGCATGTGGAATGATTCCTCAGGTTAGAAGGACGGAGCATTCGATGGGTTTAAAAGGCAGATGAGAGGCTTGCTTTTGTTGGCTGAAGGTACAGAATGGCAGAAGAGGGAGCTCTGGTGGAATTGTATAAACACAGGTGGGATCACAGCTGGAGCTCTGTGTACAGTCCTGGTCAGCACACCACAGGCTCACACCCACATCCAAATGAAGAGCAGGAGTCCCCACTCAGCCACTCCCACCTGCTCTGTCATTTAATAAGGTCGCGGCTGTCCCGCTTCAACATTAAGCTCCATGTTCCTGTCTGCCCACAGGAACATTTCACCCCCTCCTTATAAACTATTCCCCTCTCTTTCCCTTAAAAGCATACAAGGATATGATCCAGAAAACCTGTCAGTTAATGAATTCCAATGTCTGAGGATGGATTAAGATTCAGAAAAGAATCCTCTGATCTTTTGCTCAATTCATGAAATACTGGTCCCTGGTTCTAGTTGCCAATGGGTGGAGCACTGGCTTATCGGCAGAAAACAGGGAGTGGGAATAAAGGGATCATTTTCTGGCTGGCTGCCGGTTACCAGTGGAGTTCACAAGTGTTGGTGTTGGGTCCGCTGCTTTTTATGAGGTATATCAATGATTTCGACTGTGGGATTGATGTATTTGTGGCTACATTTGCCGATGATACAAAGATAGGTGGAGAAGCGTGTAATGTTGAGGAAACAGAGAGCCTACAGAGAGACTTAGATAGTGTAGGGGAATGGGCAAAGAAGCGGCAAATGAAATACAATGTTGCAAAGTGTACGGTCATGCGCTTTGGTAGAATACATAAATGGGCAGACTATTATTTAGATGGGGAGATAATTCAAAATGCAGAGATGCAAGGAGACTTGGGATGCGTTGTGCAGGATATCCAAAAGGTTAACCTCCCGGTTGAGTCCGTGGTGAAGAAGGCAAATGCAATTTTTGCATTCATTTCTAGATGTATAGAATATTAGAGCAGGGCTGTGATGTGATGAGGCACTCGTTAGTCCACACTTGGAGTCTTGTGCACAGTTTTGGGCTCCTTATTTTAGCAAGAATATTCTGACATTGGAGAGGGTTCAGAACATATTCACGAGAATGATTCCAGGAATGAAAGGTTTACCATATGAGGAACATCTGGCAGCTCTTGGGCTGTATTCCCTGGAGTTCAGGAGAATGAGGGGGGATCTCATAGAAACATTCTGAATGTTAAAAGACCTGAACAGATTAGATATGGAAAACTTATTTTCCATGGTAGGCGGTGTCCAGGACAAGAGGCATGACTTCAGGATTGACAGATTGTCCATTAAGACCGGAGATGCGGAGAAATTACTTTAGTCAGAGGGGGGTAGAGCTGTGGAATTTGGTGCCACGAGTGGCTGTGGAGGCCAAGTCTTTGGGTGCATTTAAAGCAGAGATAGATAGGTTCTTGATTAACCAGGGCATAAAAGGGTATGAGGAGAAGGCAGGGGAGTGGGGATGACTGGAAGAATTGGGATCAGTCCATGATTGAATGGCAGAGCAGACTCAATGGGCCGAATGGCCTACTTCTGCTCCTGTATCTTCTGGTCTTATAAACACCTGGAGACAGTACAAATGGAAAACACAAGCCCAGACTTTCCTCATCAGACGACCAGCTCACTGCCAGTATTGGTCCAGTAAACATTCCCTGAACTGATTCCGATACATTGAGATTCTTCCTTGAATAATGTATAAATGGGCTCCCTCACCCTATATATGGTGTATAAGATGATGAGAGACATTGATCATGTGAATAGTCAGAGGCTGTTTGCCAGGGCTGAATGGCTAGCACGAGAGGGCACAGTTTTAAGGTGCTTGGAAGTAGGTACAGAGGAGATGTCAGGGGTATGTTTTTTACGCAGAGAGTGGTGAGTGCATGGAATGGGCTGCCGGTGACGGTGTTGGGGGAGGTTACAATAATGTCTTTTAAGAGACTCTTGGGTAGGTTCAGGGAGCTCAGAAAACTAGAGGGCTTGGGTAACGCTAAGTAATTTCTAAAGTACATGTGTGGAACAGCATTGTGCACCGAAGGTCCTGTATTGTGCTGTAGGTTTTCTATGTTTCAATGTTTCTATAAGGGAAGCATAAGCTCCCGACATTTGTATTCTGTTCCCCATCCATAAAATGTCCTGTTCTCTCTACTACTTATAGCTGCAAACAGGATTAGGAACAGCCCATTCGGCCCACGATACCTCTGCTGACACTGGTGTCAGGTGAGACTGCACTCTGGGGTGCTTTGACCGTGTAGGAATTTACTCGACGCTGTTACAGCTCGGGGCATCGGAGTTCAGTATTCAATCCTGCATCTTCTTTAAAGAGTCTGTGTGTGTTCTCCCTGTGGATTGCGTCAGTTTTCTTCAGATCCTCCTGTTTCTTCCCACAGTCCAACGATGGAGCGGGAAGGTTAACTCGTGATTGTAAACTATCTTGTGAATAGATTAGGGTTAAACTGGTTTGCCAGAGTTTGCTGGACAGTGTGGCTCGAAGGGTTTATTTGCTCTGTATCTATAAATAAAATAAAATAAAACAATCCAAGTGTTATCCAACTTTCCCTATACGAATCTAGACAACATGCCGGAAAATCTCTTCTGCTCCCTTTCCACAGTCCCCACGTCCTTTCTGTGATGTAGCAAACAGAACTGCACACACGGCTCGAAACGTGACCTAACCCAGGGTTTGTACAGCTGTAACACGACATCCACAGGTTTGTACACAACAACATGACTGATGAAGACAAGGTTACCGCACATCTCCATTCGCTTTCAATACCACTTGCAGGATAATATGTACAGTGTTACGTACCCCGTAACTGATTTGCCAAACCAGCAGAAATGGACCATTCAGTTGGAGTCTGGATTACTGGAACTAAGAAAGTTTTATTGAAGAAATAAGCAACACAGTACTCAAATAGTAAGGATATAAATGCAACAGGTTAGCAATGAATAAACACACATGTACACAGATCTAGGATAATAGGATCAATCAAGCTCTATCGTCATCTAGGGGTAAACGACCAGTTTCAAGTGACGCAAAGTTCAGTTCAATTGAGTTCAGTTCAGTTCACAGCAATCACTGTCACCGTGGGAGAGAGAGAGAGAGAGCGCGAATGAATATTCAAATCATATTCCAAACAGACCTTCGATATTCCTCACAGTCAGCTTTCGGGCGAGCCCTTTGTAATGTCTTCTGAGGTCACCGACTGTGACCCCTCCATTTCAGATACGATCGTGCTTCCGCGGTGAACCCAGCACCCAGGCAAGGGTGGACACACACAGCAGGTTCCCGCCGATCCGCACCTTTCCACCCCGTGCGTCTCTGGCTGGTCCCGCGACCAGACCCAACAAGCACCGCTTCCAGGGTCTCGTTACCTCGTAATGTCGTGTCGTGTGCTGCCTTAGCGAACCTGTCTCTTTTTATCACCCTGCTGGGGTATCGCCTGTCCATCACACTTCAAACAGTTCAGGGTTCAAAAAGGAGCCGATCTGACAAATACCCAGACCGGTGTCTCCTTCCGTTAAACTCTCTCGTCTCTTCATTAACATTTCCAAATGCTGCTCCATTGTCTTATTTATCTCTCTTTTTCCTGAAGACTGTCCTGTTGGTCCCACGGGTGCCAGCACAGGACAGTTAACATCTTAATCTATGTGTACTTTTTGTAACCCTCTTTCGTCACACCCCTCACCTTTAAGGATTTTTACCGGGGTAAAAATTACAAACATGAATACATTATTAGATACACACATATATACATCTTCATCAGCTATTTGGCTAGTACAGAGAAATTTAAGTTGTCAACACCTTGACAGACAGTCAGCAATCACATTTTCCGTTCCTTTTATATGTGTAATTGTTAATAATCCCCTAAACCAGGCTCCAACTTAGCAACTTCATAGTGGCCGAAAACACTGATGAATTGTCATCAGTGTAACCTCTCACTGGTTTTCGTCCCGGACCACGATAACAAGGGTCGTCCCATCCCGACTTAGTTTTCTTTCACAAGGGCTTAGTAGGAGGGGGAGGGGTAGTACCCGCAAAGTTATTGCGAAATTTCCTACGGTACCCCACCACCTCCAAGAGCCTTCTGAGGGCCCTCTTGTCTGTCGGGGTTGGGATGTCAGAGATAGCCCGCACCTTAGCTTGCATCACTGCCAGCTGCCCCTGTGTTACCACAATTCCCAGAGAAGTGACCTTCGTGTGGCCGAACTCATTTTTTTTCAAGGTTCGCTATCAAGCTGGCTTCGGACAGCCATAGTACATCGCCAATATACACTTCTGTGTCCGTTAGCCCTTTCGTCACTGAATTACTCATTCTATAGGGTTGTTGCTCACTAGGCTTCCCTTGCATAACAAACACCAGCCAACGTCCCAGTTCTTTGCATCGCCTCAGGACAATCAAACACAGGTGTGCGAGCCGTTTAATTAATTCTCCTAAAGAGTCACTTTGTTCGGGGATTAAGGGAGAGACCTTATCAGCAGAGCTGGCCAAAACAATAGCCTTCTCCCATCTGGTCGATACCATACTCATATTTTCAAAATGTTTTTTTTTCTTATCAGGGGGACCCTAGCTTCATTGATTTCCGCGCTAACACCGACTAGGTTTGTTAGCATATCAAAAGCCTGTGACCGTCTCAGTTCGTGTCTGCCATGATCAATAACATCCTTCCTCCTGTGCAGCCAGTAAACCTCTTTCATGATTCCGCCGACTGTTTCCTTCACCACCTCAAAATGTCCACCGAGGGGTACCTTGTGGGCCAGGTTAAGAATCTCATCCTCATAACTCTTTTGCACCACCCCCCATTCCTCATCTGCTGTACTTGGTCTCCCTTCCTTCCTTAGCACTCCCTCCTTCACATAACAGCCTACTGGCTCTCTTTTTAATGCTGCTTCAGAGAGAGCTATCTCCGCTGAAACCATCAGCTCCCGCGCCTGTTCAAATTTCTTCCCGGCTAATGCTCAGTCTGCCCAGCTCCCTCACTTCCTCCCGTTTCACTACACTCCTTCTTTTCACTTTCTACCTCCTCCTGGTACAAGGCTGGTAGAAACGTCTCAGCTAAATTTACTTCGGTAGTCTCGAGATGAACCTGTGAGTGCATGTGCGGGACCTCAATGCTGGCAGGCTGACCTGTCAATTTCACTGCTGAGAACACAATTCCCCCGGCGAGGTCATTACCGAGCAAGACTTCCACGCCTTTCATCGGTAATTCGGGCCTCACCCCGATCGTGACTAGTCCAGAGACCAAGTTGCTTTGTAGGTGTATCTGGTGCAAAGGGACTGCCTCTGTCCCTTCCCCAATACCTTTGACCTTGACCTCCTCAGACAGGGTCTCTGAACTAAACTCTAACACACTCTTCAATATCAATGACTGACACGCTCCGGTGTCTCTCCAGATCCGCACTAGAACTGGGTTTAACCCCTCCTTCACCGACACCAATCCGGCCGAGATAAACCTCTCGCGCCCTTCCTGAACTTTGGCAGACCTTTCCTCTCCTAGCGGTTCATTTACCAGCTCGATACAGCCAGTCAAAATCGCCGTTTTTCCTTTTCCCGTCTCCTTCTTTGGGACAAAGCACCTGGACGCAAAGTATCCGACTTTCCCACAATTATAACAGACGACCCATGGAGACTTCCTACCAGACTGCTCCTGGTCTACCTTATCCTTCTCACTAGCCCCTGGCTTATTTTCTGACTTTTCTGGCGGAATCTCCCCGCCATCCTGACTACCCTTCTGGTAGCCTTTACTCGGGACAAACTTCATTTTATGCGTCAACGCATACTCATCCGCTAACTTAGCAGTTGCGGCTAACATGGCTGCCTCTTTCTCATCCAGGTAGGGTCTCATACCTTCAGGGACACAACCTTTAAACTGCTCAATCAGGATCAGCTGTAGCAGTCTGTCATAATCCCCCTCAACCCCCTTCGAGGCGCACCAACGCTCACAATATGTCTGCATCTCACGGGCAAACTCTAAATACGTGCGGTCCCACTGCTTCCTCGCATTCCAGAACCTCTGCCGGTATGCCTCCGGGACCAACTCATAAATCCTGAGGATGGCCTCTTTCACCACCTCATACCTCTGGGCATCTTCCGCGGACAAAGCTGAGTAAGTTTGTTGGGCCTTCCCTTTAAGTACACTCTGAAGCAAAACAGCCCACTTATCCCTCGGCCAGTCCTGACTTGTAGCAACATTTTCGAAATGGAGAAAGTACCGATCCACATCGGTATCATCAAATGGGGGAACCAGCCTAACCTCCTGGGTCGCCCTGAACCCTCCACCTTGGTTCGGCATGGGCCCCTGCGCTGCCATCATCTTTAGCTTCTCCAGCTCAAATTCCCTTTCCCTCTGTTTCTCTTCTCGCTCCAACTGTCTCTCTCTCTCTTGCCGTTGTCGTTCTAACTGTCTGTCCCTCTCTTTCTCTTCCCGCTCCAACTGCCGTACCCGAAACTCGTGCTCGAGTCTCAGTTTTTCAAGCTGCACCTGTACCGCGTCTCCACCAGGTTTTTCAATAGACACCACCTCCAGCTCCCCTTGGGGAAACACACCTTTAGATACATAGTGCTCTACGATAGCTCTGTGTATCTCCTCTCTCCTCATTGTCGACTTCCCCTTAACATGATTCAACCATTTGGCCACAGCTGCCAATTCCGCTTTCCTGGCATCCTCTAATGCCTCCAAGGTCGGCGCCTTTAGAAATTCCTCAATCTCCATTTCTGCTGTTTGGCTTTTCTTTCTTTCGGGAATTTTAACCCAATCAATTTACTCCGTCCCAAATTTGGCGTTCAATAGCGCGGACGAGAACCCCACTTATGTTACGTACCCCGTAACTGAGTTGCCAAACCAGCAGAAATGGACCACTCAGTTGGAGTCTGGATTACTGGAACTAAGAAAGTTTTATTAAAGAAATAAGCAACACAGTACTCTAATAGTAAGGATATAAATGCAAAAGGTTAGCAATGAATAAACACACATGTGCACAGATCTAGGATAATAGGATCAATCAAGCTCTATCGTCGTCTAGGGGTAAATGACCAGTTTCAAGTGACGCAAAGTTCAGTTCAATTGAGTTCAGTTCAGTTCACAGCAATCACTGTCGCCGTGGGAGAGAGAGAGAGAGAGAGAGAGAGAGACAGAGAGCGAATGAATATTCAAATCAGATTCCAAACAGACCTTCGATATTCCTCACAGTCAGCTTTCGGGCGAGCCCTTTGTAATGTCTTCTGAGGTCACCGACTGTGACCCCTACGTTTCAGATACGATTGTTCTTCTGCGCTGAACCCAGCACCCAGGCAAGGGTGGACACACACACCAGTTTTCCGCCAATCCGTACCTTTCTACCCTGTGCGTCTCTGGCTGGTCCCGCGACAGACCTCCAACAGTTCCCACCGACTTGTGGGAGGCGCACCGCTTCCAGGGTCTCGTTACCTCGTAATGTCGTGTCGTGTGCTGCCTTAGCGAACCTGTCCCTTTTAATCCCCCTGCTGGGGTATCGCCTGTCCATCACAATTCAAATAGTTCAGGGTTCAGAAAGGAGCCGATCTTGACAAATACCCAGACCGGTGTCTCCTTCCATTAAACTCTCTCGTCTCTTCATTAACATTTCCAAATGCTGCTCCATTGTCTTCCTTATCTTTCTTTCTCCTGAAGACAGGTGGCAGATCAACTGTTGATCCCACTGGTGCCAGCACAGGACAGTTAACATCTTAATCTATGTGTACTTTTTGTAACCCTCTTTCGTCACAACAGACACATCGAGATATATCAGTGCTCCCAAAGGTGCTGTCATTTACTGTGTACGTTCCTCCAACATTGGAATGTAAACTCGTCACACTTGTCCAGATTAAACTCTGTCCCCCGTTTCTCCATCCATGATTCCAATTGATCTACATCCATTTCTGTCCGTTTGACAACCTTCCTCACCACCCACAACTGCACCAATATTCACGTCATCAGTGATCTGATCAACCATGTGTGTTTTACTCTGATCAAACAGAGGTCTCATTACTGATCACTGTGCACACACGGGTTACAAATCTACAGTCAAAATCATTCTCAATTCCATCAGCCCAAATGTCACTACAGAGTACACACCACTCAAACCGTCCCACACCGAGACTCGAGGAAAGTTATATATTTATCACAGAATAGTGTTTGAATTAATGGTCTAGTCTTGTTGCTCCAGATGCTCTGCTGCAAAGTACCTGAATATTAGCTCAATGTAACCTGTGGCATCATCCCTGTGGTATTGATTAAAATGAAAAATAGACTTACTCAAAAAATTCAACTGCAAGAATAAATCTGAAAGAAATGTTGTAATGTTACACGAGATGAGAGATTGAAAGATGCAGTGTTAACCACAAATATCACACAGTAGCGGAGACTGACAGGTACAGAATGAACCCCACACTCTCACACTGCACCAGAGACTGACAGGTACAGAATGAACCCCACACTCTCACACTGCACCAGAGACTGACAGGTACAGAATGAACCCCACACTCTCACACTGTACCAGAGACTGACAGGTACAGAATGAACCCCACACTCTCACACTGTACCAGAGACTGACAGGGACAGAATCAAGCCGACATTTACACAAGGCACCCGAAACTGACCAGCAGAGATTGACTCCTACACCCTCACTCTGTAACAGAGACTGGGAGATACAGGAGCAGCATCTGTCCAATTGTATGTCTCTCTCTCTCTGTCTCTCTCTCTCTCTCTCTCTCTGCCTCTCTCTCTCTCTCTCTCAGCTAAGGTGTTATCTCACGATTGTCTTTTTTCTCCTTCACTTCCAGTCATCCTGCATCTATTCATCTCCCTGTTTCGAGTACTTTTCTTTATTATTTAACCAGTCTGCCAATTCTTTTGCAGATTGAAATATTCCTTCTCAATTTATTTTGACATTTGACAGATTTGAGATGCCCATTAAAGACTGTGACTTCAGCAATATCACACACAGAATGCTGGAGGAGCTCAGCAGAATTTCTTGCGTTGCCTTGGATTTCCAACATCTGCATATTTTCTCTTGATTGTACGTTAGCAATGTGCTCATTTGACCGTTTTCATCCTAACCCTCACTATTGTATCTTTGTTCGAATCTGAGGTTGTGGGTTTTGAATTGAATTGACTTTATAACTTACATTCTTCATATACACAAGGAGTAAACATCTCTAGTTACGTCTCCGTCTAAATGTGCAATGTGCAATTTATAGTAAGCATAGAGCATAGAAGTGTAGAATAATACAGCACAGTACAGGCCATTTGGCCCACAGTGTTGTGCGGACCCACAAACCCTGCCTTCCATTCAACTCCCCACCTTAAATTCCTCCATATACCTGTCCAGTATGTACAACAGGACATTTGATATAACATAGAAATACAAGTGTACAACTGTTTCTGTGTGTGTATGTGTGGCTGTGTCTGTGTGTCTGTGTGTGCGTGTGTGTGTCTGTGTCTGTGTGTCCGCGTCTGTGTGTGTGTGTGTGTGTGTGTGTGTGTGTGTCTGTGTCTGTGTGTCCGCGTCTGTGTGTGTGTGTGTGTGTGTGTGTGTGTGTGTGTCTGTCTGTCTGTGTCTGTGTGTCCGCGTCTGTGTGTGTGTGTGTGTGTGTGTGTGTGTGTGTGTATGTGTGTGTGTGTGTGTGTGTGTGTGTGTGTGTGTGTGTGTGTGTGTCTGTGTGTGTGTGTGTGTGTGTGTGTGTGTGTGTGGTGTGTGTGTGTGTGTGTGTGTGTGTGTGTGTGTGTGTGTGTGAGAGTGAGAGATCAGGAAGAAGATGAAGTACTAAAGAACATTTACAAAATGGGAAACTGTGGGGACAGAGGTAGAGATCGGTTAGTGTGGCTGGTGTCCGTTCAGAAATCAGTAATTAGCCAACAAAAAGACGAAATATGTAAATGTCGCTGCTCCGTGACAAAGCTCAGTCTTTGTAATTAAATCAACCGGCCTATTTTCACCAGAGACTCTGCTGAGATAATGCCAAAGAATTTTCATGGATTTGTCTCCAATCGCTCCAATATTTACAATACAGACAATGGTATTGAATGAAAGTGTTTGTTCAAGCAACTGTAACTGAGCAAGTTAGTGAGGAGTATAACCGTATCTCTGGAGACAGACCCTCTGTATAAATCAGGGCCGCTTTGAATGCATCAGCTGTCAGCCGGAGCTGTGAATACAGGAGCAACAGAAATCACAGATTCGCACTGAAATGGTGCATTCAGTCATCTGGCGGATAGAAGCCGTTTACTATCCTTTTATTTCAGCCTTTGGAATTCCCGGTAAGCCGTAGTGTCAGCTGTCGTGGGCGGATGTTGAAGTTTAATTCCAATGTTGTGATTGATTCTGCCGCCGGTTTAAACTCTCACATTCCAGTCCCGGTATTCCGCTTTTCAGGAATGGAGTGGAAACACCGGGACGACAGATGCTGGAATTTGGATCTAGAAACAAACCGCTGCAGGAATTTAGCGAATCCGCCGACATGGGTGGAACTGAGCTGGTCAGACAGTGTTCTTCCAGCGGTTTGTGATCAATAATGGGATGTTCCGTCTCTGTGCGTTTGGTCTGGCAGCATCTGCAAATATTGTGTTTATAGAGCCCGCGGAGATTATACCGATTGATCGTCTGCATTTATATGTGAGTGAATTTCTGAGTTAGGAGCAACACTCAAACAAATGATTGGTAGTAACAATTTAGCAAATGTGCGGACCTTCCTGTTGTAGATCGAATCTATTGTCGATTTTAAATAAATGTCTGCGGTTTGACTGAATGTGAACAGCTGATGGAAAACAGACTGAACTCATTGCAGAGTCAATTAACAAAGCTAACCTCGTGCTTCAGAGTGAAACGTTTTCCATCATATCTCTATCTGACAGACATCTGACACGGCACCGAGTTTGCTGCTGGACGTTGAATTCCTCTCCCCTGCTTCCCTGTGATGGAAACAACGAGAGGCGTCATGTCTGTTTGTGAGGTTGTGTAATTTATTTTACTGTCTCCACCAAACTGCTGCATTGGCGTCTGCTCAGTACTTCCTCAAGTTGCTGATCCCTGTCTCTCTTCCAGCGAACTTGGTGACGATTGTGATCCTGTCCCGGGGAAAGTGCGGTCTCTCCAAATGTGTCACTCGTTACCTGGTGGGAAAGGCAGCGGCCGATCTCCTGGTCGTTATCTCCGATCCGCTGATGAAGTGGACTGCTCGGATTTATTTTCCCCGATCATTCCTGCGAATCACTCCTGTGTGCAGACTCGGTGAATGGTTGGTTGCTGCGAGCACTGCGACCTCAGTCTGGCTGACTGTCGCTTTCACCGTCGATCGATTTGTGGCTATTTGCTGTGAGAAGCTGAAAACAAAATATTGCACCGAGAGAACGGCGGCTGTGGTTATCGGGACAGTGAGTGTGCTGTCCTGTTTGGAGACTGTCCCCTGGGGCTTTGTGTATGGGGCTGGAGAAATAATTGACGGTGTTCCCTGGGATTGTGTTATGACACCGAGCTTCACAAACTCTCCCTCATGGTCAGCATTTGAAGTGTTTCACCGCATTTTAGTCCCTTGTTTCCCATTCTGTCTGATGTTGCTGTTCAATATTCTGACTGTCAGGCGGATTCTAGCGGCCAGTCGAGCCCGCAGGGGGCTCCGGGGACAAAAGAGTGGAGAGAATGACAAGGACCGGGAGATGGAGAACCGACGCAAATCCATCGTTTTGCTCTTCATCATCACCGGTAGTTTCATATTGTTGTGGGGAACAACGGTGGTATTTTCTATCTATAGACGGATTTCAATGAGTTTTGTTTATTCTGTCACGGATCCCCGTTACATCACAGACCAAGCATCGGGAATGCTGCAGATTCTCAGTTCCTGCACCAACACGTGTATTTACGCCCTGACTCAGAGCAAATTCCGAGAGGAACTAAAGAATGCCGTGAAATACCCACTGAATCAGATTTTGAAACTCAGGAAACGTTAGAAATAAACGCTGCAAAGTTTTACAATTCAACTGCCGTCATGCTCCCAATTCTCTCCCCCACTTGTGGGTAAATGGAAACAATGTGATGAACAGAGTTACAAAACGAACATGAGAAAATCTGCAGATGCTCGAAATACAAAACAACTCACACAAAATCAGATCGTGATGAAGGGTCTCGACTCGAAACGTCGACTGTTTACCATTTTCCTCACACAAGATGCTGAAGGAACTCAGCAATCCAGGCAGCATTTATGGAAAAGAGTAAATTGTCGACTTCTCCTGCCGAGACGGTTCATCAGAATCCCGTCAACTGTTTAATCTTTTCCATTTTGTGTGTGTTGCTTTAGAGTCTGATCCTCCATTTTATCATGAGCTGATCATTCTCCCATATAGTCCCACTCCCCCACCTTCTCACCATAACCTTTGATGCCCTGGCTACTCAGATACCTATTAATCTCTCCCTTAAATACACCCAATGACTTGGCCTCCATTGCTGCCCGAGGTAAAAAATTCCATGGATTCACCACCCACTGACTAAAAAAAAATTCTTCGCATTTCTATTCTGAATGGGCGCCCTTCAATCCTTAAATCATGCCCTCTCGTACTAGACTCCCCCATCATGGGAAACAATATTGCCACATCCACCCTGTCCATGCCTTTCAACATTCCAAATGTTTCTATGAGGTCTACCCTCATTCTTCTAAACTCCAAGGAATACAGTCCAAGAGCGGACAAACGTTCCTCATACGTTAACCCTATCATTCCCGAAATCATTCTAGTGAATCTTCTCTGTACCCTCTCCAACGTCAGCACATCCTTTCTTAAGTAAAGAGACCAAAACTGCCCACAGTACTACAAGTGAGGTCTCACCAGCGCCTTATAGAGCCTCAACATCACATCCCTGCTCCTATACTCTATTCCTCTAGAAATGAATGCCAACATTGCATTCACCTTCTTCACTACTCAAACAACCTGGAGGTTAACCTTAAGTGTATCCTGTATGAGGACTCCCAAGTCCCGTTGCATCTCAGAACTTTAAATTCTTTCCCTATTTAAATAATAGTCTGTCCGTTTATTTCTTCTGCCAAAGTGCATAACCATACACTTTCCAACATTGTACTTCATTTGCCACTTCTCTGCCCATTCTTCCAATCTATCCAAGTCTCTCTGCAGACTCTCCGTTTCCTCAGCACTACCGGCCCCTCCACCTATCTTCGTATCATCAGCAAACTTAGCCACAAAGCCATCTGTTCCATAATCCAAATCGTTGATGTACAATGTATAAAGAAGCGGCCCCAACACTGACCCCTGTGGAACACCACTGGTAACCGGCAACTGGCAACCAGAATAGGATCCCATTATTCCCACTCTCTGTTTCCTCCCAATCAGCCAACACTCTATCCATGTATGTAACTTTCCCGTAATTCCATGGGCTCTTATCTTGTTAAGTAGCCTCATGTGTGGCACCTTGTCAAAGGCCTTCTGAAAATCCAAATATACAACATCCACTACATCTCCCTTGTCTAGCCTACTGGTAATTTCCCCAAAAAATTGTAATAGGTTTGTCAGGCAGGAATTTCCTTTAAGGAATCCGTGCTGAGTTCTGCCTATCTTGTCATATGCCTCCAGGTACTCTGTAACCTCATCCTTGACAATCGACTCCAACAACTTCCCAACCACCGATGTCAAGCTAACAGGTCTATAATTTACTTTTTGCTTCTGGAGCCACCCTGATGATTTTTATCATGTGCCATGTGGAGCGGGTGTTGGGATCCTGAGCTACAGCTCAGTAAGTAGCATTGAGCGGAAGGTAGAGGTGAGGTCAAAGAACCCCCAAAGGAAGTAAAGATGGGGACACATTAATGAGCAAAGTGGCACCGAAAGGCAGATGTGAGTTCATTTCAGGGCAGAGTGTAGAACAGTGAAAACAGGTGTACTTAGAGCCTGGATTAGCAATGTCACGGTGATTCATCCATTACAGGATCTGTTTGAGAGAAGGGCAGGACTGGTATCTGAACATTCCAGGATTTATATGATTCAGACAGTCCAGAGGGAGTCAAAAGAGGTTGGGGAGCTGTACTGCCGATCAGTCAGAATGTCACAAGTTTGAGGTCATCACAGAGGCTCATCCAGTAAGACAATGTGGGCAGAAATCAGGAATAAGAGAGGTGCAATCACTGTGATGGGATTATACTGTAGACCTCACAATAGCCAGTAAATGAGAGGAAAAGATAAGTCAGCAGGTTATGGACTAATGTAAAAACAATAGAGTAGCTGTAGTGGGTGAATAATCTTCTCCGAATGACAGGGACTCCTTTACCACCTGAGGCTTGGACGGGACATTATTTGTGAGGTATGTTCAGGAAGGTTTCCAGAAACAGTGTATAGATGGTCCGCCAGGGAGGGGGCATATTTGGCAAGGTATTGTGGAATGAGCCTAACACGATCATTGGAGATTCATTGGGAAAAGAAAATTAAGGATGATAATGCAGAAAGTTTTAAGGAGGTTACTGATAAGGATAAAAATGGACCTGCAGGTGGATGAATGTAAGTTTGTTGAAGACAAATTACAGCAGAATTGAGCAGGAATCATACAGAGTAGTCTGGGAACTGATGTTACTGGATGGAGCTAATGTTAAGTGTTGTCTGACATGCCAGCGTCACTTACAGCCCAGCCGGTCAGAATTCAGGAGTTCCCTGTCTCTGTGAGGAAGCTGGAGAAGGACAGGGACATTCAGGAACTGAGGGTGGTGAGAATTTGTTTAAAAATGCAAGAGGAGTCATGTGTAAGGTTGAGGAAGATGAAATTAGACAGGGTCTTGGAGAACTATACCAGAAGCAAGAAATAAGTCACACTGTGAATCAGGAGAGCGAACAGTGACCAGAAAATGAATACATTGAGTTTATGCCTGGAGCCAGAGTTAGCATGCCAGGTAGAAGATGAACACATTGCATTGGTGTTCACTAAGGAGAAGGATATGGAGGACAGCGTGATCAGAAAGGGGGTATGGTGATATTCTCTGGCATGTTGATACTGAAGAGGAGGTGCTGTTGGGACTCTCAGACCATTTAGATGGGTAAATCCTGTGGGTTATTTAGTCCTTTGGGATACACAGACCACATGCTGTTAAATATGATGTTTAAATTGCTGGTACCGTACTGTAAGGAGACAGAACCTAATAATATCTGGCCCGTCTTGCAAGGGGACGGACAGAGTCTATTTCTGTTATAAACATACCCTGCATATGTGACTGCTCAAGAAAGGCAGCAGCTGAATACAGGGACAGTGAGCTTTACAATATCCAGACCTTCAATACCAGGACACAGGCCAATAATACTCATAGCACTGTGCAGTGAGTACACAGACCTGTACATACCCAGCACTATAACCCACCATTAAACCCTTGTGCAACACAGGCACTTCAAAGACAGACACCTGTACAACCCTGATAGTGGACTGCTATTCACAGATACTATCTATCCCCTCCCTCCCACTGAGCATCTCTCAGGATCTAACAGAGAGATGATAAAGGAGAACCTTGAATTATGTGTGTTTCAATTTCGAAAAGTTTTGGAAATGCCACTGGCAGAAAGAGAAACATGAATGTGGGCAGGTTATGGAAAATTGTAAAAGCAACTGAGTAATGTGTGACTGTAATTTCCCCAAAATTGACAGATTATCTTAGTGCAGAATTTCTGCAGATTTAGGAATTTCATCTAAAACTTAGATAATGTTAGAAACATAGAAAACCTACAGCAAAGATGCCCTTACCGTAGAACTACCTCGGCTTACGCATAGCCCTCTATTTTTCTGAGCTCCATGTATCCATCCAGGAGTTGCTTAAAAGACCCTATTGTTTCCACCTTCACCACTGCCGCCGGCAGCCCATTCCATGCACTCACTACTCTCTGCATAATAAAAAAACTTACCACTGACATCTCCTCTGTGCCTACTTCCATCCACCTTAAATCTATGTCCTGTCGTGCGAGTCAGTTCAGCCCTGGGAAAAAAAAACCTCTGAGCATCCACATGATCAATGACTCTCGTTATTTTCTGCACCTCTATCAGATCACCTCTCATCCTCCGTCGCTCCAAGAGAAAAGGCCAAGTTCACTCAACCTATTCTCATGAGGCATGCTCCCCATCCAGGCTACAGCCTTGTAAATCTCCTCTGCACCTTCTCTATGGTTTCCACATCCTTCCTCTAGTGAGGTGACCAGCATTGAGCACAGTACTCCAAGTGGGGTCTGACCAGGGTTCTACAGAGCTGCAAATTTACCATTTGGCTCTTAAACTTAATCCCACTGTTGATGAAGGCCAATGAACCATATGTCTTCCTAACCACAGAGTCAACCTGAGTGGCAACTTTGCGTGTCCTATGGAATCGGAACCCAAGATCCCTCTGATCCTCCACATGGCCAAGAGTCCTGCCATTAATACTACAGTTGAAGTCAGGAGTTTACATACACCTTGGCCATATACATTTAAACTCAGTTTTTCACAATTGCTGACATTTAATCCGAGAAAATATTCCCTGTCTTAGGTCAGTTAGGATCACTACTTTATTTTAAGAATGTGAAATGTCAGAATAACAGTAGAGAGAATGATTTATTTCAGCTTTTATTTATTTCATCAGTTTCCCAGTGGGTCAGAAGTTTGCATACACTTTGTTAGTATTCGGTAGCATTGCCTTTAAATGGTTTAACTTCCATCAAATGTTTTGGGTAGCCTTCCACAGAGTAAGTAGCTGGAATTTAGTTCCATTCCTCCAGACAGAACTGGTGTAACTGAGTCAGGTTTGTAGGCCTCCTTGCTCGCACATGCTTTTTCAGGTCTGCCCACAAATTTTCTATCGGATTGAGGTCAGGGCTTTGTGATGGCCACTCCAATACCATGACTTTGTTGTCCTTAAGCAATTTGGAACAGATACATGAAGGAATAAACTCCTTTATTCCTCCAAAGAGAAAAGGCAAGATCACTAAGTGAAGGTTTAACTGAATAGTTTCGATAAATTAAACTAAGAAGGTTAAATTTTGTCAGATTAAAAAAAATTACGAAACTGGTACCAAATTCATAATGACTGCTTAATCATAGGATATAAATTTAGACTAGAAAATTTGGCTAATTGTACAGGTAAAGAAGCCTAATAACGAAGTTAAGTAAAATTGTTTCACAGCTTTCAATTCCAAATCAACCCAAAGTGGTCGTTCATTTTTATTAGTCCACTATAACCAAGAACACACATAACGTATATTAACAGCCCAATAATACATTATGAATGCTTGAAATATTCAATCAGGCTCGCAAGGAACGGCCTGCTTTGACGAAGCCATGCCGACTATTCCTAATCATATTATGCCTGTCCAAATGTTCACAAATCCTGCCTTTCAGGATCTTCTCCAACAACTTACCAAACACTGAAGTAAGAATCACTGCCCTATAATTTCCTGGGCTATCCCTATTCCCTTTCTTGAATAAGGGAACAACATTTGCAACCCTCCAATCCTCCGGAACCTCTCCCATCCTCATTGATGATGCAAAGATCATCGCCAGACATTCAGCAATCTTCTCCATTGCCTCCCACAGTTGCCTGCAGTACATCTCGTCCCATCCAGTGACCTATCCAAGCTGATGCTTTCCAAAACCTCTGCACATCCTCTTTCTTCATATCTACATGCTCAATCTTTTCAGTCCGCTGCAAGTCATCACTAAAATCATCAAGATCCTTTTCTGTAGTGAATATTGAAGTAATGTATTCATTAAGTACCTCTGCTATTTCCTTCGGTTCCATACACACTTTCCCACTGTCACACTTGATAGGTCCTATTCTTTCACATTTTATCCTCTTGCTTTTCACATAATTGTAGACTGCCTTGGGGTTTTCCTTAATCCTGCCCGCCAAGGGCTTCTCATGGCCCCTTCTGGCTCTCCTAATTTCCTTCTTAAGCTCCTTCCTGTTAGCCTGACAATCTTCTAGATTTCTAACAGTACCTAACTCTCTTAACCTTTTGTAAGCTTTTCTCTTCTTGACTAGATTTACTACAGCCTTTGTACACCACGGTTCCTGTACCCTACCATAACTTTCCTGTCTCATTGGAACATACCTATGCAGAACTTCACACGAATATCCCTTGAACATTTGCCACATTTCTTACGTACCTTTCCCTGAGAACATCTGTTCCCAATTTAAGCTTCCAAGTTTCTGCCTGATAGCCTCATAATTCCCCTTACTCCAATTAAACGCTTTTCTGTTCCTAGCTCTCCCAATGCTATTGTAAAGGAAATAGAATTATGATCACTATCTCCAAAATGCTCTCCTGCTGAGAGAACTGACACCTGACCAGGTTCATTTCCCAATACCAAATCAAGTACAGTCTCTCCTCTTGTAGGCTTTTCTACACATTGTGTCAAGAAACCTTCCTGAACACACCTAACAAACTCCACCCTATCTAAACCCCTTGCTCGGGGAAGATGCCAATCGATATTTGGGAAATTAAAATCTCCCACCGCGACAACTCTTATTATTACACATTTCCAGGATCTGTTTCCCTATCTGCTCCTCGATATCCCTGTTACTATTGGGTGGCCTATGAAAACCACCCAGTAGAGTAATTGACCTCTTCCTGTTCCTAACCTCCACCCACAGAGACTCTGAAGACAATCCTCCCATGACGTCCTCCTTTTCTGCAGCCACGACACTATCTCTGATCAACAGTGCCACGCCCCATCTCTTTTGCCTTCCTCTCTGTCCGTCCTGAAACATCTAAAACCCAGCACTTGAAGTAACCATTCCTGTCCCTGAGCCATCCAAGTCTCTGTAATGGCCACCACATCATAGCTCCAAGTAGTGATACATGCTCTAAGCTCATCCGCTTTGTTCACAATACTCCTTGCGTTAAAATAGACACATCTCAAACCGTTGGTCTGAGCACGTACCTTCTCTATCACTTGCCTGTCCTCCCTCACACACCATCTCCAAGCTTTCTCTATTTGTAAGCCAACCGCCTCTTCCCCAGTCTCTTCAGTTCAGTTCCCACCCCCCAACAGTTCTAGTTTAAACTCTCCCCAGTAGCAAACCTCCCCGTAAAGATATTGGTCCCCGTGGGATTCAAGTGCAACTTGTCCTTTTTGTACAGGTCACACCTGCCCCAAAAGAGGTCCCAATGATCCAGAAATCTGAATCCCTGCACCCTGCTTCAATCCCTCAGCCATTCATTTATCCTCCAGCTCATTCTATTCCTATACTCACTGTCACGTGGCACCGGCAGTAATCCCGAGATTACTAACTTTGCTCTCCTGCTTCTCAACTTCCTTCCTAACTCCCTGTGGACTGTTTTCAGGACCTCTTCCCTTTTCCTACCTACGTCAGTGGTACCAGTATGTACCACGACCTCTGGCTGTTCTCCATTCCACTGCAGGATATTTTGGACGCAATCTGAAACTTCCAGGACCCTGGCATCTAGGAGGCAAATTACCATCCATGTTTCTTTCCTGCATCCACAGAATCGCCTAACTGAAGAGTTCCCTATCACTGCTGCCTTTCTCTTCCTTTCCCTGCCCTTCTGAGCCACACGGCCAGACTCTGTGTGAGAGGCACGGCCACTGTTGCTTCCTCCAGGTAGGCTATCTCACCCCTCCCCCCCAACAGTACTCAAACAGGAGTACTTACTGTTCAGGGGGACAGCCACAGGGCTACTCTCTGGTACCTGACTCTTCCCCTTCCCTCTCCTGACTCTTAACCACTTGTCTGTCTCCTGTGGTCCCGGTGTGATCACCTGCCTATAACTCCCTTCTATCACCTCCTCGCTCTCCCTGACCAGACAAAGGTCAATGAGCTGCAACTCCCGTTCCCTAACGCGGTCCCTTAGGAGCCGCAGCTCAACACACCGGGTGCGGATATTGCCATCCAGGAGGCTGGGAGACTCCAGAACTTTCCACATCGGACACCGAGCACAGAACACCGGTCTCACACACATACTTCCTTTCCGCAATTAACACAGGTAAACCTACCTCGTCTCGTTACCACCTAAGCCCGTTGAGCCAAAGCCCTCTCACTCTGCTGCCCGCTGGATATGGCGGTCTTTTTAACCTTTTCCCGCTCTACTGGCTGATGTCACGCGCCTGTGCAGTCTTGCCTCTCTTTACTCCGAGTAGTAAAATACCTTCGCTCCGGAAATCCTGAGCCGTTCCACTCGCAGCCTGCTTGCTTTTCCTCATCCTCTTTAAACCACACATTTCTCTCGTTAAACTTCTGTTACACACACCTCATAATTGTTGGCATTAAATTCCATCTGCCATTTTAACAGCTGGACAACGTCCCATGTCAGTATTTGCTAGCCTTTCTTGCTGTCCACTGCACCCCTAATCTTGGTGTTATCTGCAAACTTGCTGATCCAGTTCACCACATTCTCATCCAGATCGTTAATACAGATGGAAAACAACAATGGACCCAGCACCGGGAAGTTTAACCAGGGCAGGACGTACACGGTGAATGACAGGTTCCTGAGAAGTGTTCATGAACAGAGACTTTGTGTGTTTCTGCCTCCACCACCTCCTCTGGCAGCTCATTCGGGAGACCATCACTGATCCTTATCCCTCTCAAACCCCCCTCCCATCCCACCCACAATCAACAACATCCACATTAAATATACCCAGTGAATTGGCCACAGCCGTCTGTGGGGATGAATTCAGAGTCAGAACCAGAATCAGGTTTATTACCACCGGTATGTGTCATGAAATTTGTTAATGTAGCAACAGCAGTTCAATGCTGTACATGATAATATAGAAAGAATAAATAAATTACAGTATGTGTGTGTATGGATATGTTTATTATGTAGATTGAAAACTGTGCAAAAACAGAAATAACATATATAGAATACATCTATAGCAGTTTTGTCTGTTTTAAATTGAGAAATCAAATATCTTCAAACTCCTGAAGAAATATATCCGCTGTCTTCCCTTCTTTATACTGTAGCTGCATCGATATGTTGGGACCAGGTTAGATGCTCAGAGATACTGATATCCAGGAACTTGAAATTGTTCACTCTCTCCACCTCTGATCCCTCTCTGAGGATTGGTTTGTGTTCCCTGATCAATCAGCTCTTTTGTTGCACTGACATTAAGCACAAGGTTGTTGCTGCGACACCACTCAACTAGCTGGTATATCTTGCTCCTGTAAGTCCTCTCCTCTCCGTCTGAGATTGTACCAGCAATGGTGGTATCCACCATATTTATGGATGGCTTTTGAGCTATGCGTAGTCACACAGTCATGGGTAGAGGGGGAGTGGAGCAGTCGGCTAAGCACAGTCCCTGAGGTTTGTGGTGTCAGTGTTGATCGTCAGCAAGGAGGAGATATTAATCTGAATTTGAATTGACTTTATTTCTTGTATCCTTCATGTACATCAGGAGTAAAAATCTTTGTTACATCTCTGTGTAAATGTGCAATTTACAATCATAGTAATTTATATTAATTTATAATAAATAGAACAGCCAATGTAACATAGAAATACACTCAAATCAGTGTGAGTTAATCAGTCTGATGGCCTGGTGGAAGAAGCTGAGCTGGAGCCTGTGTGTCCTGGCTTTTATGCTGCGGTACCATTTCCCGGATGGTTGCAGCTGGAATAGATTGTGGTTGGGGTGACTCAGGTCCCCGATGATCCTTCAGGCCCTTTTCTCACACCTTTTGTTGTAAGTGTCCTCAGTCATGGGAAGTTCACAACTACAGATGCGCTGGGCTGTCTGCACCACTCTCTGCAGAGTCCTGCGATTAACAGAGATGCAGTTCCCATACCAGGCAGTGATGCAGCCATTCAGGATGTTCTCAATTTTGCCCCTGTAGGAAGTTCTAAGGATTTGGGGGCCCGTAGCAAACTTCCTCACCCGTCTGAGGTGAAAGCGGCGCTGTTGTGCCTTTTTCACCACTCAGCTGGTGTGTGCAGACTGCGTGAGATCCTCGGGTATGCTGATGCTGAGGAACTTAAAGCTGTTTACCGTCTCAACCCCAGATCCATTGATGTCAATAGGGGTTAGCCCGTCTCCATTAATCCGCACAGATTGTGGTCTCCCGGTTAGGAAGGCGAGGATCGAGTTGCAGAGAGACCAGGTTCTGCAGCTTATTAATCAGGACTGTGGGATTGATGGTGTTAAACACTGAGCTATAGTCAATGAACAACACCCTGACACAGGCTGTGCAGATGCACGACCCCTTGGTATGGAAATTATTCCTGATCTTTGTTCTAACAGGATGTCCTAGTATTCTGAGACTGTGCCCTGTGATCCCAGACTGCCCCGCTATCGGAAACATCCTCCCCACTCCATTGTAGGTCTTTCTATTTTTGATAGGTTTCAATGAGATTCCCTCATTCTTCTAAAGTCTAGCGAGTACAGGCCCAGAGCCAGCAAACAATCCTCGTGCATTAACCCTTTTATTGCCAGGATCATTCTTGTGAACCTCCTCTGGACCCTCTCCTATGTGAACACATACCTTTTTAGATAAGGGGCCCAAAACAATTCACAATACTCCAAGTGTGATCGGACCAATGCCTGATAAAGTCTGAGCATTACATCCTTGCTTTTGTGTTGTAGTCTTCTTGAAATGAATGCTGACGTTGAATTTGATTTCCTTACCACCAAATCAACTGTCAAGTTTATAATTAGGAAATCCTGCACATCTGCGATGTGCCTGACCCCAGCACCCAGGAGGGGACACACCACCGTGGCATCTATCTTGCTGCCACAAAATCTCCTGCACATCCCCTGTACTGTGAGTCTGTTGTCATCACTGCTGTGATTGATCTTTCCTCCCGCGGAGCATCGGACTGGGGTGGCAGTATCACTGACATGACAGGCTGCTGTTCTCTGGTTTGTCATCCTCCCAGGGGTATCCAAAGGAGTGTACTTGTTGCTGAGGGTCACGGCCACAAGGAGACATTGCACTGTCTGTCTCTTCCCCTTTCCAGTCGTGGTAGTCACCAAACTATTTGCAGCCTGACCTCAGGTTTGACCAACTCAATGAATCTCTGGTCTCAGCATCCTGGAAACTCTGGGTCTGTCCATCTCAGCACTATTCCCACTTCTAGTGGTCACCCTGGTGCATTAATCCTTTTATTGCCAGGATGATTTGTGGCACCTTGTCAAAGAAAGCCTTTTGAAAGTCCAAATATATGACATCAGTGCATCCCCTTAATCCATCCTGCGTGTAATCTCTTCAAACTATTCCAGCGGGTTCATCAGGCAAGACTTTCCCTTAAGGAAACTGTGCTGACTTTGTCCTTTCTTGTCCTGTGTTTCCAATACTCCTTAATAATTGACTCCAATATCTTACCAACCACTGAGGTCAGGCTAACTGGTCTATAATTCCCTTTCTGCTGCCTTGCTTTGTTATATGCCTTCCATACCATAGAAACCACAGAAACTACAGCACAGAAACAGGCCTTTTGGCCCTTCTTGGCTGTGCCGAACCATTTTCTGCCTAGTCCCACTGACCTGCACACGGACCATATCCCTCCATACACCTCCCATCCATGTATCTGTCCAATTTATTCTACAATGTTAAAAAAGAACCTGCATTTACGACCTCATCTGGCAGCTCGTTCCATACTCCCACCACTCTCTGTGTGAAGAAGCCCCCCCTAATGTTCCCTTTAAACTTTTCCCCCCTCACCCTTAACCCATGTCCTCTGGTTTTTTTCTCCCCTTGCCTCAGTGGAAAAAGCCTACTTGCATTCTCTCTATCTATACCCATCATAATTTTATATACCTCTATCAAATCTCCCCTCATTCTTCTATGCTCCGGGGAATAAAGTTAAACCTATTCAACCTTTCTCTGTAACTGAGTTTCTCAAGTCCTGGCAACATCCTTGTAAACCTTCTCTGCACTCTTTCAACCTTATTTATATCCTTCCTGTAATTTGGTGACCAAAACTGAACACAATACTCCAGATTCAGCCTCACCAATGCCTTATACAACCTCATCATAACTTTCCAGATCTTATACTCAATACTTTGATTAATAAAGGCCAATTTACCAAAAGCTCTCTTTACGACCCTATCTACCTGTGACGCCACTTTTAGGGAATTTTGTATCTCTATTCCCAGATCCCTCTGTTCTACTGCACTCCTCAGTGCCTTACCATTAACCCTGTATGTTCTACCTTGGTTTGTCCTTCCAACGTGCAATACCTCACACTTGTCTGTATTAAACTACATCTGCCATTTTTCAGCCCATTTTTCCAGCTGGTCCAAGTCCCTCTGCAGGCTCTGAAAATCTTCCTCACTGTCTACCACACCTCCAATCTTTGTATCATCAGCAAATTTGCTGATCCAATTTACCACATTATCATCCAGATCATTGATATAGATGACAAATAACAATGGACCCAGCACTGATCCCTGTGACACACCACTAGTCACAGGCCTCCACTCAGAGAAGCAATTCTCTACTATCACTCTTTGGCTTCTTCCATTGAGCCAATGTCTAATCCAATTTACCACCTCTCCATGTATACCTAGCGACTGAATTTTCCTAACTAACCTCCCATGCGGGACCTTGTCAAAGGCCTTACTTTTGGTTTTACATTAGCTTTGATTTCCTTGTCAGCCACGGTTGTACTATTTTGCCATTTGAGTATTTATTTGTTTTTGGAATACATTCATTCTGCACCTCCCTCATTCTCCCCAGAAACTGTTGCTGCTCTGCTGTCATCCCTGCCAGCATCTCCTTCCAACTTATTTTAGCCAACTCCTCTCTCAAACCACTGTAACTACCTTAACTCCACTGAAACACTGCTGTGTCAGACTGTCCTTTCTCCCTGTCCAATTTCAAGCTGAACTCAATGATACTGAGATCACTGCCTCCTCAGGGTTCTTTTACCTTCAGCTCCCTAATCACCTCCAGTTTATTCAATAACACACAATCCAGTATAGCTGATCCCCTCGCAGGCTCAATGACAAACTGCTCTAAAAAGCCATCTGTTCAGCATTCACCAAACTCACTCTCTCGAGATCTATTTCCAACCTGATTTTCCCAATCGACCTGCATGTTAAAATCTCCCATGACTCTGATGAAATCTACCACAACATTGCCCTTTTGACCTGCCTTTTCTATTTCCTGTTGTAATCTGTGGTCCACATCCCAGAAACTGTTGGGAGGCCTGTAAACAACTACCATCAACGTCTTTTTTACACTTGCAGTTTTTAAACTCAACTCACAAGGATTCAACATCTTCCGATCCTGTGTCACATCTTTCTACTGATTTGTTAACATTCTTTACCAGCAGAGCCATGCCATCCCCATTGTCTACCTTCCTGTCCCTCTGATACGTGTAACCTTGGGCACTTAGCTCCCAACTACAAACATTCTTCAGCCATGATTCAGAGTTAGTCACATCATTAAACATGACAATCTGTAATAGGGCAATAAGATTATCCACCTTATTTCTTACACTCCGTGTATTCAGATATAACAGTTTGAGTTCTGCATTTGCTACCCTTCTTCATTCTGCATCCCTCATGCGCTGATACTCACCCTGCTGGCTGCAGTTATGTCCTGTCATCTGCCTGCCCTTCCTGACAGTGTGACTGTATGTGATCTTTGCTTTTTTACCATCTGTCCTATCCTGAGTCCTTTCACGCCTGTTCCCATGCCCCTGACAAATTAGTTTAAACCCTCCCCAACTGCTCTAACAAACCAGCAGTATGCCCACAAGAAAACTAATCTCAGGGTTGTATATGGTGACAGAAATGTATTTTGATAATACATTTACTTTCAGCTTTGAACTTTGTAGTAGAGAGCCGGGTGTTGTACTGGTCTGTGTCCTCACTGGCCGGTGCTGTGCTCTGGCAGCTCAGTGGGTTTGGTATACAGTGTCAGTGTTTCAACAGAAGTGTGTCCTTATTACACAATTGATCTTGTCCACCCTGGAGCTTGGAAGATTCACTGGCGACCAGAATAATTTTTTTCAGACTATTATTGGGCCGAGAATCATTCTGTGATCGTCGAGACTATTTGACCCATTAAGTTTATACCAACTCCTGCTACAACATTTCCACAATCCCATTCCCCACTCTGTCCCCACAGCACTGCAGGTCATTTCCCCTGAAGGACCTATCTAATTCCTCTTTGAACACCGGTTGTTCCTGCCACCACTCTGCTGAGTCCCATATTTCCCAAGGTGAAGTCAAGAATGTCCCTCTCCCTGGTGGACCACATATTGTTTCAGGAAACCTTCCTGAATACAAATAATGCCACATCCAAGCCTCAGGGTGTAACGGAGTCCCAGTTACTCTGGGGAGAATATTCACTCACCAAATCTACTCTGTAGTTTTTACATCAGTCCATAACCTGCCGACATACCTGTTCCTCTCTTACTGACGATTGTGAGGCCTACAGTATAATCCCATCACGGTGATTGCACCTTTCTTATTCCTGAACTCTACCCACATTGTCTTACTGGAAGAGCCTCCGGGGTGACCTCGACCTTGTGACATTCTGCCTGATCAGCAGTACAGATCCCCAACCTCATTCACCTCCCTCTGGACCGTCTGAATCATCTGAATCCTGGAATGTTTTGCTACCAATCTTGCCCTTCTGTCAGCTTGATCTCTGTAAATACAAAATACTCTGCAGATGCTGGGGTCAAAGCAACAGGCACAACACGCTGGAGGAACTCAGCAGGTCGGGCAGCATTCGTGGAAGCCCTCACCACTCTCTGTACAGAAACAGAAATCTTACCTGCCCTAATGCCCACCTTTAAATTCTCAATCTGGCATTTTAAAGCTGTGCCTTCTCATATTTGATATTTCTACCCTGGCAAAATGATCCTGCCTGTTTACCTTGTTTACACCTGTCATAGTTTTATAAACTTCAGTCAGGTCTCTCCTCAGTCTCCTTCACTCCAGGGAAAACAGTCCCAGTCGGTCTGATCTTTCCTTGTAACTCAAGCCCCCAGTGCAGGTAACATTCCTGTAAATTATTTCTGCACCTTTCCAGCTTAATCACATCCTTCCTCTCATGTGACCAGAACTGCACAGGGTACTCCTGGTGTGGTGTCATTATTCATTTGTACAACTGTAATGTGATGACCCAACTCCTCTCAGAGCCTTTGCTGATGAAGACAAGCATGTCGTGTTCCTTCTTCACCACCTTGTCTACCTGTGTTGGCACTTTCAGGGAGTTACGTACCTGTGCCCCAGGTTTCTCTTTCATCAACACTCCTCAGGACCCTCCATTCACTGGGTACGTCCTGACCTGCTTTAACTTCCCAAAGTCCATCATTGTGCACTTGTCTGTCACAGTAACAACACTCCTCTGTTTCTCTGCACCAACACCCCAGCAGTAAATGTCAATGAACCATTCACCTCTGAACCTTGGTCATATATGGTTTTATGAACCACTCACTGCTCCCGTCTCTATTTTGTTGTGTAGTTCAGCACCTCGACCCCTCTCTATTTCTCTCATTTACAATTTATCTCCACATAAATAATAGTTTGACTTTTGATTCCTCCTACCACTCTACATGCCATCACACCTCACCACATTAAACTCCATTTACCAAGTATTCTACTCACCAGCTTCCCCACGTCCCGTTGGAGAGATGAAATGTCCAAACACAACATGTCCCCCACCACATTCCCCATCATTTCCACCGTGGATTCCTCACTCTCTGCCCCTCCTCCGGGTCATTAATATCAATAATAAATCATTGACAATCCAGAACTGGTCGCTGGGACACTCCACTAGTTATATCATCCCAGTCTGAAACAGACCTGTTATTCTGTCTCAGTATGATAACCAGTCTTCAGTCAGTATTAACACACTTCCTTCCCAGTACTGAGCTCTCGTCTTGTGCACCAGCCTTACATGTGGCACCTTGGCAAATGGCTCCTGAAAATCCAAAAACACCACTTCTCCAACTTCCACTGTAAACTCTCAAATCTCTGGAATGTTTGTCAAACATGACTTAACATTCAACCCAGTTACAGGGTCCAAGACCAGGTTCCAGATGGACAGGGTGGTGAAGAGGCTTTTGGAACACTGGCCTTCAGTCAGGGCACCGAATATAGAAGCTGGGATGAGATGTTGCAGTTGTCCAACACGTTGGTTTGGCCACATTTCGCAAATAGTGTTTAGTTTTAGTGACACTGCTGTATGACAGACACCATTAAGCTGGAGAGAGTGCAGAGGAGATTTACGGGGATTTTACTGGATCTCAAAGGATTTGTGGAAAGGTGTTTCGGACAATTTTCCCTGGAACGTTGGAGAATGAGTGCTGATATTGCAGAGGTGTATAAAATCATCAGGGACCTGGAGGCTGGTCAGTAAATGGAATGAGCTGCGAGGGGGAGTGGTTGAGTCAGGTACATTAAAAAGGTACTTGGACAGGTAGATGGAAAGGAAAGGTTTTGAAGTATATGGGAGATGCAGAGAAATGGGACAAGGAGGAGGATAGCCTTGTTCATAATGTGGTGGTGAGGGAGTTACAGACCACGAGCTCAGAGGGGAACTTTGGTCATCGAGGAATCTGTGTGAATCTGACTGTAGACCCTGTTGACATTAAACTTTTCCAAATGATCTGTTATTTCATCATAGATTATAGACTCCAGTACCTAAAGTGAAGTTAACAGGACTACAGTTACCTGCATTTTATCTTCCACCCTTCTTCAACAATGGTTTTCAACTCCACTGGGACCTTTCTGTAACAGTGAGTTTTGACAAACTTCAGTGTCTCTACTTTCTCTCCAGACTTCCTGTGAAACCTCCAGTGCAGGTCGTTGGGACCTGGTAAAGTTTGCTTTTGGTCCCATTAGTTTCTCCCTTGTGATGGCGATCGTTACACATTATGGCACAATGTTGAAATGTCACTGTTAGATATCTGTGGGATGTTTGCTGTGTCCCACTGTGCACACTAATGCAAATTATTGAGTTAACTTCTCTGCGTGATCCTTGTTACTTTTAACTTTTCACTGATTCCTAGAAAATCTCTGATTCTCTTGTGCACCACCAGCCCTTGCCTCTTTGTATGTTCTTTGATTTAATATTTCCTTGAATGCCTTTGGCCACATCTCAGGATCTTGAGGCCACTCCTACCCATGACTTCTTACCCTCCCCGTTCACCATCATTTTCCCTACATAAAAAGTTCCTATGAAAAGTATTCACACCAGTTGTTCATCCCAGTTTGGCAAAAGAATAAATCAGGGAAGGTATTGCACCCGTGGCTGACAAGGGAAATTAGGGATAGTATCAATTCCAAAGAAGAAACATACAAATTAGCTAGAAAAAGCGGCACTCCTGAGGACTGGGAGAAATTCAGAGTCCAGCAGAGGAGGACAAAGGGCTTAATTAGAAACATAGAAACATAGAAAATAGGTGCAGGAGTAGGCCATTCGGCCCTTCGAGCCTGCACCACCATTTATTATGATCATGGCTGATCATCCAACTCAGAACCCCACCCCAGCCTTCCCTCCATACCCCCTGATCCCCGTAGCCACAAGGGCCATATCTAACTCCCTCTTAAATATAGCCAATGAACTGGCCTCAACTGTTTCCTGTGGCAGAGAATTCCACAGATTCACCACTCTCTGTGTAAAGAAGTTTTTCCTAATCTCGGTCCTAAAAGGCTTCCCCTTTATCCTCAAACTGTGACCCCTTGTTCTGGACTTCCCCAACATCAGGAATAATCTTCCTGCATCTAGCCTGTCCAATCCCTTTAGGATTTTATACGTTTCAATCAGATCCCCCCTCAATCTTCTAAATTCCAACGAATACAAGCCCAGTTCATCCAGTCTTTCTTCATATGAAAGTCCTGCCATCCCAGGAATCAATCTGGTGAACCTTCTTTGTACTCCCTCTATGGCAAGGATGTCTTTCCTCAGATTAGGGGACTAAAACTGCACACAATACTCCAGGTGTGGTCTCACCAAGGCCTTGTACAACTGCAGTAGTACCTCCCTGCTCCTGTACTCGAATCCTCTCACTATAAATGCCAGCATACCATTCGCCTTTTTCACCGCCTGTTGTACCTGCATGCCCACTTTCAATGACTGGTGTATAATGACACCCAGGTCTCGTTGCACCTCCCCTTTTCCTAATCGGTCACCATTCAGATAATAATCTGTTTTCCTATTTTTGCCACCAAAGTGGATAACTTCACATTTATCCACATTAAACTGCATCTGTCATGAATTTGCCCACTCACCCAACCTATCCAAGTCACTCTGCATCCTCTTAGCATCCTCCTCACTGCTAACACTGCCACCCAGCTTCGCGTCATCCACAAACTTGGAGATGCTGCATTTAATTCCCTCATCCAAGTCATTAATATATATTGTAAACTGGGGTCCCAGCACTGAGCCTTGCGGTACCCCACTAGTCACCACCTGCCATTCTGAAAAGGTCCCATTTATTCCCACTCTTTGCTTCCTGTCTGCAAACCAATTCTCCATCCACATCAATACCTAACCCCCAATACCGTGTGCTTTAAGTTTGCACACTAATCTCCTGTGTGGGACCTTGTCAAAAGCCGTTTGAAAATCCAAATATACCACATCCACTGGTTCTCCCCTATCCACTCTACTAGTTACATCCTCAAAAAATTCTATGAGATTCGTCAGACATGATTTTCCTTTCACAAATCCATGCTGACTTTGTCCGATCACTTCACCGCTTTCCAAATGTGTTGTTATCACATCTTTGATAACTGACTCCAGCAGTTTCCCCACCACCGACGTTAGGCTGACTGGTCTATAATTCCCCGGTTTCTCTCTCCCTCCTTTTTTAAAAAGTGGGGTTACATTAGCCACCCTCCAATCCTCAGGAACCAGTCCAGAATCTAACGAGTTTTGAAAAATTATCACTAATGCATCCACTATTTCTTGGGCTACTTCCTTAAGCACTCTAGGATGCAGACCATCTGGCCCTGGGGATTTATCTGCCTTCAATATCTTCAAATTACCTAACACCACTTCCCTACTAACATGTATTTCGCTCAGTTCATCCATCTCACTGGACCCTCTGTCCCCTACTATTTCTGGAAGATTATTTATGTCCTCCTTAGTGAAGACAGAACCAAAGTAATTATTCAATTGGTCTGCCATGTCCTTGCTCCCCATAATCAATTCACCTGTTTCTGTCTGTAGGGGACCTACATTTGTCTTTACTAGTCTTTTCCTTTTAACATATCTATAAAAGCTTTTACAGTCAGTTTTTATGTTCCCTGCCAGTTTTCTCTCCTAATCTTTTTTCCCCTTCCTAATTAAGCCCTTTGTCCTCCTCTGCTGAACTCTGAATTTCTTCCAGTCCTCAGGTGAGCCACTTTCTCTGGCTAATTTGTATGCTTCTTCTTTGGAATTGATACTATCCCTAATTTCTCTTGTCAGCCACGGGTGCACTACCTTCCTTGATTTATTCTTTTGCCAAACTGGGATGAACAATTGTTGTTGTTCATCCATGCAACCTTTAAATGCTTGCCATTGCATATCCACCATCAATCCTTTAAGTGTCATTTGCCAGTCTAGCTTAGCTAATTCACGTCTCATACCTTCAAAGTTACCCCTCTTTAACTTCAGAACCTTTGTTTCTGAATTAACTATGTCACTCTCCATCTTAATGAAGAATTCCACCATATTATGGTCACTCTTACCCAAGGGGCCTCTCACGACAAGATTGCTAATTAACCCTTCCTCATTGCTCAAAACCCAGTCCAGAATAGCCTGCTCTCTAGTTGGTTCCTCGACATGTTGGTTCAAAAAACCATCCCGCTTACATTCCAAGAAATCCTCTTCCTCAGTACCTTTACCAATTTGGTTCACCCAATCTACATGTAGATTGAAGTCACCCATTATAACTGCTGTTCCTTTATTGCACACATTTCTAATTTCCTGTTTAATACCATCTCCGACCTCACTACTACTGTTAGGTGGCCTGTACACAACTCCCACCAGCGTCTTCTGCCCCTTAGTGTTACGCAGCTCTACCCATATCGATTCCACATCTTCCTGACTTATGTCCTTCCTTTCTATTGTGTTAATCTCTTCTTTAACCAGCAACGCCACCCCACCTCCCCTTCCTTCATGTCTATCCCTCCTGAATATTGAATATCCCTGAACGTTGAGCTCCCATCCTTGGTCACCCTGGAGCCATGTCTCTGTGATCCCAACTATATCATAATCATTAATAAAAATCTGCACTTTAATTTATCCACCTTATTACAAATGCTCTTGCATTGACACACAAAGCCTTCAGGTGCTCTTTTACAACTCTCTTAGCCCTTATACAATTATGTTGAAAAGTGGCCCTTTTTAATGCTTGCCCTGGAAAGAGAAAAAAGATTATGAGTGAAAGCTGGCAGGGAACATAAAAACTGACTGTAAAAGCTTTTATAGATATGTGAAAAGAAAAAGATTGGTTAAGACAAATGTAGGTCCATTACAGTCAGAAACAGGTGAATTGATCATGGGGAACAAGGACATGGCAGACCAATTGAATAACTACTTTGGTTCTGTCTTCACTAAGGAGGACATAAATAATCTTCCAGAAATAGTGGGGGACAAAGGGTCCAGTGAGATGGAGGAACTGAGGGAAATACATGTTAGTAGGGAAGTGGTGTTAGGTAAATTGAAGGGATTGAAGGCAGATAAATCCCCAGGGCCAGATGGTCTGCATCCCTCCAGAGTGCTTAAGGAAGTAGCCCAAGAAATGGTGGATGCATTAGTGATAATTTTTCAAAACTTTTTAGATTCTGGATTAGTTACTGAGGATTGGAGGGTGGCTAATGTAACCCCACTTTTTAAAAAAGGAGGGAGAGAGAAGCTGGGGAATTATAGACCGGTAAGCTTGACATCGGTGGTGGGGAAAATGCTAGAGTCACTTATCAAAGATGTGATAACAGCACATTTGGAAAGCAGTGAAATCATCGGACGAAGTCAGCATGGATTTGTGAAAAGATAATCATGTCTGATGAATCTCATATGATTTTTTGAGGATGTAACTAGTAGAGTGGATAGGGGAGAACCAGTGGATGTGGTATGTTCGGATTTTCAAAAGGCTTTTGACAAGGTCCCACACAGGAGATTAGTGTGCATACTTAAAGTACACGGTATTGGGGGTAAGGTATTGATGTGGATAGAGAATTAGCTGGCGGACAGGAAGCAAAGAGTGGGAAGAAATGGGACCTTTTCAGAATGGCAGGCAGTGACTAGTGGGGTACCGCAAGGCTCAGTGCTGGGACCACAGTTGTTTACAATATATATTAATGACTTAGACGAGAGAATTAAATGCAGCATCTCCAAGTTTGTGGATGACACAAAGCTGGTCGGCAGTGTTAGCTGTGAGGAGGATGCTAAGAGGATGTAGGGTGACTTGGATAGGTTAAGGTGAGTGGGCAAATTCATGGCAGATGCAATTTAATGTGGATAAATGTGAGGTTATCCACTTTGGTGGCAAAAACAAGAAAACAGATTATTATCTGAATGGTGGCCGATTAGGAAAAGGACAGGTGCAACGAGACCTGGGTGTCATTGTACACCAGTCATTGAAAGTGGGCATGCAGGTACAGCAGGCAGTGAAAAAGGCAAATGGTATGCTGGCATTCATAGCAAGAGGATTCGAGTACAGGAGCAGGGAGGTACTACTGCAGTTGTACAAGGCCTTGGTGAGACCACACCTGGAGTATTGTGTGCAGTTTTGGTCCCCTAATCTGAGGAAAGACATTCTTGCCATAGAGGGAGTACAAAGAAGGTTCACCAGATTGATTCCTGGGATGGCAGGACTTCCATATGATGAAATACTGGATTGGCTAGGTTTGTACTCTCTGGAATTTAGAAGATTGAAGGGGGATCTGATTGAAACGTATTAAATTCTAAAGGGATTGGACAGGCTAGATGCAGGAAGATTGTTCCCAATGTTGGGGAAGTCCAGAACGAGGGGTCATAGTTTGACGATAAAGGGGAAGCCTTTTAAGACCGAAACAAGGAAAAACTTCTTCACGCAGAGAGTGGTGAATCTGTGGAATTATCTGCCACAGGAAACAGTTGAGGCTAGTGCATTGGCTATATTTAAGAGAGAGTTAGATACAGCCCTTGTGGCTAAAGGGATCAGGGGGTATGGAGAGAAGGCAGGTACAGGGTTCTGAGTTGGATGATCAGCCATGATCATACTGAATGGTGTTGCAGGCTTGAATGGCCTACTCCTGCACCTATGTTCTATGTTTCTAATTTACCCCTTAGAAGTAGATTGAGTTTGGCTTTTTTTTTGAAACCAATCAATGGAAAAAGACTCTTTTGTGTCAAAGTGAAAACAAATCTCTACAAAATGCTCTCAATTAATTATACTTATACTTATACTTTATACTTTATTGTCGCCAAACAATTGATACTAGAACGTAAAATCATCACAGCGATATTTGATTCTGCGCTTCCCACTCCCTGGATTACAAATATTAAATATTAAAAATATTAAAAATAGTAAAACTTAGTAAATATTAAAAATTAAATTATAAATCATAAATAGAAAATAGAAAAATGGAAAGTAAGGAAGTGCAAAAAAAAATATTTGGAGGGTACGGCCCAGATCCGGGTCAGGATCTGTTCAGCAGTCTTATCACAGTTGGAAAGAAGATGTTCCCAAATCTGGCTGTACAAGCCTTCAAGCTCCTGAGCCTTCTCCCGGAGGGAAGAGGGACAAAAAGTGTGTTGGCTGGGTGGGTCGTGTCCTTGATTATCCTGGCAGCACTGCTCTGACAGCGTGCGATGTAAAGTGAGTCCACGGACGGAAGATTGGTTTGTGTGATGTGCTGTGCCGTGTTCACGATCTTCTGCAGCTTCTTTTGGTCTTGGGCAGGGCAACTTCCATACCAGGTTGTGATGTACCCCAGAAGAATGCATTCTGCGGTACATCTATAAAAATTAGTGAGGGTTTTAGAGGACAGGCCAAATTTCTTCAGTTTTCTCAGGAAGTAAAGGCGCTGGTGGGCCTTCTTGGCAGTGAACTCTGCTTGGTTGGACCAAGTCAGGTCATTTGTGATTTTGACCCTGAGGACCTTAAAGCTTTTGACCTGTTCCACTTGCGCACCACCGATGTAAATTGGGTTGTGCTGTCCGCTACTCCTTCTGAAGTCAACAACCAATTCCTTCGTCTTGCTGACGTTGGGGGATAGGTTATTGTCTTCGCACCATGCCACCAGGTTCTTAATTTCCTCTCTGTACTCAAACTCATCATTACCAGAGATACAGCAGACAATTGTTGTGTCATCAGCAAACTTACATATTGCGTTTGATGGAAACGTGGCTACACAATTATGGGTGTACACGGAGTACAGCAGGGGGCTGAGTACACAGCCTTGTGGGGCACCGGTGCTCAGAGTTATTGTAGAGGAGATCTTGTCCCCTATTTTTACAGCCTGGGTCCTGTCTGTGAGGAAGTTGAAGATCCAGCTGCAGATCTGAGTGCTGAGGCCTAGGTTCCAGAGCTTAGGAATCAGTTTATTTGGAATTATGGTTTTAAAGGCAGAGCTGTAGTCAATGAAAATGTTCCTTACGTATGCGTCTTTATTCTCCAGGTGTTCTAAGGAGGAATGTAGGGCTAGAGAGATGGCATCTGCCGTTGACCTGTTGCTCCGGTAGGCGAATTGCAAATCATCGAGGTACCAGTCCACCAACTTAAAGCAGTCACGGAGGACGTCATCCATTTCCTCCATCCAAAACGACACTACATTTGACACCGTGACCTCCCGCTTCAGTATCTGTTTGTAAGCCGGGAGGAGGAGTACGGCCTGATGGTCCAATTTTCTGAAGTGAGGTCGTGTGACTTAATTATGAATCTAAAACACAAAATAATTGTCTGCATAAGTATTCACCCCTTTTAATATGACACACCAAATCATCACTGGTGCAGCCAATTAGTTTTCGAAGTTACATGATCAGTTAAATGAAGATGACCCTGTGCAGTCAGGGTGTTTCAATTGATTGTGTAGTAATAGTACACCTGTAAGTGGAAGGTCGAACTGCTGGTGAGTCAGTATCCTGGGAGAAACTACACCGTGAAGACAAATCAACACTCTGAGCTGCTCTGCAAACAGGTAATTGAAAAACACAAGCCAGGAGATGGATACAAGAACATTTCCAAGTCACTGAATGCCCTTGGAGTATAGTTAAGTCACTCATCCAGAAGTGGGAAGAATATGGCACAGCTGTAAACCTGCCAAGAGCAGGTTATCCTCAGAAACTGAGTGACCATGCAAGAAGGGGCCAGTGAGGGAGGCCACCAAGAGACCTATGATAACTCTAGAGGAGTTACAAGCTTCAGTGGTGGGAGAGATTGTGCATACATCAACTGTTGCCCGGGTGTTTCACCAGTCGCAGTTTTATGGGAGAGTGGCAGAGAAAAAGCCACTGTTGAAAAATGCTCTCATGAAATCTTCCCTGGAGTTTCCCAGAATTGTGGGGGACTCTGAAGTTAGTTGGAAGAAGATTCTATGGTCTGATGAAAACAAAATTAAACCTTTTGACCATCACAAACACTAAGTTTGGAGTAAGCCAAACACCGCACAACATCAAAAACACACCATCCCTACCGTGAAGTATGGTGGAGGCTGCATCATCCTGTGGGTATGCTTCACTGCAGCAGGCCCTGAAAGGCACGTAAAGGTAGAGGGTAAAATGAATGCAGCAAAATACAGGGAAATCCTGGAGGAAAACCTAATTCAGTCTTCAAATGAACTGCGACTTAGGAGAAAATTAATTTTCCAGCAAGACAATGACCGCAAGCACAAAACCAAAGCTGCACAGGAATGCCTTAAAACAACAAAGTTAATGTCCTGGAGTGGCTTTGTGAGAGTCCAGACCTCAATCCAATTGAGAATTTGTGGCTGGACTTGAAAAGAAGTGTTCGCTCACCAACCCATGCATTCTGACAGAGCTTCAGCAGTTTTGTAAAGAAGAATGGGGAAAATTGCAGTGTTCAGATGTGCAAAGCTGATAGACACCTATCCACACAGACTCAACTGTAAATACTGTCAAAGGTGCACCAACTAATTACTGATTAGAAGGAGGTGAATGCAAAGGCAATGAATTATTTTGTTTCATATTTACAATTAATTTAGATCACTTTGTAGAGATCTGTTTTCACTGTGACACCATAGTCTTCTGTTGATCAGTGCCAAAAAAGCCAAATTAAATCCATTGCAGAATAATAAAACACAATAACTTCTAAGGAGACTGAACATTTTTTATAGGCACTGTATCCACTCCTTCACCAGCACGTTATGAACAAATCCACCCTGCTCTTTTCCATTTTGCCGATTCCGTGTGGAACATTGAATACAGTGGAATGTCGAATTCCCAGTCCCAGTCTCTGTAACCATGTCCCTGCAATAGCTGTTAGATCAAACATATTCGACAGTACACAATATGAAACAGATGGCAACCTGCCCTTTGGCCCACAATATCTGTGCCAATCATAATAATGATCAGACTTTATAAAGTACTGGGGAGGTCTCACTGTAGTATTGTGAGCAGTTTTGGGCTCTTTATCTGAGGAAGGATGAGCTGAATCTCGATGGGTTTCAAAGGACGTTCTCCAGATTGATTCCAGGATGAAACAGCTTGTCATATGAAGAGTGTTTGATGGCTCTGGGCCTGTATTCACTGGAATTTTTGAACAATGAGGTGTGGCCCAATTGAAACCTATTGAATGGTGAAAGGCAATGATAAAGTGGATGTGCAGAAGATGGGAGTGTCTAATATCAGAGGACACAGCCTCAGAATAGAGGATTGTCCTTGTAGAATGTGGAGATGAAGAATTTCTTTAGCCAGAGAGTGGTGAATCTGTGGAATTCATTGCCACAGGGAGCTGTCAACCCCAGACTTTATGTATATTTAAGGCAGAGGTTGATAGATTCTTGATTGGTCAGAGTATGAAGGAATATGGGGGAAAGGCAGGAGACTGGGGCTGAGAGGAAAAATGGATCAGCCATAATGAAATGTCGGAGCAGACTTGATGGGCGAAATGGTCTAATTCTGCTCCTATATCTTAGTCTGTATCACCTCCTCAAAAACCTCAATTAATTTTATCAAGCGTGATCTGTCCACACAAAACCATGCTGATTGTCCCTCAGCAGGCCATGCCTTTCCAAATGTGCATAAATCCTGTACCTCAATATCCTCCCCAGTAGCTTCTCTACCATGGAAATGAGGTTGCCCTGCCTATAGGTTCCTGGATTCTTGTTATTTCCCTTCTTGATCAAAGCTGCAACATTTGTGACACTCCAGTCCTGTGGGACCTCATGTTGTGATGGAGGACACATAGATCCTTGTCAAATCTGCTCACTTGCTTCCTTCACTGTTGTAGGATATATGCCTTCAAGCCCTGGAGTCTTATCCATCTTATTGCTTTTCCGATGTTCCAGCACAACCTCCCCCTTAATCTCAACACGTCTCTTCACATTAGCATGTCTCACTCTGTTTTCATTGTCATTCAATTCCTTCACCCCAGTAAACACTGACACAACGTACCCATTTACTAGCTCAGCCACTTGGTCTGACTTCAACCACATCATTCCTCCTTTAATCTTCAGTCGAACTTTCCATTCTCTGGTTATCCTCGCCTTATTAATACAAATCAAAAGGCCTTGTGATTATCTTTGGTCCCACATTACAAGGACAGTTTGTGGCCCCTTTGGCCTTTCCTATCATCTGCTTTAGCATTTCCCCGCTATCTTTATATTCCAAAGGTACCCAGTCTGACTTTAGCTTCACAAACCTTACATATCCTTCTGTCTAAATTTAGGATCTCTCTGCTCATCGAAAGTTCCTTTACCTTACCATCCTTCTCACTCCTCAGCGGAACATGCTGATGCTCAGGTCAGAGTTTCTGTTCTTTAAACAACCCCCACATGTCAGATGTGGACTTGTCTGACAGTGGCTGCTCCCAGTCAATGCCCCTTGGCTCCTGTTTTCCTCCGTCCTGACTTGTCCTCCTCCAAATTAGTACCTTCATACAAGATCTAATTTTATTCTTACTCATAAGTAAAAAAAAGTTGTGATCACTGTTCCCAAACTGTTCACTGACTCTTGGCTGTCAGCTGGCCTGGCCCGTTTCTCAAAAATAATTCCTGTATCTCAACTCTGGTTGGGCCCTGTACATAATGTTTCAAACACTCCTCGGATTCACTGAACAAATCTTGTGCATTTGAGCAAGATCTCCAGGGAAGATGAAGTCCCTCACTATGACAACCCTGTTGTTCTGCACCTCTCCATAAGCATCAACATATCCGATCCTCCACCTCCCAGTGGTTATTGGGGGCCAATACGATAAACCCATCAGTGCAACTGCAGATTGCCTCTGTAAATGAGCCTTCCAGTTTGCTGTGACATTCCCAGTGGGGTAACCTCTGCATCTTTTAACTCCGCCCCCCCCCCCCCACTCACATGTAAAACAATCAAACCCAGGACTGTTGAGCTGCCAGCCCTGTCCCTCGGCTAACGTAACACTCGTAGTGTTGAAATAAACTCATTTCAGCTCATCCGTCCCACCATGTTTATTGGCTCTCGTTCTTTTCAGACTCTGTGTGAGGGAGTTTTGTTTTCGCTGGAGCGCTTTGTGTCGGATGAATCGTTGGAAATTGGCGGTTGTGGTAAAGTGAAGGCGGAGCTGGACGATGAGAGGCCGCTCTCGGCTCTGTCCGTCACTCTGACTCTGTCTCCTCCCCTCCCCGCCTCTGTCTCTCTGCGCGTTTCTCGGGCAGGTCGGGGCGCTGTGTATAAAAGGAGACAGCAGCAGGCAGTTTGTCAGTGAGCAGCGACCTGAGTGAAGCAGCATCATGTCTGGCAGAGGGAAAGGAGGCAAAGGACTGGGCAAAGGCGGAGCCAAGCGGCACCGTAAAGTGCTCCGTGATAACATCCAGGGCATCACCAAACCGGCCATCCGCCGTCTGGCTCGCCGTGGCGGCGTCAAGCGGATCTCGGGTCTGATCTACGAGGAGACCCGCGGGGTGCTGAAGGTTTTCCTGGAGAATGTGATCCGGGATGCGGTCACCTACACTGAACACGCCAAGCGCAAGACGGTCACTGCCATGGATGTGGTGTACGCTCTGAAACGCCAGGGCCGCACTCTCTATGGCTTCGGCGGCTGAAAAACTCCCACCTCCTCCCGAGCACAAAACAAAGGCTCTTCTAAGAGCCACCCACCGCCTCACAGACGGAGCCGTATCCACAGACTTTTAGATTTTTTTAAATTTTATACTCAGCTCAGTTGCATTTGATACAGATTGATCGATTCCGCTTGGAACATACTTGAATTCTGCCTTTGTAGTCGGTGATTACCGCAAAACCTGCATTAGGATCCATCTTAATCCTCTATCAGTTTCGAACAGAAATCAGTTCACTCGTTTAGAGAACGATTCCGTAGTTGTGCATTTAAATCCTACCTGAGGAAATTAGATATTAAATTTATTAATTGAACCTGAAATTGTATAATTCGTCATAGAATTAATTGTAAATAAAACAATGAAGCACCGTTACTGGGTGCTCTGAAATTGGCGGGCGATTTTACATTAATCCGGCGCCAATCACTCTGCATGAATGAAGTCCGACCGCCCGGCAAATCTTTATTTGTCGTAAATTTTTATTCGCCGCCAGCCTGCAGGAAATGAATCAACCAATCGCAGTAAGGAACCTTAATAGACACCTGGTTCAACCAATCAGAGCTGACGGGCAGACTCTTTCCAACAGTATAAAATCCTGTCCCTGAACCCGTTTCGTCTATCTTGTTCCTGTATTTCAGCCTGTGTTGTCGGTTCTGAAGGAGAATGGCCCGCACCAAGCAGACAGCGCGTAAATCGACCGGAGGGAAAGCTCCTCGCAAACAGTTGGCGACCAAAGCGGCGCGGAAGAGCGCTCCAGCCACCGGCGGAGTGAAGAAGCCTCATCGCTACCGGCCCGGCACCGTGGCTCTGCGGGAGATCCGGCGCTACCAGAAATCCACCGAGCTGCTCATCCGCAAACTTCCCTTCCAGCGCCTGGTGCGAGAGATCGCTCAGGACTTCAAAACCGATCTGCGCTTCCAGAGCTCGGCCGTCATGGCCCTGCAGGAGGCTAGCGAGGCTTACCTGGTCGGGCTGTTTGAGGACACTAACCTGTGCGCCATCCACGCCAAGCGAGTCACCATCATGCCCAAGGACATCCAGTTGGCCCGCCGCATCCGCGGGGAGCGCGCCTAAACCCGGCCTCCTCAACAAACAGAAGAAAAGGCTCTTTTAAGAGCCACTACCACAGCAAAGGAAAGGGCTGTCGCTTGCTGATTATTGTAGTGGCGATCTGCCTTCCTGATGGGGTTGTTCGGTTTTGCATTAACTGACCGCGATCATCAGCTGTTCTGTGCCGACAGGTTAATTCAGCGAGAGACAGGAGATGAACGCGCTCCCTCCCTGTCAGGGTCTCACCTGGCCCTTCACTTCTCCCACAAACCTGCCATGTACCGCTGGTTCGGCTGTTCCGTTTTGTTTGCTTTGGACATTCCCGGCTGTACTTGGAGTGGGAGCATGAGGTCGAGATGGGTAGAGAGAGTGATTTCCGTGAGCGGTGACCCCAGGCAATAGTGCTTATTGTTTTTGTAATTTGATTTCACTCTCCAGTACATATTTAATGTTGGTGTTTTGTGTGAATAAACTTATGTAGTTTTGTGGCTCATACCTGATTGAAGGTCAGTCGGCAATGTCACCGGGTAGTTTCTCATATATCTTCCCCCTGCAGTCCATCCCCACAGACAGATCCCTCTCTCAAGACGCCCCCTCACCTCTCACATAGGATTCAGCAGTTCCCAATCAACTCAGCTGAATCGGGCCTTGGGATGCGAGGTGCGGAATCTCAGTCACGCTCTCCTGGAGCGGGAGAAGGAACTGGGCCTGCAGACCACCCCACCGGTCTCACTCTCTCTCACACACACAGCCCGAGTGAAACGCAGCGTTTCACTTCAAATCTGCGACGTCACGGCGGCACTGAATGTCAGCGAGGTACCGGGAATATCTGGTTTTATGCGAGAAGTTCCCCCGCAAAACTCAGTCGGACCCGGCGCGGGAATCTCAATATTCATGATCAGCTCTTTTCTGAGATGTGGGTGGCTCTGAGAAGAGCCGTTGGGTTCAAACACTTACAAACGGTATATCTCAATTCACTTTTTGCCTGCTGTCTTCTTGGCCGCCTTCTTCTTCGGGGCTGCGAGTTTCTTGGGGCTCTTTGGCTTCGACGCCGCTGGTTTCTTAGCTGCCGCCTTTTTAGCCGCTGGTTTCTTCGCTGTCGCCTTTTTAGCCGCTGGTTTCTTCGCTGTCGCCTTTTTAGCCGCTGGTTTCTTAGTTGCTGGTTTTTTAGCCGCTGGTTTCTTCGCTGCCGCCTTTTTAGCTGCTGGTTTCTTGGCGCCGGACTTCTTGCTGGGAGATTTCTTTACCGATGGCTTTTTCGCTTTCTTCACCGCTTTCACGGCACTTTTTCCTTGACCGGATTTAAAGGATCCCGAAAGACCCGCGCCCTTGGTCTGAACCAAGGAGCCGCTTTCCACTCTCTTCTTGATGCACATCCTGATCTGGGCGCGACGTTTCCCCACATCGACACCGCTGCTGGTCAGAGCCTTCATGATGGCCACAGCGGACATCCCCTTCCTGTCGCGACAATCCGCCACAATCTTATCGATTTGTTCGCCCAGCTTGGGACCGGCTGGTTTGCTCCGGCCGGCCGCCTTCTTCTTGGGAGTCTTCTTTGCGGCGGCGGGTGCGGCTGGAGGAGCCGTTTCGGCGGGTGCTGTCTCGGTCATGTCGGCGACTCTGGAAAATGCTTCTCCCAATCAGACTGAATGAGAAATAAAGCGAAAGGCGGCGGCCCAGAGCAATTTAAAGGCAGCGAGCGGACGGGGCGGAGACATCCTGCTGTCAGTTCCTGGCGGCTTCATTTTTCTGTGTTTCTCTCTCCTAAAAAACTCTCCGATTCCAATTAAAATCGGACACTCCGGAGACTCGGACTGGTCCCTGTTTGTCACTGAGGCCGGAAAGTTCGCCGGAAAAAGAGTTTAATCGGGATTAAAGGCAGCACTTTCTATTTTAACCCGTTTCATTACTGCACTGCCCGCAATCTCTCTCCATTTTGTTGACCTGTTCTCTGCTTTTCGGCTGAAATTTTGAAACTAACTAAAACTTTGCGTTTAATTCCCGCTTCGGGACTGAGCTGGGGAGTGGGACCATCCCGTAACAGAGAAATCTTTTCATTTTGTACAGGAGGCGCTGGGAAATCCGGCGATGTGTTCGGACCCACAAACACAGTGATACTCGTCTAATCCGCCCGCCGCTTTAAAACACTCTCTGAATCAGCAAGTCAGGCAGTATCAATGGTGAGAATAAACAGTCGACATTTCGCGCCGAGACCCTTCATCAGGACTCTGGTGGGATATGCTGCCTGAGTTGCTGGGTTCCTCCAGCATTTTGTCCGCGTTGTTCGCCATTCCCAGAATCTCTTGGCGTTATGCTGACACAATGTTCACATCTGCACATTCAGAGGCCTGTACCGAGGAATAAAGGACAAAGGACATTGTCTGGCCAAACTCTCTGTGTAACTGAGAACCTCGGGTCCGGGAAACATCATTGGAAATCTTTTCTGCACTCTCCCCAGTTTAACCACGTTTCCTATAACGGTGACAAGAGCTGTACACAAATCGGCAAGTGAGGCCTCCAGTCACTTACACAACTGTATCGTAATGTCCCAACTGATATACTCTATCCCCTGACTAATGAAGACCAGCATATTAAACCCCGTTCATCACCACCCTGTCTACCAGTGACACAACTTTCAATGAACTGTGTGTGCACTTTACCCCTAAATCTCTCCGGCCCATTCCACTCCCCAATGACCGATCATTCATAGTGTAAGTTCTACACTGGTTTGACTTTCCAATATGCACCGTCTCACACTTATCTGAAATGAGCTGGAATGTCTTAGACCACATTCAAATGGGCAGAGTTCTGTATTGCACACTTTAAGATGCATTAAGGTTCTTAAATCTCCAGGGCCTTACCAGGTACATTCCCGTACTTTGTGGGAAGCTGGAAAATACACTGTGGAGGCCAGGGAAGAGATCGTTGCTTCATCTCAGGCCATAGCTGGACAGTGACTAATCCAGAATTGATAGTTTTAAAGCCAACTCTGTGGATGATATGAAGAGGCAGGCAGTGTTGAGGAAGCAGGGAGTCTGCAGTAGCACTTGGACAGATTTGGAGAATGGACAAGGAAGTGCCAGATGAAATACAGTGTAAGGACGTGTGTGGTCATGTACTTTGGTAGGAGAAATAAAGGTGTAAGCTCTTTGTAATTAGGGAGCGAATTGAGAAATCGGACGTGCAAAGGGACTTTGGGGTCCCCTAAAGGTCAATGTGCACGTTGAGCTGGTAATATTTTATACTTTATACTTTATTGTCGCCAAACAATTGGTACTGGAACATACAATCATCACAGCAATATTTGGTTCTCCGCTTCACACTCCCTGGATTACAAATATTAAAAATAGTTAAAATTAGTAAATATTAAACATTTAAATTATAAATCATAAATAGAAAATAGAAAAATGGGAAGTAAGGTAGTGCAAAAAAACCGAGAGGCAGGTCCGGATATTCGGAGGGTACAGCCCAGATCCGGGTCAGGATCCGTTCAGCAGTCTTATCACGGCTGGAAAGAAGCTGTTCCCAAATCTGGCCGTACGAGTCTTCAAGCTCCTGAACCTTCTCCTGGAGGGAAGAGGGACGAAAAGTGTGTTGGCTGGGTGGGTCGTGTCCAATAAGGAAAAAGGAAGGCAAATGTAATGTTTCCATTCATTTCAAGAGAACTAGAATATAAAAACAAACATCTAATGCTGAGGCTTTACAAGGGTTTGGTCAGGCCATATTTGGAGGATTATGAGCAGATGTGGGTCACTTTTCTAAGCTGCTGGCATTGCAGAGGCTGCAGGGGAGACTCACGGGAATGATCCCGGGACTGAAGGGACAACGACGTAATGATCATTTGATGCTCTTGGCCTGGACTGGCTGGAGTCTAGAGGAATGACAGAGGATAGTATTGAAAACTATTGAATATTGAAAGCCCTGGATGGAATTGATGTGAGAGGAAGCAAATGTCAGATACTCAAGAGCAGAGCTTTAATTTAAATGGAGAGAGGGGATGTTTAAAATAGATTTAGGAATATAAGGAGTACAGAATATACAGAATATAAGGAGTTGTTTCTCCAACTGAAGCGTGGCCTCATCACGACTCTGGAGGAGGCCATCACTGGACATATCAGAATGAGAATGGGAAGTGGAATTAAAGTGGGTGGCCACTGCTCTGGTGGATGGAGTGCTGATCCAGGGTGAAGCGGTCTCCCAATCTACGTCGGGTCTCATCGATATGTAGGAGGCCACACCAGGAGCACTGAACACAACAGACTTCCAGGTGAGGCAGCGCTACCTGTGAGGACTGTTGAGGGCCCTGAAAGGTAGTGAGGGGTAGGGGCAGGTGTAGCACTTATCCTGCCTGCAAGAATAAGCGCCAGGAGGGAGATCGGCGGGAAGGATGAATGGACAAGGTAGAAGTAACACTTTCAGTACGCTGGATGAACTCAGCAGGTTGGGCAGCATCAGTCAGAAACGATGAGTGGATGTTTCGGGCCGGAACCCATCGTCAGGACTGTAGAATGAGAGATGGAGAAGGATTTGAAGAATGCTTGTAGCGTCAATTGATAGACCAGTAATTTGAAAGAAAAAGGGGTGGGGGAGGGGAAGCATTGACGTCATAGCCCTGAAAACAATGGGTAATAGGACAAGGAGGCAGAACAATGAGGGAGCTGAGGGATAGAGGGAGGGAGGGGGAGGGAATTACTGGAAGTTGGAGAATTCTATGTTCATACCAAGGGGCTGGAGACTACATAGACGGTATATGAGATGTTGCTCCTCCAACCTGAGTTTAGCCTCATCATGGCAGTAGAGGAGACCATGTATGGACATATCTGAATGGGAGTGGGAAGCAGAGGTGAAGTGGGTGGCTACCGGGAGATCCTGTCTGTTATGGCGGATGGAGTGGAGGTGCTCGATGAAGTGGTCCCCCAATCTGCGTCGGGTTTCACCGATGTAGAGGAGGCCGCACCGGGAGCACTTTATGCAATAGATGACCCCAACAGACTCACAAGTGACGTGTTGTCTCACCTGGAAGGACTGTTTGGGGCCCTGAATGGTTGCAAGAGCGGAGGTGTAGGGACAGGTGTAGCCCTTACACTTACAGGGATAAGTGCTGGGTGGGAGATCCGTGGGGATGGACGTGTGGATAAGTGAGTCGTGGAGGGACCGATCCCTGCGGAAAGTGGAGAGGGGTGGAGAGGGAAAGATGTGCTTAGTGGTGGAGTCCTGTTGAAGGTGGCGGAAGTTGCGGAGGATATTGTGCTGGATCCGGAGGCTGGTGGGGTGGTAGGTGAGGATAAGGGGAACTCTGTCCCTGTTGTGGTTGCGGGAGGATGGGGTGAGGGCCGAAGTGTGGGAAATGGAGGAGATGTGGGTGAGTGCATCATTGATGACGGTAGAAGGGAAAACATGATCCTTAAAGAAAGATGACATTTGAGATGTCCTGGAACGGAAAGCCTCATCCTCGGAGCAGATGCGGCGGAGACGGAGGAACTGGGAATAGGGAGTGCCATTTTTGCATGTGGTGGGGTGGGAAGAGGTATAGTCGAGGTAGTTATGAGAGTCAGTGGGCATGTAGAAGATGTCAGTGGATAGTCTGTCTCCAGAGATGGAGACCGAGACATCGAGAAAGGGAAGAGAAGTCCGAGATAGAGTAAGAGAAATTGAGGGTTGGGTGGAAGTTTGAGGTAAAGTCGATGAAATTGACGAGCTCAGCATGGGTGCAGGAAGCAGCACCAATGTAGTTGTCAATGTACCAAAGGAAAAGTTGGGAAGCAGTACCAGAATAGGTTTGGAGCACAGACTGTTCCACATAACCAACGAACAGACAGGCGTAGCTGGGTCCCATGCGAGTTCCCATAGCTACACCTTTAGTCTGAAGAAAGTGGGAAGAGCCAAAACAGAAGTTATTGAGTGTGAGAACCAGTTCCGCCAACTGGAGGAGGGTAGTGGTGGTGGGGAACTGGTGAGGTCTGTTATCCAGGAAGTAGCGGAGGGCTTTGAGGACTTCTTGATGGGCAATGGAGGTGTATAAGGATTGGACATCCATAGTAAAAATGTATGGGCTGGGACCGGGGAATTGGAAGTTATTGAAGAGGTGGAGGGCATGGGATGTATCCCAGATGTAGGTGGGGAGGGACTGAACTATGGGTGACCAAATGGAGTCCAGTTAGAAAGATACAAGTTCAGTGGGACAGGAGCAGGCAATCAGGCTTGTGTATCTTTGGGAGGAGGTAAAACCGAGTGCTACGGGGTGTGGGAATAATGAGTTTAGCGGCTGAGGATGGAAGGCCTCCTGAGTTGATAAGGGCAGTGATGGTGCAGGAGACAATGGTTTGATGTTTTTTGATGGGGTCCTGTTCCAGTGGTAAGTAAGAGGAGGTGTCAGAGAGCTGACGTTTTGCCTCAGTAAGGTAGAGGTCCGTCCGCCAGACTACTACGGCACCACCTTTGTCAGCAGGTTTGATGGTGAGGTTGGGATTAGTGCGGAGAGAGTGGAGGGCAGTGTGTTCGGAGGGAGTGAGGTTGGAACAGGAGAGAGGAGTGGTGAAGTTGAGACCGTTGATGTCTCGGCGACAAAGACAATGGACAAGGTAGTTGTGTAGGGTGCAATCCCTGCGGAAAGCAAAGAGATGTGTTTGGTGGTGGGATCCTGTTGGAGATAGCAGAAGTTTCAGAGAATTATGTGCTGGACACGGAAGCTGGTGTGGTGGCAGGTGGTAACTAGTAAAGTTTAAGAGTTGTTTGGTCAGGCACGAACAGGCAGGGACTGGAGGGATATGGACAGGTTCAGCCAGATGGGATCAGATGTGGTCAGTGCAGACACTGTGGGCTGAAGGGCCTTTCCCTGTGCTGGACTGTCCCACGTGTGTTGTGTGTTGAAACTCAGACGGACACTCACTGTTACCGGTCGGCAGGCAGGAAGAGAAGAAGCCGATGTTCACAGTGGAGGCGCAGTCAGGTCCACCAGTCCGCTCCCACATCCACATGGCAATGGCAGAGAACAAGGAGCAGCTCGTCTCATCACCTCTGTGGCCCATTCCATCACCTCCCATTCTTCCACAGGGCAGCGAGTTCAGACCGACCCTTCAGTTCAGTCGCTGCCGCCCCGCCGGGGGGAGGAAGCCTCACCTCCCATTTGCAGCGGCCCAGGAGGCGGGCAGAGTGAGCTGTCAATCAGAGGAGCCGCTGGTAAAGCTGCAAATGGGTCAATGTACTCTTCATGGAAAAGGGCCGATCAGCGGGGGAAACCTCAACTCGACCCCGGGTCCAGGGCCCTCCCCGACCCTGGGCACTTTTCCAAGACTGCACTCTGGCTCTGAGACGTCTTTCCGCAAGATGCTGTCCTGTCACGTGACATGGCGGCCGCAGCCCGGGGGGAGGAGCGATGTAGCTGTCAATCAGAGGCGCGGCAGTGACGTCACTGTGCACGGAGGGATTTTGCTGTCAAACCTGTAACTGGAGGGAAAATGAACCTCTTGTAAACGAAAACAATAAAGATGTGGAAAATGGAAATGAGCGAGGTACAGTATAAAACTAGACAGATGTGAAAACTAATGCCGAGATGTTTAATATGAATCAATTTATTGCTGAGAATTTTAGCTTCATTGGTAAAGCACCGTGAGTCTAGGAGATGGTGCGAGAGTTAATGGCAGAAAATAAAGAGATAGTAGATTAACAAAGAGATGTCAGGCACCGGCTTGATAATATTTATTTTCCCACACCGCTGCATACTGGGCGCTGTTCTGGTGAACACACTGTTGGACGAACATGATTGCACTGTAATCTGTGAGCTGTTGCTCTGGTCCCCATCCCCCTGTCAACCCCAGGGAGCAGGAATGAACCTCCCTGACAGTGTAGAGCAGACTTACCAGGATGTTGCCTTTCCATTGTGTGACCGTAAAATACAGGAGCAGAATTAGTCTATTTGGCCCATTGAGACTGCTCTGTCATTTCATCCATTTCCCTGTCAATCCTAATCTCCTGACCTGCCCCAAATCCTTTATGCCCTGACTAATCAAGAAACTATCAACCTCTGCCTTAAATATACTCAATGACAGCCTCGACATTAGCCTCTGGCAACAAATTCCACTCTCTGGCTAAGGAAATTCCTCCTCATCTCTGTTTAAAGTCCCTCTATTCTGAGGCCATGGCCTCTGATCCTGGACTCCCCATCCATTGGAAACGTCATCTCCATATCCACTCGACCACGGCCTTTCTACATTTGAGAGGTTTCAATGAGATTCCCTCTCATTCATCTGAATTCTGGTGAGTACAGACCCAGAGCAATCAAATGGTCTTCATATGATAACCCTTTCAATGCCAGAGTCATTCTTGTGAATGTCCTCTGAACCTTCACACCCTTTCTTAGATAAGGGACTCAGAACTGCTCACAATACTCCAAGTGAGTCCTTACCAGAGCCTTATAAAGCCTCAACATGACATCACTGGTTCTTCTATTCTAGTCCTCGCGACACTGTATCCCATCTGACATTAATTATCCATTCTCGTAATCTGTCTAAGACCTTCTGTAGCCTCTCTGCTTCCTCAGCACTATTTGCCCCTCCACCTATTTTCGTAATGTCCAAAAACTTGGCCACAAAGCCATCAATTTCGCTATTCAAATTATTATTGACATATAGCGTAAAAAGAAGCTGTCCTAAAAATGATCCCTGTAGAACACTGCAGCCAACCAGCAAAGGCTCATTTTATTACCACTCTGACTCCTGGAAATCAGCCTGCATCTTTCCTGTAACATCATGAGCTCTTCACTTGTTAAGCAGCCTCATGTGTAGCACCTTGTCAAATGTCTACTGCAAATCCAAGTAAACAACACCCACCCATCCACTGATTCTCCATTCTCTATCCTGCTTGTTATTTCTTCAAAGAATTTCAACACATTTGGCAGCCAAGATTTTCTCTCAAGAAAACCATGCTGACTACGGCTTATCTTATCATGTGCCTTAAAGTACCCCAAAAACACGTCCTTGACAATCGACTCCAACATCTCTGCAGCCACTGAGGTGAGACTAACTGGCCTGTGATTTTCTAGCATCTGCTTCCCTCCCTTCTTTAAGAGTGGAGTGATATTTGCAATTTTCCTGTCCTCTGGAACCATGCCAGGATCCAGTGATTCTTGGAGAATCATTTCAAATGCCTCCACAATCTCTTCAAGCAGCACTTTCATAGCACTGTTGTAGACAATCTGGTCCCAGTGATTTATCTACCTTCAGATCTTTCAGGTTCACAAACACCTTCTAGTAATGGCTACTTCTCTCAGTTCTGCCCTCTGACTCCTTTGAACTTCCAGCATACTGCTTTTGTCATCCACAGTGAAGAATAATGCAAAATACTTACTCAGGTTGTCTGTCATTTCCCTGTACCATGTTACTACCTCTCCAGCATCAGCTTTCTGCGCTCTGATATCTACTCTCAATTCCATTTTGCTCTTCATATATCTGAGTAAATGTTTGGTATCCTCTTTACTACTATTGGCTAGCTGACCTTCATATTCCATCTTTTACCCCTCGTTATGGCTTTTCAGTTGACTTTGTTGGTTTTAAAAAGCTCCCAATTCTCTAACTTCCCAATAATTTTAGCTGCAATTTTGTCTTTGGCTTATATGTTGGATAAAGATTTCCATTGTCAAATCTGCATTATCCGGACTGTAGAATACGACTACTTCTACAAGGGAACTATCTATCCTGCACCATCCAACTTGCCCCCAGAAATCTAAGCCACTGCTATTCTGCTGTCATCCCTGATAGTGTCCCCTTCCAATCAATGATGTGAGATTGGATGGTTTGAGTTTCCTTTCCTCAGAAAGGAGCAGAATATGAGAGGGTGTGCCAGATTGTGAGGGGTGTTGTTAGGACAGACAGTGAAAAGCCTTTCCCCATAACACTGTCGTCTAAAATTTAGTACATAGGTAGAAGAACATAGAAAGTACAGGACAGATCCCTTGGCCCACAATGATGAGGCAAGATTTAATGTAACGCTGGGGAGTTGAAACATTTGCTTGAGAGGCTTCAGGGAGAGGAGGCTGAGAAGACAGACTGTTAAGATCTGAGAAGTTGTGCTTTCCTGCTTTACTCTCAGACTGAGGACAGTGGAGTAATCAGCTGGGGCACTTCTGTGTTCACCCTGTGGGCCTTGTGACACAAAGGAGACTCTCAGTGTCCCTGAGGACTACACCGTGGGATGTGCACCCAGATCCAGCTCCTCACTGACTGTATGAAGGAAGTGGAGCTGAAGGTGGACATACTGAGGACCAGACAGGGCACTGAATGTATTACAGATTGGAGTTTCAGTGAGGTGGTCTCTCCTGACGTACAGGCAGCAGGTAGCTGAGTGACTGCGAGGAGAGGTAACGGGAACAGGCCCTCAGTACAGCAAGCTCCTGTGGCCATTCCCCTCAGCAACACTGAACCTCTTTTTGCTACTGCTGGGGGATGTCCTGTCACTGAGACTGGCTCTGAAGCTTACCGGGTGAGGGCTGTCAGCCAGGGTGATCGTTCTGGGTAAATCGATAGATGGGTTGGAATTTAGGATGGGTCCACAGTGATGTGGCTGATTGTCTTTCCCATGGAAGGGAGTGGTTAGTGGTGCATGGGTCCTGTTCTGGGTGGAGGTCTGTGATGAGTCATCAACCAGAGACGTTTGTACTGGGACCTCGGTTACTCGTGATATAAATGATGTGGATAAAAAATATGGTTGTGTAGGTGAGTAAGTTTGCAGATGACACACAAACTGGTGGAACTGGTCATTGCACAGAAGAGTTCCAAACGATACAGCAGGATATCGAACGGTTGCTGATATGGCAGGAACATTGACAGTATTGACAAAGAGAAGGATGTTGGGGTCCAAGCATACAGTCTCACTGAAACTGCGAGCACAGGTTGACAGGGAGGTGAAGTCGTGTATGGCATGTTTGCCTTCCTCAGGCAAGGCATTGAGTTCAAGCACCAGGACATTATGTTACAGGTTTCTAAAAGCTGGTGAGGCCACATTGAGAGTACAGTGCTCAGTTCTGGTCACCTCATTATTGGAAGCGTGTGGAGGTTGTGGAGCAGGTGCAGAGGTGGTTTACCGGGATGTCTGGTCTGGAGGTGGTGTGCGCTGAGGAGAGGCTGTACATGCTGGAGCTTTTTTCCTGTAGTGGCATCGGCTCAGGAGAGAGTTGATAGAAATTTATAGAATTTTGCAGGTCATTGTTGGTGTAGATAGCTAGCAATACTTTTCACAGGAGTGAATTGCCTTCTACCAGTAGACATGTATTTAATGTCAGAGGAGGGAAGTGAAGAAAACAGAGTAGTGGAGGTTTTGAATGCACTGTCAGGGGTGGTGGCAGAGGCAGAGGACACAGGAGTATTTAAGGAAATCTCAGACAGGCACAGGAATAAGTAGAGATGGGCCAAAGGGCCACCCCTGTACTGTCCTGTGTTTATGAACAGCAGATGACCCCGGGCATGGATTCATGCACGAGGCTGGGGTATTATATCCCGAACGATAAATGGTTGTGCGAGGGGCAACAAATGCTACAAATACCTGTGGCATTTCACAGTACAAATGCTACAGGTATGATGGAGTGGAGGGAAGAGGAGGAAGAGATGTGCTTGATCAGGGAGAATATCTCAGTGGTACTTGGAGATTGTCCCAATAATATTGAAGTAAGGAAGGGACAGCAAACACCAGAGGGCATAAGGACAAAGTCAAGGGAGGGAAGTTTAGGGCAGACATCAGGGGTAAGTTTTTTTACACAGAGGGTTGTGGGTGCCTGGAATGACTTGCCAGGGATGGTGGTGGAGGCTAAAACATTAGGGGTAATTTAAGAGCCTCTTGGACAGGCACATGGATGAAAGAAATACAGAGGGTTACGGAGTAGTGTGTGTTTAGTACTTTCTTTTAAAGGAATCTATGGGTCGGCACAACATCGAGGGCTGAAAGGCCTGTACTGTGCTGTGCTGTTCCAGGATGTTTTGATGGGATTGTATTATTGGCCATCAAATATCAGGAGTCAACAAGGTTGTAATAGAGGGACATTTCAACTTCTCTCATGCTGACTGGGACAGCCGTAATGCCAAGGGTTTGGTGGATGAGAATTTATTCAATGTGCCCAGGAGATTCTTCTCAATCAGTATTTCGAAGTTCCTACCAGAGACAGGGCAACACTGAACCTCTTTGTGGGAAATCAGACTCGACAAGTGACGGGTCCTTCGGTGCTGGAGACCTCGATCCACCCACCCACCCCCTCCCTGGCACAAACCAAAGTCTGTTCTCAGAGCGACCCACCGCCTGACGGAGTGAGCCTCTCGGGAGATCTGACCAAACTCTCTCACAAAATATTCATTTATATTTCAGAGACCTGGGTGGACGAGATTTCCAGTAAATACTGTCAGTTCCACAGGGTAAATGTACTTTTGTAGATAAATGTAAAGCAGCAAATATTATTGTTCTGTGAGGCGGTGGGAATTGCTCATGAAGCGATCAGCAGGCGGTGTTCCCGTCTGCTGCACACCGGAACGGACCAGGGTCAACCCGCAATGGGACACCCAGACAACCTGGATTTAGGTCATGAAGAGCGGATCGTTCAATGATCGGAGATTAAATTCTCTGTCCGGGGGCTGACTCTGGAAATCCATTTCACGACACTGGGCCGAGTGAACCCGCTGACTCTCCGCAAGGGGAGAGAGCCCCATTGAGCCGGCAGAGAGGGGGAAATGAGTCAGGACTGAAGCGGACCGATTTCTGTGCAGATATATATATATCGGTTTACTTCGCGGAAGAAACGTGACGGACATTGAACTATCGTGACTGTGACAGATACAGAGCCCAGTTACTCTGAACGGAAATCACCCTCTGCTCAGCCCTTCCACAGACACTGTGAGTGGCTCTGAAAAGAGCCTTTGGGTAAATAGGTTCAGCTTACGTCGCTTCACTTACTGGCACCGCCGGTTTTCTTGGGCAACAGCACGGCCTGGATATTGGGTAACACACCGCCCTGAGCGATAGTCACCCCTCCCAGCAGCTTGTTCAGCTCCTCGTCGTTGCGGACGGCCAGCTGCAGGTGTCGGGGGATGATGCGGGTTTTCTTATTGTCCCGGGCTGCATTGCCGGCCAATTCGAGGATTTCGGCTGTCAGATACTCGAGCACAGCAGCCAGATAGACCGGGGCTCCGGCACCCACCCGCTCAGCATAGTTGCCCTTTCTTAGGAGTCGATGAACCCGGCCGACCGGGAACTGCAGTCCAGCCCGAGATGAGCGAGATTTGGCCTTGGACCGAGCTTTGCCAGCGGCGCCTTTTCCACGTCCAGACATTTCCACAGTCACAGTAACTGCTCCACCGAGAATGAAAAAATGTTCATCCTGCCCCAACTCGCCCTTTTTATAGCTTCTTTGAGAATGCAAACTGATGTTTGTGATTGGTGTAATCGTGCTTATTCTCATTGGTGAAGAGAAATGTCCCAATCAAAGAGCTTCCTTAATCACCAATCAGCAGTCCGTAAAGATAGAAGCGCGGAAAATAACCGTCTCCTCCCCAAAGTACACTGAAATTTCGAAAAAGCCCGCCAAAAAAATAAATCTCTTGTTCAAATTTAATCAGAAATTAAATAATTGCTGATCTGTTTGACGATTGAGTGTTCGTACGTCGACTGCGTCTCTTCCTATAGATGCTGCTTGGCCCGCTGCGTTCACCAGCAATTTTGATGTGTGTTGCTTGAATTTCCAGCATCTGCAGAATTCCTGTTGTTTGAGTGTTCGTACTTCCCTGTTACTGAAACCGGGCACATTTACTGCAAGTGTAGTTGATATTGAAATGTCTGGGAACTCAATTCTCTAATTTCTTTCAACCCGTAACGGAACCGAGTAAAACTGAATCTCAGCTTCTGCCCGGTGCCGGTCATTGTGTAAACGTTATCAGGTTATGGACAAACGGCTCTTCTCAAACTGTGACCAGCGGCTAATCTGCAATTTAAAAATGTTCTATGAAACAATCATGAACTCGTTCAGGCCTCGCATTGAAATAATATTCAGACAAGTTACCCAACTGTAACTAATAAACTCCTGAACCCGCAGCTAAAACAGCAACGGCAGCAATCCTCCGCTCGACATGGATACCGGCAGGGGCGGACTGATGAGGATGTGAAGGTAACAAGTCCGTGTCAGTGCAGTGGGAGGAATGTAAAGCACCGGGATTATACGGAGATGAACCGGATACTCCAACCCTACCTTAGCTCTTGTAAAAGACACCAGACCTAAAATGTGTGCAATTTAGTGTCTAAATTTTAGTACAACCCTCTCAGTGAAATTGTGAGTGGCTCTTAAAAGAGCCGTTGTGTTTTCGATCATCTCACTGGGGTGCTTCATTTGGAGCTGGTGTACTTGGTCACCGCCTTTGTCCCTTCGGACACGGCGTGCTTGGCCAGCTCCCCGGGCAGCAGCAGGCGCACGGCGGTCTGGATCTCCCGTGAGGTGATGGTTGACCGCTTGTTGTAGTGGGCCAGGCGGGAAGCCTCGCCCCCGATTCGCTCGAAGATATCGTTGACGAACGAGTTCATGATGCTCATGGCCTTGGAGGAGATGCCAGTATCGGGGTGAACCTGCTTCATCACTTTGTAGATGTAGATGGAGTAACTCTCCCTCCTCAGCCTCTTGCGCTTCTTCCCTGCCTTGCCCGCTGGTTTGGACAAAACTTTCTTGGTGCCCTTCTTCGGAGCGGATTTCGCTGGCTCAGGCATTTCTTCCGTCGGTTTCGGACCCTGAAGAAGGAGAACTGAGTCGGAGCAGGAATTAAATAGGCAGCGCCCGGAACAGTATGCTAATGAGGGATGGGATGCCTTGGATTCCCAATGGCTATTTGAAGATTCTATTCATACAGTAAAGTCATTTGATTGGCTCTCTGAAGGCACACGCACAACCAATCAGAACTCTCTCTCGACTGCCCCGGTTCGCTTGGGTAAAACGGCGGACTGGGAACTGGCGCTGATCCGGTGAGTTGCCGCTGCCGGTTAATTCCGCAGGAAGGAAATCTAACATACAAAATGGAGCATAAGGCACAGGAGCAGTATTCGGCATTCGGCTCATTGTGTCTGCTAGAAAAGCAGAAGGAATGAGAAAAACACACACTCGATAATGTAAAACATTTATGTAATGAAACAGGGCAGCAGGAGATCGAAGGTCCAATTGTCATCATGAGACCCATTTCTGTGTGAGGTTGAAAGTCGTTTATTGTCATTTGCAACTTGCTTGCAGCAGATTAATAGACACACAGTTTCAGAGACACACCAATCACGAAATAAAAACATACTCTACAGAATTACAAAGGTGTAACAGAATTTGAACAAGAGTCCATTGCAGTGTAAAGTGGTCAAAGTGATGCTGTACTGAGATGATGATGAGGGTTGTCCAGGTTTGTTAAACAACAGAATGTCTGTACCCGTCAGTCTCTGTACAGTGTGAGAGTGTGGGGTTCATTCTGTACCCGTCCGTCTCTGGCACAGTGTGAGAGTGTGGGGATCATTCTGTACCTGTCAGTCTCTGGTACAGTGTGAGAGTGTGGGGATCATTCTGTACCCGTCAGTCTCTGGTACAGTGTGAGAGTGTGGGGATCATTCTGTACCCGTCCGTCTCTGATACAGTGTGAGAGTGTGGGGTTCATTCTGTACCCGTCAGTCTCTGGTACAGTGTGAGAGTGTGGGGTTCATTCTGTACCCGTCCGTCTCTGGTACAGTGTGAGAGTGTGGGGTTCATTCTGTACCCGTCAGTCTCTGGTACAGTGTGAGAGTGTGGGGATCATTCTGTACCCGCCGGTCTCTGGTACAGTGTGAGAATGTGGGGATCATTCTGTACCCGCCGGTCTCTGGTACAGTGTGAGAGTGTGGGGTTCATTCTGTACCCGCCGGTCTCTGGTACAGTGTGAGAGTGTGGGGATCATTCTGTACCCGTCCGTCTCTGGTACAGTGTGAGAGTGTGGGGTTCATTCTGTACCCGTCAGTCTCTGGTACAGTGTGAGAGTGTGGGGTTCATTCTGTACCCGTCAGTCTCTGGTACAGTGTGAGAGTGTGGGGTTCATTCTGTACCCGTCCGTCTCTGGTACAGTGTGAGAGTGTGGGGTTCATTCTGTACCCGTCAGTCTCTGGTACAGTGTGAGAGTGTGGGGATCATTCTGTACCCGCCGGTCTCTGGTACAGTGTGAGAATGTGGGGATCATTCTGTACCCGCCGGTCTCTGGTACAGTGTGAGAATGTGGGGATCATTCTGTACCCGCCGGTCTCTGGTACAGTGTGAGAGTGTGGGGTTCATTCTGTACCCGCCGGTCTCTGGTACAGTGTGAGAGTGTGGGGATCATTCTGTACCCATCCGTCTCTGGTACAGTAAGAGAGTGTGGGCTTCATTCTCTACCTGTCAGTCTCTGGTACAGTGTGAGTGTGTGGGGTTCATTCTGTACCTGTCAGTCTCTGGTACAGTGTGAGAGTTGGACTTCGCAATGTATCTTCCAATCTTTCACGCAGTGTAAATTTATAACGTTCTTTCAGACTCATTCTTACAATTGAACTCTTTGACTAAATTAAGTTTGCTTTTTAAATAAAATCATACAATGCGAAGAGGCTACACTTAGCTTGGAAGAACAACATTTTCTGTCTGGGTAACTTCCAAACTGATAGCATGAACATTAAATTTTCAAACTTCTGGTAATGCTCCCCCCCCCCCTCACCAATTCCCATCCCCTTTTCTTCTCTCATCTTGCCCACCCATCACCTCCCTCTTGTGCTCCTCCCCTCTTTCTTCCATGGTCTTCTCTCTCTTTCACCAATCAACTTTCCAGCTCTTTACTTCATTCCTCCCCTTTCAGGATTCACCCATCACCTTGTTTTCTCTCATCCCTACCCCCACGTTTTAAATCTACTCCTTGTCTTTTCATCTCCAGCCTTGCCGAAGGGTTTTGGACCGAAACATTGACTGTATTTTTTGGTTCTACGGGTGCTACCTGGCCTGCTCAGTTCTTTTGTGTGTGTTGCTTGGATTTCCAGCATCTGCAGATTTTCTCTTGTTTGTGACAAAATGCTGTAAATCGGTATCTCAGTGATGATGTATCTGGTTACATTGTACTGATCTGAATGGACTTTGGAGCAGAGCATCCAGAGTAACAAGCCCAGACCATTGAATCCAACTCTGGTCTTGTGATGAATGTGTCACTTTCCTCGAGTCTCTGTGTGGGAGGGTTTGAATGGTGTGTAGCATGTAGCAACATTCGAGCTGATGGAATTGAGAATGATTTTGACTGTAGATTTGTAACCCGTGTGTGCACAGTGATCAGTAATGAGACCTCTGTTTGATCAGATTAAAACACACATGGTTGATCAGATCACTGATGACGTGAATATTGGTGCAGTTGTGGGTGGTGAAGAAGGTTGTCAAACAGACAGAACTGGATGTAGATCAATTGGAATCATGGATGAAGAAATGGGGGACAGAGTTTAATCTGGACAAGTGTGAGGAGTTTACAGGTCCAATGTTGGAGGAAACTCCACAGTAAATGGCAGCACCCTTGGGAGCACTGATATGTCTTGATGTATTTGTCCATAACATCCTGCAAGTGACATTCAAATGAAATAAACTGCTATAAAGATCACAGAGTGAGAGGACTTGGGGGGAAGGGAGTGTCTGTGTAGGGTAATGAAGTGGGTGGAAACACGCAGAATTAACAACCACCAACATTGAGTTGTGTTTCTCTTTAAGAGGCTGGACAGATGTTATGATGTAATTAGGTGATTGTTTTTTAAACCGTGCTTTGTTTCTGTGTTTGGAGAACAATAAATGAGTTGTTATAGTTGTCCTTAAACATAAAATGCCTGATGCCATTTTATTTGTAAAAACCCACAATAACACACTGGGTACAAGTAGCATTCACACCACAGGAATACCGCAGTGTCAATCTGCACCCAGAAAGCCTGATCACATTCTCTTGAGGGTTAATGGCATTGCTAACTCGGAGTTAACCACCGTCGAATGCCAGCAGGGTCATAATCAGCAGAAACTCTCACAAAGCAGCTCTGTTTGTATTGTGTGCTTAATAGGTCTGTGGGCGATACCCAGAATGTGAAGCTGTACTAATGGAGAGAGACACACTGAGCCAAGTCACAGCTTGATGGGCAGAGAGGAAAACAGAGAATTTGATGTTGTGTCCTTATGCCTGAACTATGCCCAGTTACAGGTGTTGTTCCTCCCGACAGTGTTCAGCCTCACTGTAACAGTGTGACATCAGACATCAACATGAAAACTAAAATAATCTCAACTGAGATATATTCTCTTTCACCTGTTGAACTTCTTTGCAAACATTTTACAGGGCAAAAAAGACAGAATTTCTGTCTGAGAATCTCAAACGCAACAGTGTGTCAGTTCTCATGTGTTTGTGAGTTCCCCAACATTTGAATGCTACCAACCATTGAATGTGAAGGATGAGATGGTTGAGAAGACAGCACACCAGTCTTTGCAAGGAGAACCCCAATATGTGGACATGTCCTTGATCTGACCTGATAAATGGCCAGTGTTGATACTGGTGAGCTGATATTCACCGATACTGGTGAGCTGATATTCACCGCAAGGGATTCACCAGGTCACTGCACCCACAGATACACCAACCGGTTCACACGGGAAGAGGACATTCACCTGCTGTGGGACGGGATTGATTCAGTCACATGAGCTCTTATAACACCAGCAAGTTCACATGGGAAGAGGCCATTCACCTGCTCCCTGTGTGGCACGGGATTCATTCAGTCACATGAGCTATTACAACACCAGGCAGATCACACGGGGAGAGGACATTCACCTGCTCCCTGTGTGGGACGGGATTCATTCAGTGACATGAGCTATTACAACACCAGGCAGATCACACCGGTGAGCAGCTGTACTTGGCTCTGTTGTCGGTCTCTCAGTTCAGCTTCACACCTGCTCCGAGTGTGGGAGGAGACTCATTCAGTTCACCCACTTTGTGAGGCTCCAGTGAGTTTATAATACGTGGAGGACACACTTCGGTCTTGTGTCAGTAAGGAAATTTACTCAGTCATCACACCTGCTGAAACACTGGCAAATTCACATCAGGGAGGAAGTTGAAATAAGCTCTATATGAACATTTTAATCATCATGGTGACTGAATCTAGTTGGAAGTTCATGTGAGACTGTTAATGTCAGATTCTGCAGATATTGCAACTGATCACTGAGCATTGGAGGGTTCGTTCTGCTGATGTTAGTTTTAAACAACACTGGTGTTTAATATTGTGGATCTGTGACAAATTAATCAGTTCTATTTCAAATCCTGTGTCTCAGGTGCTTCCTGCCTGTCACACAGCTAATGTACAGTAGAGAGGCCACTCAGTTCATCTGGTACCTGCTCATATTCCTGTTGCACACCAGAGCTTTCAAATCCATCCCTGCTGTTCACCACTCACTCACCCTATAATATTCAGGTTGCAACTGCTCACCAGTCTGTGAATGAACAGGTTTACTTTGAATTAAATCTGTAACTTTCTGGAAACTGCAGAAGATGAATTCACGAGGGTTTTGTCCCAAATATTCCTCATCCCTCACAGCTCTGGACCAAGGATGAAGTCTTGTATGGTTAAAATCTTCCTGTCCTGCTCTAGTCATTGTTTTGTGTCATTTTCACTGATTTCAAAGGGCTGTGCCTCACACTGCCGGGCTGTTGCAATACAACACTCTCCTCTAAAGTACGACAGCAGAATGGTGGAGCAGAAACAAGAGGGGTCAGCACAAATGAGGGCTTTGGGGCTCCAGATGTGATGGAGGCTCGAGTTTACGTGGAGTAGGAGGAGGGAATCAGACCGGGAGGATGAGGCTGCAAATGAAAGTTCAGCAACATTTGGAAACTGATTGACTGAAAAAAGAAGTTTATGTTTGCAAAATACTGGAGGGAGTCAGTGGCCCCAGCAGCATCTATGGAGAGGAATAAATAGTTGATATTATGGGCCAAGACACTTCATCCTATCTAGACCGTGTATTTCTCTGCTTAGCTGCTGCCTGACCTGCTGAGTTCCCACAGTACTTTGTGTGTGTTATTTTACAGTTTATTCCCAGCATCTGCTGAACCTCGAGTTTCATATCTGCATTTCGAAGTGAGTGGGACTTTGACAGTTGTCACACAAAATGCCTGTTGACATTGAGTAATAATCAGGAGAAAATCTGCAGATGCTGGAAATCCAAGGAACACACACAACACGCTGGAGAAACTCTGCAGGCCAGGCAGCATATGTGGATAAAAATACAGCTGACGTTTTGGGTCAGATTCTTCAGCAGGACTGGAGAAAAAACAATGAGGAGTAAATTTCAAAGGTGGGGGTGGGGAAGAGAGAAACACAAAGTGACAGGTGGAACTGGGAGGGGGAGAGATGAAGTAAAGAGCTGGGAGGTTGATCGGTGAAAGAGATACAGGGCTGGAGAAGGGGGAATCTGACAGGAGAGAACAGGAGGCCATGGATGAATGAAAAGCTGGGAGGAACACCAGAGGGAGGCGATGGGCAGGCAACAAGAGGGAAAGGGGGATTGGGAATGATGAGGGAGGGGACCAGAAGATCAAGAAATCAATGTTCATGCCATCAGGTTGGAGGCTGCCCAGACAGAATATAAGGTGTTGTTCCTCCTACCCGAGTGTGGCCTCATTGTGACAGTATGAGGCCATGGATTGACAACTCCATTGAGTATACTGTTTGTGGAAGCTTGCTGTGTTAAAGTAGCTGTGGAGTTTTCTGCATAAAAATCATTGACTGATTTTGAAACATGGCGTTGAACCAGCACTTGCCCCTCAAATTAATCCAGTATGTTAACAACAGCACGTCACCTCCCTTTTCCAAAATATAATTCAACCACACTATTACCATACATTCTGTAAGTTTACACAAATAGGATGTCAGTGATACTGGTCTATAACTAGAAGGATCCAACAGGGGTTTCCCAGGTTTTAGAATAGACACTACATTTGCCATTTTTCATGAGGAGGGAAGATGGCCTGAACTCCAATTATAATTCAGAAATGTAATATTATCTCAAGAGATTGGCCATATGTTTAAACATGCAATAACATCTATCTGTTGCACGGATGTGGCTGGGGACGAACCCAAGTGCAGGACACAGGCGTTGAGGCGGAGTCGTGAGGTGTTAGCACAGCCGCGAACGGGGAACCGGTATCCAGGAGAGTCTTTACACAGAGACAAGGGTCACGTAGAGTATCCAGGAAACGATGCGGAACTTAGAATTGACAGTCTTCAGGAATCAGACTTACTCACATGAGAGTTGACCAATGAACTGGCAGCTCCTTGTTGTGATCACAGTGTCTTTATCCTGCATTTCCTGATGGAAAACTGGTGTGTGCAGTTAGTGGAACCTGGGAATGATTGGAAATTCAACGAGGGGATTGAGGCCCAATTGCTGAGGTAACTAGCAAAGTGGGGGATTTCCAGAAGGGACCATGACAGTATCATCCTTTCCTGGAGCCGCCTGACCTGTTCTATTAATAACTTTCTTCAATTCACACAAAGAAAACTCTACATCGCTATCACTGCTACAGCTGGTTTCCAAAACATCGGGGTATTCTCTTAAAACCTTATCCTTACATTGTTTAGTCTTTTCATTATTTTGATTATGAATTGCAGAAAATGACCGAGCCAGTAACTAAACGCTTTCCATTTCAGTAACAATTGTATTACCTTCTTTAATCAATATTCGGAACCCTATGAATCCCACACCCCCATTTTCTTAGTCATTCCCCAAACATCTCCAAGTTCAATAGTCCTTCCAATACTATCACAATATGACCTCCAGTAAATCTTTTTCACAAGCTTCATTACTTTCCTCACCGCGGCCTGGGACCTGTTACACTTAATATGATCACGCGGAGAGTGATACTTCGTAACTTTCCGAAATGCCACGTTTCTCTCAGTAACTGCCTCTGCACACTCCTCCGTCCACCGTGGTACAGCTTTTCTCCCACTAATGCACTTTTTAAATTGATTCTCTTCCACCACTATTTGATGAATAATGTGACAACGTTTCTTTGCAGAAATCCACATCATCCTCACCATTCAGCCCAGACAGACACTCACCATAAAAAACATTCAAACTTCTCCCAAATTGCTTTACCAAAGTTCCACTTCCTATAAGTGCCCTCCTGTCCCCTATATAAATGTAAACCCAGGCTTATAAATACAGGAAAATGATCACTCCCCAATGCTTCATCTCCCATGACATACCACTTATCTACTGCAGCCTGAATGTTTGAAACTAAAGTTCAATTTACAGCAGTTTCAGAACTATTATGAACTTCAAATCTCGCAACTCTCCCACCAGTAAGACACACAAGATGTGAACTATCTAAAACTCTTCTACAATCAAACCATCGCCATCATTCTGAGAACAACCCCACAGTGAACTGTATGTATTAAAATCCCTACACCACACAACCCTTAGTGAGCTAGAGCTACATATACTGTCCAACAAATCAATCGAAAGCTTTCCACAATGGTTATAATAATAGACCACTTTAATGTCCCTACCTGTTGAATCAAATACTTCTACAAGTGCCTCATACATTTCATTTACATCCACAACTCTTTATAAAACTTGCAACACCACTTCCTGTACCAACTAATCTATCATGCCTAATTACAATTTAATCCTAGAAGGAAGAATTTAAATGCGGTAACAACCAGGTTTCCTCAATATATACAACGTCAGATAATTTGATAAATCAGAAATAAACTTAGAGTCTTCACCATCAAAAATCAGGCTTCTATAAATACGCCCAATCGCCCTTTCTTATAGAGTTTGGAGGAATGTAGTGCGACGTTTATGATTGGTGAAACGGTGCCTTCTCTGATTGGAAAGAACAAATATTCCAATCAGAGAGCTGCTTTATTCACCAATCAAGAGACAGCAACGGTAGAAGCGCGGAAAATAACAGTTTAACGACCGAAATAAACTGAAATTTGCAAAAGACCGCCAAAAAAGCCGTTGTTGTTGAAAATAAACAACAGGTTTGTTTGTCGAACCTTTACCCCCGTTACTGAAGTCCGAGATATTTAAACCAAGTGTAGTTAATACTGCGATGGTGTCTGGGAATTTAGTTCACCGATTTCTTTCAATTGATAAACGATTGGAATAAAACCGATTGTCAACTTCTGTCCGCGGTCGGCCATTGTGAACGGGTCGCCCTTCAGAAAGTGGAGCTTTAACAAATACTCTAAACAAACCGTGAGTGTCCAGCTCTCGCGTTGGAATGGGGTTAAGAGAAGTAACTAAAATGGGACAAAGCTTACTGAACCGCATTCCCCGTGGTCATTAAACCAGAAACAATTAGTGTCTTCTTCAGGGAAATCTGATGACCGGGAGGAAATGATGAGGAAGGGGTGCTAACGATTCCGTGTCTGTGCAGTAGGCAGGAATATAAGAGAGAAATCGGGATTATACTGAGCAGTGGACAGCAAGTTCTGATTAACGGAGATAAGATTCTGAATGATCTCATCAACAAAAAATAACTCTTTTAATGAAGCCGTGAGTGGCTCTTAAAAGAGCCTTTGATTTTCCGGTTTGTTTCGTCAGTAAACTTGTCTTCACTTGGAGCTGGTGTACTTGGTCACCGCCTTTGTCCCTTCGGACACGGCGTGCTTGGCCAGCTCCCCGGGCAGCAGCAGGCGCACGGCGGTCTGGATCTCCCGGGAGCTGATGGTTGACCGCTTGTTGTAATGGGCCAGGCGGGAAGCCTCGCCCGCGATGCGCTCGAAAATATCGTTGACGAATGAATTCATGATGCTCATGGCCTTGGAGGAGATGCCGGTGTCGGGGTGAACCTGCTTCATCACTTTGTAGATGTAGATGGCGTAAGTCTCCTTCCTCGACCTCTTGCGCTTCTTGCCAGTCTTGCTCGCTGGTTTGGACAAATCTTTCTTGGCGCCCTTCTTGGGAGCGGGTTTCGCTGGATCCGGCATTTCCTCGTCGGTTTCAAACACAATAATGAGCAGAAGCTGTTCGGAGCGCGGATTAAATAGGCAGCGCCCAAAGCGGGATGTTAATGAGGATGGGAATTCTGAGCATTTCCATTGGCTGTTTGGAGAAATGAGTCACCAATCGGAACGCTGGGGGATGGGAGGCGGCGCCAATGGGCGGGGTTTACCGCTGTCGTTTGATGCGGGAGGAAGTACTGAAGGGCAGAGACAGGCCGGGGTGCGGGCTGAGATTGAAAAGAGAAACGCAAATTTCAAACGCAGAATTAAATAAAATCAGATGAAATTTTGTAAAAATTAAACACTGAGACGTTCAGTTCATGACATAGGGCTTCAGGAGAGTGAAGGAGAGATTTGGACATTTCAATGTAAAGTTCAAATCGAGTTTATTTATGTACAGGTGAAATGTACAGTTCATGTGGGCTAGGAGAGATAAGGCTGCAGAGTTTAGTATGGTGAGATAGGTGGGACTATGGTGGATAGGGTAGTGTAGTGGAGTCACTTTAATCTGGCCCATGCCTTTCATTAACGTGACCTGACACAACCTGGCTTAATGAACTGGGTGTGCAAAGGGACACATCATTGGTGATACAACTTAGGGTCATTGGGTGTTTCGGGTCTTTAATCATGAGACATCCTCGCCCAGCCAACCCAGCCAGGGTTAATCAGCCACGGCTTCTGTTTATTCCATGGACCAAGATAATGAGAGGCATGTAATTCTGCATGTTGTGGGTATTTTAAACCTTGTTACTTGGCTTTATTTTGACCACTTGGGGAGTAGAATGTTCTGAGGCCTAGTAATCAGGCTTTACCTCCAAGTAAGGTTCAACCTCCGTACTTTAAATTTACACCTGTGTTTATTTTGCATCTGTATGCCTGGGACTTCATGGATTAACAGTGTTTACTGCAGTACAAAGTAGTGATTAGGGTTGTGCAGATTGGTCGATAATTCCAAAATGCAAAAATCTTTGAAATCCAGAATTTTTTGTGCTGACATGATGTCACAAATGGAGAATTTTACTCAGGGTTATATGGCTTGTCTAATGAAGAGAGTTTCACAGCTCACTGGAACTTCAAAGAAAGAAGGGTTACCAAATTGAAACCCAACAAATAGTGAAAAGCCTTAACTGAGTGCCCGTGGAGAGGGTTTCTCCTGTGGTGGGAATATCTAAAACTGGACCACACAGGTTCAAAATAGAGGGGCCTCCTTTTAGAATGGAGATGAGGAGGAATTTCTTCAGCCAGAGAGTGGTGAATCTGTGATTTTTTTTTTGCCACAGGCAGCTGTGGAGGCCAAATCACTGGGTATAGGCAGAGATTGATAGATTCTTAATTGGTCAGGGCGTGAAGGGATACAAGGGAAGGCAGGGGATTGGGGATAAGAGGAAAAATTGATCTGTGATGATGAAATGCCAGAGAAGGCTCGACAGGCAAAATGGCCGAATTCTACTCCTGTATCTTATGGTCATATGGACTCACTTAGTGACTGAAACTCTCTCAGAGACTGTTGATCTCAGCTTTGACTCAACCCAGCACCTGAGGCTCCACATTACTTATATAAGGAATACAGAAGTTCTTTGTTCTCTGATTAAAGAAATATCATCTCATTTCCATCCTGAATGTTAGTCACCTCATTCTGAGCAACAGACACAAAATGCTGGAGGAAGTCAGCAGGCCAGGCAGCATCTATGGGAAAGGGTAACGAGTCGATGCTTCGGGCTGAGAAGCTTCACCAGGGCAGGAACTCATGAAGGGTTTCAGCCCGAAGTGTTGACTGTTTACTCTTTTCCATAAGTTCTGCCTGTCCTGCTGAGTTCCTCCCGCATTTTGTGTGTGTTGCTTTGGATTTCCAGCGTCAGCAGATTCTCTTGTGTTTGTGATTTAGGCCTCATTCTGAAGGTATTTTCCTCAGTTATGGAGTTCTCATTCAGGGGAAAGATCCTCCTTGTCTACTGTCTGTCACATCATGAAAGAATGTAACAGATTTCCTTGTTTTCTCATGAACTGCAGGGAATACAGAGCGAGCCCACTCACTCTCCTGTCACATAACCAACCTTCCATCCCTGGAACCAGCCCAGTCAGTGTGGGGAACAGTCACTACACTCCCTCTATTGCAGGGATATCTTTCCTGAGGTACTGTGACCAAACCTGGACACGATACTCAAGGTGTGCTCTCACCAGGGCCCCTATATAATCCCAGTGAGACATCTGTACCCCTCTTGTCCAATCCTCCTGGATCACAGGACAAAATACTGTTTGAACATAGAACATAGAATAGTACAGCACAGTACAGGCCCTTCGGCCCACAATGTTGTGCCGACCCTCAAACCCTGCCTCCCATGTAAATAGAACATAGAACAGTACAGCACAGTACAGGCCTAATATGAATTATACCAAAATATTCAAAGAGTCAGAAGACTATCAGAACAAAATCAAAATAACAAACTGATTATACGGTCAGTGGGAGAATCATCCTTCTTGTGCTTCTTCATCTCGTCACTCTGGATTCAGTGTCACACAACGCTGCCACTTTGATCTGGCCCATGCCTTCATTAACCAGGTCCAACACTTGCCTTTATTGGATCTTCCTCCTCCTTACACTAGTCATCGGGTTTGTGGGGGTGTGCCCTGGGTTAATTGGGGTGTGTGCCCCCTTGGACTTTAGGATTAGGTTTGAGGGTGGGGCTGGTGGTTGTATATGCGGGGCTGGGAGAGATAAGGCTGTAGAGTTTAGTATGGTGAGATATGTTGGGCTATGGTGGATAGGGTAGTGTAGTGTAGCCACTTCAATCTGGCCCATGCCTTCATTAATGTGGCCTGACACTACTTGGCTTAATGAACTGGGTGTTCAAAGGGACACATCATGAGTAATATTATTCAGGGTCATTGGGTGTTTCGGGTCTCCAATCATGAGACATCCTCACCCAGGCTACCCAGCCAGGGTTTATCCCATGGACTAACATAACGAGAGGCATGTAATTCTGCATGTTGTGGGTATTTTGGACCTTGTTACTTGGCTTTATTTTGATCATTTGGGTAATCGAATGTTCTGAGGCCTAGTTATCAGGCTTTACCTCCAAGTAAGGTTCAACTTCCCTACTTTAAATTTACACCTGTCTTTATTTTGCATCTGTGTGCCTGTGATTGCATGGATAAACAGTGTTTACTGCAGTACAAAGTAGTAATTAGGATTGTGCAGATTGGTCCATAATTCCAAAATGCAAACATCTCTGAAATCCAGGATTTTTTCTGCTCACATGACATCACAAATGGAGAATTTTACTCACGATTAAATTGCTTGTCTACTGAAGAGAGTTTCATGGCTCTGGGCCTCTATTCACTGGAACCTAGCAGAAAGAAGGGTTACCAAATTGAAACCTATCAAATAGTGAAAGGGCTTGATTGAGCTGATGTGGAGAGGGTTTTTCCTGTGGTGGGAGTGTCTAAAACTGGACCACACAGCTTCAAAATAGAGGGGCATCCTTTCAGAATGGAGATGAGGAGGAATTTCTTCAGCCAGAGAGTGGTGAATCTGTGATTTTTTTTTGCCACAGGCAGCTGTGGAAGCCAAATCACTGGGTATAGGCAGAGATTGATAGATTCTTAATTGGTCAGGGCACAAAGGGATACAAGGGAATGCCAGAGAAGGCTTGACAGGCAAAATGGCCGAATTCTGCTCCTATATCTTATGGTCTTATGAGTAAAACTCTCCCAGAGAACAATGATCTCAGCTTTAACTCAACCCAGCACCTGAGGCTCCACATCACTTATATAAGGAATACAGAAGTTCTTTGTTCTTTGATTAAAGTAATATCATCTCATTTCCATCCTGAATGCTTGTCACCTCATTCTGAGCAACAGACACAAAATGCTGGAGGAAGTCAGCAGGCCAGGCAGCATCAATGGGAAAGGGTAGCGAGTCGATGCTTCAGGCTGAGCACCTTCACGCTGAGATCTGATGGAAGGGTCTCGGCCTGAAGTGTCAACTCTTTACTCTTTCTGTTCTGCTGAGTTCCTCCAGTATTTTGTGTCTGTTGCTTTGGATTTCCAGCATCAGCAGATCGTCTCGTGTTTCTGATTTACACCTCATTCTGAGGGTATTTTCCTCAGTTATGGAGTTCTCATTCAGGTGAAACATTCTCCTTGCCGACTGCCTGTCACATCCTGAAAGAATCTAACAGATTTCCTTGTTTTCTCATTAACTGCAGGGAATACAGACCCAGCCCACACACTCTACTCTCACATAACCAACCTTCCATCCCTGGAACCAGCCCAGTCAGTGTGGGGAACAGTCACTGCGCTCCCTCTATTGCAGGGATATCCTTCCTGAGGAAGTGTGACCAAACCTGGACACGGTATTCAAGGTGTGCTCTCACCAGGGTCCTATATAATCCCAGTGAGACATCTGTACCCTCTTCTCCACTCCTCCTGGATCACAGGACAAAATACTGTTTCCCTATCTCATTACTTGTTGTATCTGCATTTGTTTACAAGGACGCCCAGGTCCCTCTGAACATCCCCGTGTGGAAATGACTCTTATAGTTTGTTCCTGGGAATGGGTGATCGCACATTTCCCCACATTCTGTTCCATCTGCCACATCCTCAACCATCCACTCTCCTGTCTACATCCCCCAAACCTTCTCACTACTGACACTGTCCCTCCCGCTCTGCCACAGCAGCAGACATAGTCACTGAGTTATGCAGCACAGAAACAGGCCCTTCAGCCCAACACATCCATGCTGACCAAGTGGCCAAACAAAACCATTGTCAGTCGCCTGCATTTGGCCCATGTCCCTGTGAAACTTCCCTCTCCACAGTCCAAGAGATATTGCAACTGTGCCCACCTATACCACCACTTGGGGTAGTTTGTTCCATGTAAACAACACATTCTGTGTACAAAACCTGATCCTCAGGGTCCCATTTAAAACTTCCCTCTCTCACTTTATACCTGTAATCTCCAGCTTTCAACTCCATGGCCCTGGAGATAACAGATTCACTATTGACCGTATCTATGACTGCCATTATTTTCTCACCTCTCTAACGTCACATACACTCTGGTGAGAAAAGTCCTGGCCTATCCAGCCTCCTGTTAAATCCCTTTTGCACCCTCTAAAGTTTAATGTCACCCTCTGATCCCAGGGCAACTATAACTGTACTCCGTGCTCCAAGAGTAGTTTCCCCGAGGCTGGTAGAGCTGTAATGTGACGTCACAGTCCAGGGCCCGATACTCGAACCGATGAATGCGAGTGTGGCGAACACCTTCTTCACCGTCCTGCCTACCTGTGTTTACACTCTGAAGGAATTTAGGAGAAATCTGCAGATGCTGGAAATCCAAGCAACACACACAAACTGCTGAAGGAACTCAGCAGACCAGACAACATCGATGAAAAAGAGTAAACAGTCAACGTTTCCGACCGGTGCCCTTCGTCTGGACTGATATTGGTTAGGTACCTTACTACTGTGGTGGGAACATGCGGGAATTCATAGCTGACAACAAAAACCCCGGATTGATATGCTTGGAATAGTCGTAGTCATAGTCATAGTCATACTTTATTGATCCCGGGAGAAATTGGTTTTCGTTACAGTTGCACCATAAATAATAAATAGTAATAAAACCATAAATAGTTAAATAGTAATATGTAAATTATGCCAGGAAATAAGTCCAGGACCGGCCTATTGGCTCAGGGTGTCTGACCCTCCAAGGGAGAAGTTGTAAAGTTTGATGGCCACAGGCAGGAATGACTTCCTATGACGCTCTGTGTTGCATCTTGGTGGAATGAGTCTCTGGCTGAATGTAATCCTGTGCCCACCCAGTACGTTATGTAGTGGATGGGAGACATTGTCCAAGATGGCATGCAACTTAGACAGCATCCTCTTTTCAGACACCACTGTCAGAGAGTCCAGTTCCATCCCCACAACATCACTGGCCTTACGAATGAGTTTGTTGATTCTGTTGGTGTCTGCTACCCTCAGCCTGTTGCCCCAGCACACAACAGCAAACATGATAGCACTGGCCACCACAGACTCGTAGAACATCCACAGCATCATCCGGCAGATGTCAAAGGACCTCAGTCTCCTCAGGAAATAGAGACGGCTCTGACCCTTCTTGTCGACAGCCTCAGTGTTCTTAGACCAGTCCAGTTTATTGTCAATTCGTATCTCCAGGTATTTGTAATCTTCCACCATGTCCACACTGACCCCCTGGATGGAAACAGGGGTCACCGGTGCCTTAGCTCTCCTCAGGTCTACCACCAGCTCCTTAGTCTTTTTTACATTAAGCTGCAGATAATTCTGCTCACACCATGTGACAAAGTTTCCTACCGTAGCCCTGTACTCAGCCTCATCTCCAGTACTGATGGATCCAACTATGGCAGAGTCATCAGAAAACTTCTGAAGATGACGAGACTCTGCAGCAGTTGAAGTCCGAGGTGTAAATGGTGAAGAGAAAGGGAGACAAGACAGTCCCCTGTGGAGCCCCAGTGCTGCTGATCACTCTTTCGGACACACAATGTTGCAAGCACACATAACTGTGGTCTGCCAGTTAATGATGAACAACGAACAAGTAACAAAGAACGGTGCTGAGATATTGATTCTCAGGGGATACTTGATGGAAGAGGTTGACAATAACACCACTTTCTTCTCGGAAAACTCTACCATCCCGGGCTCACAGCAGCCCCAGCTATTCCACCTTCCCAATGCCCAACGAACTGAATTGCGTAAAAAATGTTTTGTCCCCTTTTATTTGTCTTTTTAATTCAGTATTTCCCTTGAAGAATGCAGTAAAATTTATCTCTCCCCGTCGGGGAATTGAACCCCGGTCTCCCGCGTGACAGGCGGGGATACTAACCACTATACTAACGAGGAATTGCTGATGGTAACCCCTCTCATACACACTTAAGAAGACAAGAGGGTGAACAGAATTACCTTGATGTTTCTCAGCTGTAATACTGGAGCCTTTCACTCGTGTCCCTCCCACAGCAGTGTCTCAGTTTGCTCCAGCGATTCAGTCACCTGTTGTGTTCAAGGATTAGCGAAAGGAAATACACTCATTCGAGCCCAAATCCGTGTTGATGGAATGAACATTTTTAATCACACAGAAATATTTATATTTTTGTTTTTTTAGTGCGACGGGCGGGAAACGATATGTAGCTAATCGAATTCTGAAGCGTTCACTCCCACTTCATTGAAACACTGGGTGTTGTGTATCTCCGGTCTGTCGGAGGATGGCGACCTCAACCGGACATAACAGGAACTGCACCAGAGTGAGGAATCACAGTGACCACACTCAGAAAACAGCTCGAACCACAGTCATAGTCATACTTTATTGATCCCGGGGGAAATTGGTTTTCGTTACAGTTGCACCATAAATAATAAATAGTAATAGAACCATAAAAAGTTAAATTGTAATATGTAAATTATGCCAGTAAATTATGAAATAAGTCCAGGACCAGCCTATTAGCTCAGGTTGTCTGACCCTCCAAGGGAGGAGTTGTAAAGTTTGATGGCCACAGGCAGGAATGACTTCCTATGACGCTCTGTGTTGCATCTCGGTGGAATGAGTCTCTGGCTGAATGTACTCCTGTGCCCACCCAGTACATTATGTAGTGGATGGGAGACATTGTCCAAGATGGCATGCAACTTGGACAGCATCCTCGTTTCAGACACCACCATCAGAGACTCCAGTTCCATCCCCACAACATCACTGGCCTTACGAATGAGTTTGTTGATTCTGTTGGTGTCTGCTACCCTCAGCCTGCTGCCCCAGTACACAACAGCAAACATGATAGCACTGGCCACCACAGACTTGGAGAACATCCTCAGCATCGTCCGGCAGATGTTAAAGGACCTCAGTCTCCTCAGGAAATAGAGACGGCTCTGACCCTTCTTGTAGACAGCCTCAGTGTTCTTAGACCAGTCCAGTTTATTGTCAATTCGTATACCCAGGTATTTGAAACCCTCCACCATGTCCACACTGACCCCCTGGATGGAAACAGGGGTCACCGGTACCTTAGCTCTCCTCAGGTCTACCACCAGCTCTAGTCTTTTTCACATTAAGCTGCAGATAATTCTGCTCACACCATGTGACAAAGTTTCCTACCGTAGCCCTGTACTCAGTCTCACCTTGCTAAGCTAGACTGGCAAATGACACTTAAAGGATTGATGGTGGATATGCAATGGCAAGCATTTAAAGGTTGCATGGATGAACTACAACAATTGTTCATCCCAGTTTGGCAAAAGAATAAATCAAGGAAGGTAGTGCACCCGTGGCTGACAAGAGGAATTAGGGATAGTATCAATTCCAAAGAAGAAGCATACAAATTAGCCAGAGAAAGTGGCTCACCTGAGGACTGGGAGAAATTCAGAGTTCAGCAGAGGAGGACAAAGGGCTTAATTAGGAAGGGGAAAAAAGATTATGAGAGAAAACTGGCAGGGAACATAAAAACGGACTGTAAAAGCTTTTATAGATATGTAGAAAGGAAAAGACTGGTAAAGGCAAATGTAGGTCCCTTGCAGACAGAAACAGGTGAATTGATTATGGGGAGCAAGGACATGGCAGACCAATTGAATAATTACTTTGGTTCTGTCTTCACTAAGAAGTACATAAATAATCTTCCAGAAATAGTAAGGGACAGAGGGTCCAGTGAGATGGAGGAACTGAGTGAAATACATGTTAGTAGGGAAGTGGTGTTAGGTAAATTGAAGGGATTAAAGGCAGATAAATCCCCAGGGCCAGATGGTCTGCATCCTAGAGTGCTTAAGGAAGTAGCCCAAGAAATAGTGGATGCATCAGTGATAATTTTTCAAAACTCGTTAGATTCTGGACTAGTTCCTGAGGATTGGAGAGTGGCTAATGTAACTCCACTTTTTAAAAAAGGAGGGAGAGAGAAACCGGGGAATTATAGGCCGGTTAGCCTAACGTCGGTGGTGGGGAAACTGCTGGAGTCAGTTATCAAGGATGTGATAACAGCACATTTGGAAAGCGGTGAAATGATCGGACAAAGTCAGCATGGATTTGTGAAAGGAAAATCATGTCTGACGAATCTCATAGAATTTTTTGAGGATGTAACTAGTAGAGTGGATAGGGGAGAACCAGCGGATGTGGTATATTTGGATTTTCAAAAGGCTTTTGACAAGGTCCCACACAGGAGATTAGTGTGCAAACTTAAAGCACACGGTATTGAGGGTATGGTATTGATGTGGATGGAGAATTGGTTAGCAGACAGGAAGCAAAGAGTGGGAATAAACGGGACCTTTTCAGAATGGCAGGCAGTGACTAGTGGGGTACCGCAAGGCTCAGTGCTGGGACCCCAGTTGTTTACAATATATATTAATGACTTGGATGAGGGAATTAAATGCAGCATCTCCAAGTTTGTGGATGACACGAAGCTAGGTGGCAGTGTTAGCTGTGAGGAGGATGCTAAGAGGATGCAGAGTGACTTGGATAGGTTGGGTGAGTGGGCAAATTCATGGCAGATGCAATTTAATGTGGATAAATGTGAAGTTATCCACTTTGGTGGCAAAAATAGGAAAACAGATTATTATCTGAATGGTGGCCGATTAGGAAAAGGGGAGGTGCAATGAGACCTGGGTGTCATTATACACCAGTCATTGAAAGCGGGCATGCAGGTACAGCAGGCGGTGAAAAAGGCGAATGGTATGCTGGCATTTATAGTGAGAGGATTCAGGTACAGGAGCAGGGAGGTACTACTGCAGTTGTACAAGGCCTTGGTGAGACCACACCTGGAGTATTGTGTGCAGTTTTGGTCCCCTAATCTGAGGAAAGACATCCTTGCCTTAGAGGGAGTACAAAGAAGATTCACCAGATTGATTCCTGGGATGGCAGGACTTTCATATGAAGAAAGACTGGATGAACTGGGCTTGTACTCGTTGGAATTTAGAAGATTGAGGGGGGGATCTGATTGAAACGTATAAGATCCTAAAGGGATTGGACAGGCTAGATGCAGGAAGATTGTTCCCGATGTCGGGGAAGTCCAGAACGAGGGGCCACAGTTTGAGGATAGAGGGGAAGCCTTTTAGGACCGAGATTAGGAAAAACTTCTTCACACAGAGAGTGGTGAATCTGTGGAATTCTCTGCCACAGGAAACAGTTGAGGCCAGTTCATTGGCTATATTTAAGAGGGAGTTAGATATGGCCCTTGTGGCTATGGGGGTCAGGGGGTATGGAGGGAAGGCTGGGGCGGGGTTCTGAGTTGGATGATCAGCCATGATCATAATAAATGGCGGTGCAGGCTCGAAGGGCCGAATGGCCTATTTCTGCACCTATTTTCTATGTTTCTATCTCCCTTGCTGATGCATCCAACTATGGCAGAGTCATCAGAAAACTTCTGAAGATGACAAGACTGTGCAGTAGTTGAACTCCGAGGTGTAAATGGTGAAGAGAAACACTTACAATCCTAGCGTCCGAGTGGTCCAACCCCGACACCTTGCGTAAGAATTCCCGAAGTTATTTAAATCGACGGGTGAATGTAAAATTATTATTCACTCTGGGCTGGGCAGTGAATCAAGGATTGAAGTGCTGTCCGTCACATTTTCCCCGGTGAACCGATCAGTGCCGCTTCCAGCTCTCACTCTAACCCAGATTCCCACAGCCAACTAGGACACATCAAAACATGTCGGATGATGTGTTCACACTGAGTGCGGTCAGTCTACTCACCACACACTCTGTCTATTTATACACAGTGGGATCTCTCTCATCCCCCTCCCCCATTACCAGAGTAAATTAAACCCTTTATTGTGATTCACAAATGTAATATAGATTCACAGAATCATGTGACCCTAAAACAGGCCTTTCGGCCCACAATGTCCGTGCTGACAATCAACTACCGATCTCACCAGAGAAGGGCTCGCTTGCTAGCTGTTGCCTTCAGTGTCTTAATGATTGAGGTGGTCGCCCAGACAATTCTCTAATATTGTGGGTGTTCCTGCCTCGCCAGTCACTCGGGCATGGGTTCCAGTTTCCAAAAACATCCGCATGAAGTTCTCCATGTGATGCTCTCTAAGTTTACACACGTCAGGACAGTTTTCCCCTACCCTGATAGGCCCGGGTTAATTTGATATGACCTCCGTCACCTCCAGAGCTCTCCATGGAAACAATGGTCAATCCATCGGCCGAATGGACGCCCATGGGCCCAGCACGCTGCCGCTGCGCCTCTCTGCTGTTGTCTGAACGTGGTGACGCGCTGCTCCGTTGTGGACGTTGCTCATTCTTCTCTTCATTTTCATTTGTCGATTCTTTGCTGACGTCACAACGTGTCATAGAAACACAGAAAACCTACAGCACAGTACAGGCCCTTCGGCCCACAAAGCTGTGCCCAACATGTCCTTAACCTACAAATTACCTAGGGTTACCCATTGCGCTCTATTTTTCTAAGCTCCAATAGAGGGCTTCCTTTATAAATGTTTCCTTTATTAACTGTTCTTTGTTGATTTATTTCGCACCTTTCTCACTGCTTTTCATCTCGTATTTGCTATCTGCTGCCCCATCCTGATATTATCTCTGTGCTGTCTGTCCTCCGACCCATTCGGTATCCCACCTGCCACTTATCTGTCCAATCTCCAAATCTGGCTCAGTCCTTCTGCGATTTTCCTGCAACATCAACACTACCAGGCCCTCCACCTAATTTCCTGTCACATGCAAGGCAATCAATTTCGTCATCTAGAGCATCAACATATATCATACAAGGCAGAGACCCCTGCAGAACACCACTAGTTACCGACAAACAACTGAGAAGTCCATATTTATTCCCAGCCTTTGCCTCGCACCAGTTACAAATATATTTTCCATGCTCGTATCTTTCCTGTAATGCCATGGGCTCTAATATTGTTCAGCAGCTTTATCTGCGGCTCCTGACAAATGCCTCTGAAAATCCAAGTAAACAACATCACTAACGCTCCTTTGTCCATCTTGCCTGTTATTTCCCGAATTAATTCCAGCAGATTAGTCAGGCAAGATTTCCCCTGAAAGAAACCATGTTGACCGGCCTATTTTAGCAGGTGTCTCCACGCACCCAGAAACCTCATGGACTCCAGCATTTTCCCAACCAGAACAGCCCTGATAACCGGTCTGTAGTGTTCTGTATTTTGCTTCCCTCCTGTCGAGAAGAGCAAAATCAGATTAACAATTTTCCAGTTCTCTGAACCATTTCAGAAGCCCGTGATTCCTGAAAGATCACTATTAACTCTTCCATGATCTCGTTATCTCCTTTCAGAAACCCGTGGTGCAGTCCATCTGGTCAGGTGACCTTGCGGTCTTTCAGCTTCCAAACACCTTCTCCTTAATAATAACAACTACACTCACTTACATCCCTTGACCCTCTCGAATTTCTGGCATACTGCTTGTATCCTCAACATAAAAGATGGACGCATAATACTTAACAATTTCGTCCGCCATTTATTTGTCCCCTATTACTACCTCCTATTTCCAGCTTCCGATGTCCGCTCTAGCATTTTTGTTAACTTTCTATATATAGAAACATTGAAACATAGAAAGCCTACAGCACAATACAGGTCATTTGGACCATAATGCTGTGCCGAACATGGACTGACTTTTGAAATTACCTCGGGCCTTTTATTTTATTTTATTTTTCTAAGCTCCATGTACCCATCCGAGAGTCAATTAAAATACCCTATTGCATCCGCCTCCACCACCGTCGCCGGCAGCCAGTTCCACGCACTCACCACACTCTGCGTAAAAAAAACACTTACTCCTGACTTCCCATCTGTACCTACTTCCAAGCACCCTAAAACCGTGCCCTCTTGTGTGAACCATTTCAGCCCTGGGAAAGGGCCTCTGACTATGAACACGATCTCATCATCTTATACAACTCCATCAGGTCACCTCTCGTCCCCCATCGCTCCAAGGAGAAAAGGCCAAGTTACTCAAAGTATTCTCATAAGGCACGCTCCCCAATCCAGGCAACATCCTTGTAAACCTCCTCTGCACCCTTTCTATGGTTTTCACATCCTTCCTATAGTGAGGTGACCAGAACTGAGCACAGTACTCCAAGTGGGGTCTGATCAGGGTCCTATATAGCTGTAACATTACCTAACCATATAACCATATAACAATTACAGCACGGAAACAGGCCATCTCAGCCCTTCTGGACCGTGCCGAACTCTTACTCTCACCTAGTCCCACCGACCTGCACTCAGCCCATAACCCTCCATTCCTTTCCTGTCCATATATCTGTCCAAGTTAACTTTAAATGACAACATCGAACCTGCCTCAACCACTTCTGCTGGAAGCTCGTTCCACACAGCTACCACTCTCTGAGTAAAGAAGTTCCCCCTCATGTTACTCCTAAACTTTTGTCCTTTAACTCTCAACTCATGTCCTCTTATTTGAATCTCCCCCACTCTCAATGGAAAAAGCCTATCCACGTCAACTCTATCAATCCCCCTCATAATTTTAAACACCTCTATCAAATCCCCCCTCAACCTTCTACGCTCCAAAGAATAAAGACCCAACTTGTTCAACCTTTCTCTGTCACTTAGGAGATGAAACCCAGGCAACATTTTAGTAAACCTCACAATTTTATTGACATCTTTCCTATAATTCGGTGACCAGAACTGTACATAATACTCCAAATTTGGCCTTACAAATGCCTTATACAATTTCAACATTACATCCCAACTCTTATAGAAACATAGAAACATAGAAAATAGGTGCAGGAGTAGGCCATTCGGCCCTTCGAGCCTGCACCGCCATTTATTATGATCATGGCTGATCATCCAACTCAGAACCCCGCCTTCCCTCCATACCCCCTGACCCCTGTAGCCACAAGGGCCATATCTAACTTCCTTTTAAACATAGCTAATGAACTGGCCTCAACAGTTTGCTGTGGCAGAGAATTCCACAGATTCACCACTCTCTGTGTGAAGAAGTTTTTCCTAATCTCGGTCCTAAAAGGCTTCCCCTCTATCCTCAAACTGTGACCCCTCGTTCTAGACCTCCCCAACATCGGGAACAATCTTCCCGCATCTAGCCTGTCCAATCCCTTTAGGATCTTATACGTTTCAATCAGATCCCCCCTCAATCTTCTAAATTCCAACCAGTACAAGCCCAGTTCATCCAGATTTTCTTCATATGAAAGACCTGCCATCCCAGGAATCAATCTGGTGAACCTTCTTTGTACTCCCTCTATGGCAAAGATGTCTTTCCTCAGATTAGGGGACCAAAACTGCACACAATACTCCAGGTGTGGTCTCACCAAGGCCTTGTACAACTGCAGTAGTACCTCCCTGCTCCTGTACTCGAATCCTCTCGCTATAAATGCCAGCATACCGTTCGCCTTTTTCACCGCCTGCTGTACCTGCATGCCCACTTTCAATGACTGGTGTATAATGACACCCAGGTCTCGTTGCACCTCCCCTTTTCCTAATCGGCCACCATTCAGATAATAATCTGTTTTCCTATTTTTGCCACCAAAGTGGATAACTTCACATTTATCCACATTAAATTGCATCTGCCATGAGTTTGCCCACTCACCCAACCTATCCAAGTCACCCTGCATCCTCTTAGCATCCTCCTCACTGCTAACACTGCCACCCAGCTTCGTGTCATCCGCAAACTTGGAGATGCTGCATTTAATTCCCTCATCCAAGTCATTAATATATATTGTAAACAACTGGGGTCCCAGCACTGAGCCTTGCGGTACCCCACTAGTCACTGCCTGCCATTCTGAAAAGGTCCCGTTTATTCCCACTCTTTGCTTCCTGTCTGCTAACCAATTCTCCACCCACACCAATACCTTACCCCCAATACCGTGTGCTTTAAGTTTGCACACTAATCTCCTGTGTGGGACCTTGTCAAAAGCCTTTTGAAAATCCAAATATACCACATCCACTGGTTCTCCCCTATCCACTCTACTAGTTACATCCTCAAAAAATTCTATGAGATTCGTCAGACATGATTTTCCTTTGACAAATCCATGCTGACTTTGTCCGATCATTTCACCGCTTTCCAAATGTGCTGTTATCACATCCTTGATAACTGACTCCAGCAGTTTCCCCACCACCGACGTTAGGCTAACCGGCCTATAATTCCCCGGTTTCTCTCTCCCTCCTTTTTTAAAAAGTGGAGTTACATTAGCCACCCTCCAATTCTCAGGAACTAGTCCAGAATCTAACGAGTTTTGAAAAATTATCACTAATGCATCCACTATTTCTTGGGCCACTTCCTTAAGCACTCTGGGATGCAGACCATCTGGCCCTGGGGATTTATCTGCCTTCAATCCCTTCAATTTACCTAACACCACTTCCCTACTAACATGTATTTCGCTCAGTTCCTCCATCTCACTGTACCCTCTGTCCCTTACTATTTCTGGAAGATTATTTATGTCCTCCTTAGTGAAGACAGAACCAAAGTAATTATTCAATTGGTCTGCCATGTCCTTGCTCCCCATAATCAATTCACCTGTTTCTGTTTGCAGGGGACCTACATTTGTCTTTATCAGTCTTTTCCTTTTTACATATCTATAAAAGCTTTTACAGTCCGTTTTTATGTTCTCTGCCAGTTTTCTCTCATAATCTTTTTTCCCCTTCCTAATTAAGCCCTTTGTCCTCCTCTGCTGAACTCTGAATTTCTCCCAGTCCTCAGGTGAGCCACTTTCTCTGGCTAATTTGTATGCTACTTCTTTGGAATTGATACTATCCCTAATTTCTCTTGTCAGCTTTGATTTATAAAGGCCAGCATACCAAAAGCTTTCTTCACCACCCTATCCACATGAGATTCCACCTTCAGGGAACTATGCAACATTATTCCTAGATCCCTCTGTTCTACAGCATTCTTCAATGACCTACCACTTACCATGTCTGTCCTATTTTGATTAGTCCTACCAAAACTTTGCAACTCACATTTTTCAGCATTAAACTCCATCTGCCATCTTTCAGCCCACTCTTCTAACTGGCCTAAACCTCTCTGCAAGCTTTGAAAGCCTCTTTCATTATCCACAACGCCACCTATCTTAGTACCATGTTACTATTACCTGTCGGCTCTTGGACTCAGTCCCACGGTTGATGAAGGTAAATACATCGTATGCCTTCTTAACCAGACAGTCAACCTGAAACTGATTATGTGACGCTGTGTTTTGTGCAGTTTTCTACACCATCCGTGAAATGCAGACTGATAAACACAGAACAATAAATACTGTACTACGTTGAGAAAAACATAAACAACAGAAGCGCGAACAACTCTGTACACTTGAACCCAGGCGCTGATGGGATACGGTCAGAAGACCGTAAGAGAAGGGAGCAGAGTCAGTCTGCCCCATTCCATCTTGGCTGAGTTATTATCCTCATCAACTCCATTCTCACGCCTTCTCTCCACAGTCTTTGACTTCCTTACTGAGCAAGTAACTACCACCCTCCGCGTTAAACATACCAAGTGACTCGGGCTCCATCGCCGTCGACAGCAAAGAATTCCACAGACTCACCGCCCTCCGGCTCAACACAATTTCCTTTGACCTTTGTCAGATTTGAGATGCTGATAAAATCTGTTTTCTCAGCAATATCACAGACAAAATGCTGGAAGAACTCAGCAGACTGTCTGGGTATTGCCTTGTATTTGCAGCATCTGCACATTTTCTCATGTTTGTACATCAAGAACGTCGTTATTTGACGGTTTCTATCCCAATCTTGATTTCTCTGTTGTATTTTTCTTCGTATCTGTGTTTCCAGACTGTTCGTGTGTGCGACTAGGAGGGAGCTGCAGGACTGAACGACAGTTCAACATGGGAAACTGCAGGGACCCGAGATATGGGTCGTTCAGTGTCGCTGGTCTCCATTTGCAAAGCAATGATTATCAAACAAAATAAACAATGAAATCTGTAAAAGTAGCTCTTCCGTGACAAATGTAGAGTTTAAAATTAAATCTACCGGCCTCATTGCCACCAAAGACTCTGCTGAAGTAATGCCCAAGAATTGTGGTGTATTGGTCTTCAATCGTCCAATGTTTACATCAGAGACAATGGTGTTTAATTAAAGTGTTTGTTCAAGTGCCGTTACTAAGACAATTAGTGAAGTGTTTGACCGTATCGCTGGAGATTGATCCTCTGTTTGAATGGCAGTTTTTAATGCATCAGCTCAGAGTGTCTAACGGAGCTGTGAATTCAGGAACAAGAGAAATCACAGACTCTCACTGAAATGGTGCATCCAGTCATCTGGCGAGAGAAGACGTTAACTATCCTTTTATTTCAGCCTTTGGGATTCCGGGTAAGCCGCAGTGTCAGCTGCCGTTGGTGGAAGTTCAAGCTTAATTCCAATGTTGTGATTGTGATATGTGAAAAGCCGCCTCACAGCATCAGTTGTCAGTCACCATCTTCCAACCCCGGAACAGACCATTCATAGTCTCCTTTCCCAGTTTGTCTCTGTGGCGCAATCGGTCAGCGCGTTCGGCTGTTAACCGAAAGGTTGGTGGTTCGAGCCCACCCAGGGACGCTGGTGACCCGGCAGTTTTTGCGGCGCGTTATATTGCCAGCTGGGTAACGCTGTGCTGTCCGGAGACACTGCGACTGCAGCGTTAACTTCAGTGGGAATTAAGATGTTTTTTCACGCTATTTCTCTTTCACACTATTCCTGGTGATCAAATGATTCCACAGCGTATTGAGAGAGAACAATGTTAAGCAATAACAGATTGCAGAATAAAATGTAACTGCGATAGAGACAGCACAGTGCGGGTAAACAATCAGGTGCCGCATCATAACGGGTAGATTGTGAGGTCAAGGCTCCATCTTATCGACTCGGGCACCATCCAACAGACATACCGGCGGAGCTGAAGCTATCCACGAGCCTGTAGTACGTGCTGTCCTGTAACTTCAGCCGGATAGAAGAAGGGGAAACAGAGAGTACAGTACCCGGGGGGCATGGTATATTTTTTGTCAGGAGTGTGTAAGTTACATACTCCTTGACCATTCTCTTTGACAATAAGTGTGCGTTTCCTCGAGCGACATCCCTGGAACTAACGGACTTGCCGGGTCTAATGTCGTGGTCTTGATTAAATTTTGGGTCCTCGATCATTCAGTTGGAGTCTAATTTGTTTCATCCTGTTACGTAAATGGCAACAATGAATATCAATCGAGATAGGTTATATAAAAACAACCAAACATTTATTAAACACGGATGAGCGATAAGGAAAAAAACAAACAAAAGCTTTAACCGGAAGTTAACCGTTATGCAACCGTTCAACAACTCGGCACTGGTTCTTAAAGCGTTAAATGCGAAAACAGTTCTTAAAGCGGTAAAGTCAGATATCGTTCTTAAAATGGTAAATTCGAAAGTCCATTCGAAAGTCCAACAGATTTATACGTTCACTTGGGAGAGACTTCTCTGGAGAAGGATTTCTTCATAGGCACGACTTTCCTGCTGGTTCTGTCCACAGGATACACGAGTCCGAAAATAAACAGTTTAAAACAACTGACCTTAAATTATTTTGAGAGAGAGAGAGAGAGAGAGAGAGAGAGAGACAGAGACAGAGACAGAACCTTTGCATGAACTTTTTGCTCTTTTTGGCAAGAGTTATCCGCGATGCAGGTCGCTACTCCTCCAGCGAAGACTCACTAAGGTCGATCCTTTATTAAACTGCCAAACGATGCCAACTCTTCTCGATCGTTCGATCCTGTACTCCGATAAAGTCTTCACTACTGCTGGAACTGAGTAAATCAACACATCTAGCAAAAATTTCCAGTCCAATAATATGGTATCTTGCAATAGAACGCAATACTCGGTTTTAAAAATGAAACTGCATCACAAAAATAAACACGCAACAGCAACGGAGAGACAGCATGTTCCACCTGGAAATCTTCAAACTAAAAACTAATTGCGTCATCTGGGTCGACCCTTATATACCCATGGTGCACATGTCATCACGTGACCTCATATCGGCGGGAAAATCACATCAGGTGACCTCCAAAAGACCATTACATCAGTCTCACAAAAAAAAAACACAGACCTCCTTGAACATGTAACAATCCCAAATAGTTTCACGATCATTTTATTTTCACTGTGGATGTCCAATCCCTATACACGTACATCAATCCACCCCCCCCCCACCCCACACCAGGAAGGTCTCAAAGCTCTCCGCTTCCATCGGGATACCAGACCCAACCAGCTCCCCTCCGCCACCATTCACCTCCGTCTGGCCGAACTTGTCCTCCCACTTCCTTTCAACACAAGGTGAGCCATGGATACCGGCATGGGTCCCAGCTGTGCCTGCCTGTGTGTCGGCTACGTGGAACAGTCTATGTTCCAAGCCTACACTGGTATCGCTCCCTAACTTTCCCTACACTATATAAATGACGGCATTGCTACCTCTTTCTGCACCCATGTGGATCTCGTCCACTTCATCAGTTTTGCCTGCAACTTCCACCCTGCCCAAAAGTTTACCTGTCCCATGTCCGACAGCTCCGTCCGTTTTCTCCATCTCTCTGTCTGTATCTCTGAGGACAGCTTGTCTACTGATGTCTATTATAACCACACAGACTCTCACAGCTACCTGGACTATATCTCCTCCCACCCCGTTACTTGTAAAAATGCCCGCCCCTTCTCTCAATTCCTCCGTTTCCGCCGCATCTGCCCACAGGATACGGCGTTACATTCAAGAACAAAGGAGATATCGTCTTTTTTCAAAGAAATGGGCGTCCCTTCCTCCACCATGAAAGCTGCTCTCAACAGAATCTCTTCCATTTTGTTCACGTCTGCCCCCACCGCATCCTTGCTCCCTCCCCCGGACAGAGGGTTTGTCTTGTCCTCACCTACCTACTCCCAGCATCCGCCTACAGCACACAATTCTCTGTAACTTCTGCCATCTCCGTCGGGATCCCACCACCAAACACATCTTTCCCTCCCCCCTCTACGTTCTGCTCTCTGCAGGGATCCCACGTGAATCCCATGTGCGTCCGACCCCCTCACTGATCTCTCTCCTGGCACTTACCCTTGCAAGTGAAACAAGTGTTACACCTGCCCCGACACATCCGCCCTCAGTACCATTCAGGGCCCCAAGCAATCCTTCCAGGAAAGGCGACACTTCAGCTGGGAGTCCCTTTTTCAGGGTTATGGACTGCATCCAGTGCTCCCGGTTTGGCCTCCTGTATATCAGTGAGACGTGGCACAGACTGGGGGATGACTTCACTGAGCACTTACACTCCCTCCACCAGGACAAGCGAGATCTCCCAGTGGCCACCCATTATAATTCCACTTCCCAAACCAATTCCGACATGGCAGCCCATGGCCTCCAATATTGTCGCGATGAAGCCACGCTCAGGGTGGAAGAGCAAAACATTATATTCCATCTGGGTAGTTTCCAACCTGATGGCATGAACATTGATTTCTCAAACTTCCGGTAATGCCCCCTCCTTCACGAAGCCCCATTCTCTTTTCCCTCTCTGACATTATCTGTTACCTGCCCATCACCTCCCTCTGGTGTTCCGCCCCCTTCTCTTTCTTCCATGGCCTCCTCTCCTTCCCTGTTCTCCAGCCCAGTGTCTCTTTCACCAATCAAAGTTTCAGGTCTTTAATTTACCAGCCACCCCCTCCCCCGGCTGGTTTCACCTATCACCTCGTGTTTCTTCCTCCCCTCACCGTCTAACTCTGATTCCTCATCGGTTCTTTCTCAGTCCGGATGAAGGGACTCGGCCCGAAACATCGACTATATTTTCCCCACAGATGCTGCCTGGCCTGCTGAGTTCCTCCAACATTTTCTGTGTTGCTTGGATTTCCATCATCTTCGGATTTTCTCTTTGTGTCTCTATCGATGTCGCTCCACACTAACATACTCATGAGCCTATCTGAAAACATCGTACACCCTTCCGTCTCTGAATCTGGCAGCCCGTTCCAAGCACCCACCCCACTCTGTCTAAAAACGTGACCCGCACATCTTTAAACCCTCTCCCACTCCGACCTTAAATTCATTCCCTTTAGAATTTCAAATCCCTGCCCTGGGAAACCAATTCTGACCATCTGCCCAATTCACGTCTCTCATAATTTTCTACCTGACAATTCGGTCAAGTTTCCTCTCAGGCTCGGACATTCCAATGGAGGCAAACTAGCTCAGACACTTTAATCAGGCAACATCCCGGCAACGCTTAACAAATCCTGCCGATCCTTCCTGTGAAGTGTCCTTTCTTGTAGAATCTGGAATAGAGTCAGAACAGGATTGAACGGGAAACTCTTGAGGGACCTTAATTCCATCTCTCATCCACGACACAGTGAATGATAATTAATGAATCAATTTACAGTAACAGCGTGAATTAGCATGGGTCGATTACTTGGCCCTTGGAGTTCTGCGTAGATCGTGTTCTATTTAAGGGGTTTGTTGGGACACCCTTTGAGAGAAGGGTAGTGCAGTCTGATGTGACCAAAATGAATATTAAATGTTCCTGAATGCTGTTGGTATCACTTTGCTTTGGAAACTGAAGTAGAAAACCTCAGTTTATTAAAGAAGAATGATGCGTAGCAAAGCAAATACAGCTGCTCCTCGTTTAACGAAGGACACTTCTGATGGCTCATTTCTGGTTTATCTGCCATCCTTGTGCCTCTCGTTGTCATTCTGGAGACGTGCAGTCCTTTCATCCCCCGTCTCTTCATCTCTTCTGCTGTTTGTTGTTTGTCTCTGATCCTGGAGACGTGCACGCCTCTCCTCCTCTGTCTCTTCTTCTCTCATCTTTTTTTTTGTCCTGACTCTTTGATCCTGGAGTCGTGCCTCATCCGATTCTTGTTCTCTCCCTCTCCTTGCCGCTTCCCGACGACATTTGGCGTCATCTCTTGACCATAATGTCCCCTTTCCCTTTCCACGCGGCATAATTAGGCTGACGATTTTTTTTTTACCCTAATGGGGATAGAAGATACAAAGCACTGACACCAAAGGATGCTGATTATTCTTGATGATATGGTTGGCGCTCTCCTAAATGGACGTGATATAGTCACCGCTGTCCTTTGACTGCAGCAAAGGGCTTTATGGGTGTCTCGAAGTACGTCATTACAATAAGATTTAATTATCTCTTATTGATGGGTGGCAGCTCGATCTGTCCCAATCCAGCACATACTGACGGTGATTAGCAGAATGTGACCCCTCGAAATAGAGCTGCCCTGCCCTTTAGCTCCGGTAGGTGTCGCTGCTGAGGCTGGGCCGTGCGCCGCGATTTCCATGACGGCCGATCGGCTCTCGGGTGAAACCCAGCCTGTTGATTTTGGCGAATGAGCAATTCTACACGAATATATAACCCTGAACTTTGCCTGCATTCTGGAAGTTACTTCGATTTAGCCAAAAAAAAAAGTGCCGCTGTAATGCACCGTTTGCGCTAATTGGAGGTCACAAACAGACTACAGAGCAGGACAGTTTTAGTACTATATAGATAGATAGATTTACTGTAGTCTAAAACTGTACAATCTGCGATGGCCGGGAATCGAACCCGGGTCAACTGCTTGGAAGGCAGCTATGCTCACCACTATACCACCATCGCTCCATGACGTTGCAAAAGATTTGAGTAGTGAGGCGTTTCTCATAGTTCCATGTGACTCGACCAGTCAAGGAGCTGCTTTCTGTCGGATCATTGTTCACTCTGCTGCAATTAATGTCACAGTCCCCAACAGACCGGAGTTATAGAACTCACGGCGAGCAGAAATCAGACTGAGTTAGAACCGAGCCCTGAACGAGTCGAACAGCTACTAATGGGATCCTACCCTGCCTCGCACATCACCAAATGGATAAACAAATCCTGATTATAATCGTCCTTTCAAACCACACGCTGATGGGAGCCCATCAATCGGCCAGTCCATGAACACAGTAAGTGACTGAATCGCTAAAGAATCCTGAGACCCTCCAGTCACACAGTGAGAAAGGGATGAATAAAAAGCGCCAGATCCACACTCAATAAACAAACGTCAGGGTGACTCTGTACCCCGAAATCCGTGTGACTGTCATAAGGAGGTGACAGGGAACGGACCCAAGTGCAAGACACAGACACTGAAGTACGAGGGACAGGACTAGGATACAGGGCGATGACAAGGACATGGACAGGAAAACCAGGAACCTGGAACAGGGCTGGACAAGAGAGCTAGGAGCCCGGGCTTGGACTCCGAGACAGAGACTGGACAAGGACCCAGTACCTGGGTCTTGCCTCTGGCTTGGACCCCAGAACTAGGCAAGGACGAGGCTTGGCAGGCAGGCAGGACGAGGCTGGAGTCTTCAGGCTTGAGTCTAGAGACTTGGCTTGGCAGGAGGCAGGAGGCTGGAGTCCTCTGGCTTGAGGCTAGAGGCTAGGCAGGCTCCTCCTGGGCAGGGCGCAGTTCTCCTGGGCAGGGTGCGGTTCTCCTGGGCAGGGTGCGGTTCTCCTGGGCAGGGTGCGGAACCACCCGACAGAGGCAAGGGACAGTAAGGGACAGAACCGACCCCAGGTAACGGCAAGACGGCCTGGCTTACCTGGGCGGAGGCAAGGGACAGGAAGGGAGCTAGGTACAGGGTGGCTCCAGGACCAGACAGCAAGACAAGGCAAGGCTACTGGCGAAGCAAGGTAAGACGAGAAGTTCAGGTGAGGCGAGAGTTACCGGCAGGACAAGGCAGGGCTTCAGGTGAGGAAACAGAAGGCAGAAGAAGGGATACAAGGAGTAAGGACAAGAACAATCCAGCAGCCACGCCCTGGTCTCTGAAGGTATTTATGCAGCCAGCCCCAACGAGCATCAGCTGTCACAGTTATCTCAATAAGAACAGAAACAGGGTAGATAGGAAAACCTGGATCAAGGGTCGATGGACCAGACCATGAACTGGAATACGGACATCACGGACCGGACCATGACAGTGACAGATTCCATATCCTTGTATATCCTCGTTAGGGTTAGGGTTAGTCTCCCGGCCCGCCACGTGGGAGACGGGGTTCAGTTCCCCAATGGGGAGACTGTTTCCTGCTTCAAATATTAACTGGATGTACAAGACAATTTTGAGCCAAAAAAAAAAGGTTTTGAAGTGATCACTGAGACTATGGAACAAGTTTGCAGTGAGGATGGAACGGGGGAGTTTCCCAAGAACATGGGAAACATGGCTCTTCCTAGAGATGCTGCCTGGCCTGCTGCGTTTACCAGCAATTTTTATGTGCGTTGCTTGAAATACCAGCATCTGCAGATTTGCTCGTGTTTGCACCAAGAACATGGGACGTTGGGTTCAACCTCTTTCCCCAGATGTTCCTTCAGCAACTCTGTAACTAAGCGCCGTTCTGAGCAGAGGAGGAAAAGGAGAGAGAGAGAGAAAAAAAATTAATAATAAATAAATAAATAAATAACGGATGGGTTACGAGGGGGAGGTGGGGCATTAACGGAAGTTAGAGAAGTCAATGTTCATGCCATCAGGTTGGAGGCAACCCAGACGGAATATAAGGTGATCCACCTCCTCTTCGTACCCCATCCATTATTTATTTATTTTTTTCCCCCTCTCTCTCTGCTTTTTCTCCCTCTGTCCCTCTCACTATACTCCTTGCCCATCCTCTGGGCTTCCCCCCTCCCCCTTTCTTTCTCCCTAGTCCTCCCGTCCCATGATCTTCTCCCTTCTCTAGCCTCGTATCCCTTTTGCTAATCGACTTCCCAGCTCTTGGCTCCATCCCTCCCCCTCCTGTCTTCTCCTATCATTTCGGATCTCCCCCTCCCCCTCCCACTTCCAAATCTCTTACTAGCTCTTCTTACAGTTAGTCCTGATGAAGGGTCTCGGCCTGAAACTTCAACTGTACCTCTTCCTATAAATGCTGCCCGGCCTGCTGCATCCACCAGCAATTTTTATGTGTGTTGCTTGAAATTCCAGCATCTGTAGATTTCCTCCTGTTTGCGTTTTTAAATGGAGAGCACCGTGTGCAGTCAAGGTGTTTCAATTGATTATAGTAAAAATACACTACTGTTGGTAGTCAGTACCCTGGCAAAAACTACACCATGAAGGCAAAAGAACACGCCAAGCAGCTCTGAAAATTTATTGAAAAGCACAAGTTAGGAGATGGTTACAAGCAAATTTCCATGTCACTGAATATCCCTTGGAGTACAATTTAGTCAATCACCCAGAAATGGAAAGAATATGGCACAGCTGTAATCTACCTGGAGCAGGCAGTCGTCAAAAACTGAGCAGCCGTGCAAGAAGGGAACCAGAGAGAGAGAGAGGCTACCAAGACTCCTTTGATAACTCTAGAGAGGTTACAAGCTTCAGGGGCTAAGATGGGAGCGATTGAGCATACAACAATTGTTAACCAGATGCTTCACCTGTCACAGCTTTATGGGACAGTGGCAAAGAGAAAGCCACCGTTGAAAAAAGCTCTCATGAAATCTCAGCTGGAGTTTGTCAGAAGACGAGGAGGACTCTGAAGTTGGCTGGAAGTAGGTTCTATGGTTTGAAACCAAAACTGAACTTTTTTTTGACAATCAGACTAAACACTAAGTCTGGTGTAAGCCAAACACTGCACATAATCAAAAACACACCATCCCTACCGTGAAGCACGGTGGTGGCTGCATCATACTGTGGGGATACTTCTCTGCAGCAGACCCCAGAAGGCCTGTGAAGGTAGAGGGTAAAATGAATGCATCAAAATACAGGGAAATCCTGGAGGAAAACCTAATGCTGCCTGCAAAAACTGAGACTTAGGAGAAAATTTATTTTCCAGCAAGACAATGACCGCAAGCACAAAACCAAAGCTGCACAGGAATGCCTTAAAACAACAAAGTTAATGTCCTGGAGTGGCTTTGTGAGAGTCCAGACCTCAATCCAATTGAGAATTTGTGACTGTTCGCGCACAAACTGCATGTGTTCTGACAGATCTTGAGCAGTTTTGTAAGGAATAACGGGGAAAAATTGCAGTGTCCCGATGTGCAAAGCTGATAGAGAATTGCTGCAAAGATGCATCACCTAAATACTGACTTGAAGGAGGTGAATAACTTTGTATTTTATATTTGCAATCAACTTAGATCACTCTGTAAAGATCTCTTTTCATTTTGACACCACAGTCTTTTCTGATGATCAATATTTTTAAAAAGAGGCCAAATTAAATCCACTATGATTCAACGTAAAACATAAAAACTGCCAAGGAGACTGAACCTTTTTTATAGGCACTGTATCCACTCCTTCACCAGCACATTATGAACAAATCCACCCTGCTCCTTTCCATTTTGCTGATTCCGTGTGGAACATTGAACATGATGGAATGTCGAATTCCCAGTCCCAGTCTCTGTAACCACGTCCCTGCAATAGCTGTTAGATCAAACATATTCGTCAGTACACAATATGGAACAGAGGTGAAAAAGGCGAATGGTGTGCTGGCATTTATAGCGAGAGGATTCGAGTACAGGAGCAGGGAGGTACTACTGTAGTTGTACAAGGCCTTGGTGAGACCACACCTGGAGTATTGTGTGCAGTTTTGGTCCCCTAATCTGAGGAAAGACATCTTTGCCATAGAGGGAGTACAAAGAAGGTTCACCTGATTGATTCCTGGGATGGCGGGACTTTCATATGAAGAAAGTACTGGATGAATTGGGCTTGTACTGGTTGGAATTTAGAAGATTGAGGGGGGATCTGATTGAAACGTATAAGATCCTAAAGGGATTGGACAGGCTAGATGCAGGAAGATTGTTCCCAATGTTGGCGAAGTCCAGAACGAGGGGTCACAGTTTGAGGATAGAGGGGAAGCCTTTTAGGACCGAGATTAGGAAAAACTTCTTCACACAGAGAGTGGTGAATCTGTGGAATTCTCTGCCACAGGAAACTGTTGAGGCCAGTTCATTGGCTATATTTAAGAGGGAGTTAGATATGGCCCTTGTGGCTATGGGGGTCAGGGGGTATGGAGGGAAGGCTGGGGCGGGGTTCTGAGTTGGATGATCAGCCTTGATCATAATAAATGGCGGTGCAGGCTTGAAGGGCCGAATGGCCTACTCCTGCACCTATTTTCTATGTTTCTATGTTTAAACCACCTACCTGCACATGGTCCATTCCCTGTACATCTGTATGCCTGGTTAAGTATATGACTCCCTTACTCTTATACTCAACACTCTGATCAGTGGAAACCAGCATTCTGTACACCTTACTCTGTTGTGTAGCCACGTTCAGTGAACTATGTGCCTGGATCCCAAGATCACTCTTTACACCAATGCTGTGAAGGGGTCAATCATTAACATTATACTTTCTAATTTCATTTGACCTCCCAAAGTGGAACTCGGCACACTCTCCCAGATTAAGTTCCTTCTGCAACTGCTCTGCATATCTGTTTGTGATCTATATCCCACTGTGTGCATTGATCAATATTTACACTGTCCACAATTCCACCTGTAGACTCGTAAGCCACCCATAAACATTTTCATCCAAACTTTGGTATATATCACAAACAACATAATTCCCAGCATCAATCCTTGTGGATCAGCACTGCTCACGGACTTCCAGCCCTACTTAGCCTTCTCTGAGGGAGCCATTTCTGAATCAAAATTGATATTTATATTGAATTCCAGGGGTCTTTTTCAAATGCCATTCTAAGGGTCTATATAGATCGTGTCCACAGTCTTGCCCTCTTCTTTCTTTATTAATCTTTTTATTAATTTAAAAGGAGCATAAATACAATTGAGAGGAGAATTATCTCAAATATACATAACAGTAACAATATAAACCAAGATTAAGACAAACATTATCAAAATCATAGATATATTTAAACTAATAACATATAATAAAAAAAGGAAAATAATTCTCCTCTTATCAGTTCATAAAGAGAGAAGAAAAAACATTGAGTTTAAAATGAAGAGGAAAAAAACCCACTACACTACATGAAAAAAAAATAAACAAAAGAAGAAGAAAAAAAAGGGACTGGGCAGTCCATTTGAGGATACGACTAAAAAAAAGAAAGACTTTCTGATCCAATCTAAAACTTCAAAAAAAAGATTGAAAGAGTAATAAATCAAATTGAATGATAATATTGGATAAAAGGTCACCGGATTTGCTCAAATTTAAAGGATGTATCAAATGTCCGACTTACTATTTTCTCTAAACTTAAACAGGACATAATGGAGGAAAGTGAATAAAAGACCGTAGGTGGACCAGAATCCTTCCAGGTGAATAAAATGGCTCTCCTAGCCAGTAAGGTCGAAAAGGCTATCGTACGTTGAATCGGTCATGAATATTTCCTGCTTCCGATGAGATAATCCCAAAAATTGCTGTAAGCAAATTAGGTTGTAAATCCAGATCCAAAACTTTCGATAGTATTTTAAAAACATCTCTCCAAAAGTTATCTAGCTTTATACAAGACCAATACATATGAGTTAAAGTGGCCAGCTCAGTATTACTTCTGTCACAAATAGGATTGATATTGGAGAAAATACGCGCTAGTTTATCCTTTGACATATGGGCCCGATGCACTACCTTGAACTGTATATAGGAATGACGGGCACAAAGAGATGAATTGTTAACCAAATAAAAAATTTTACTCCATTAATTATCTGAAAATGACTCTTGAAATTCCGATTCCCAAGCGCGTTTAATTTTATCATTAGATATCATTCCTGAGTTCAATAACCATTTATCGATTATAGCTATCAACCCTTTTTGAAATGGTTTAAACTGAAAGAGAGCGTCTGTCATATTAGGTGGATAAGCAGAAGGGCAATTTGGCAATAAAACGACGTAAAAAATTCCTAATTTGTAAATATCTAAAAAAGTGTACATTAGCTAAATCATATTTATCCACTAGTTGAGAGAAAGTCATTAAACAGTCCTCGAAAAACAAATCTGAAAAAGTTATTATTCCCTTGGTTTCCACATTAAAAAGGCCTTATCCAAAATTGATGGTTTAAAAAGATAATTGAGATGAATATTACTAGAAAGAATAAAATTATTTAATTCAAAAAATCTATGAAACTGAAACCAAATTCTTAATGTATATTTAATAATGGGATTAAAATCCTGTCTACTAATCTTAGAAAACAAAAAAGGAAGAGGGGCTCCCAGTAAAGAGGCCAAAGAGAATCCTTTCACTGAGTTTACCTCCAAATCCAACCATGAAGGACATTCGTATATATCTGAATAGTGAATCCAAAAGGTAATGTATTGAATATTAATTGCCCAATAATACATCCTAAAGTTAGGCAAAACCATACTACCATCCTTTTTTAATTTCTGCAATAAGGGTTTACTCAATCTAGGATTTTTGTTGTTCCAAATATAGGACAAAATTATAGAATCTATTCTATTTTAGGAACAAAGGAAGGAACTGCCTGAAATATATATAAAAATTTGGTAAAACTATCACTTTAATAGCATTAATTAGACCTATTAATGATAATGTCATGGGCGACCATTTAGAGAGCATTTGTTTGGTGTAGTTAATTAATGGAAAAAAAATTATATGTATAAAGATCTTTAAAATTTTTAGTAATTTTAATAAAGTAATTTTTAGCAATACTAAAAGGTACTTGATGATTTGGATCTGAGTAATTATTAATAGGAAATAACTCACTTTTATGTAAATTTAATTTATACCCAGAAAAACTACTGAATTCAGAAGGTATAGGTACATAAAAGGAATAGATTTCCCAGGATCTGAAATATAAACTAACAGGTCATCCGCATATAACGAAACCTTGTGTACTTTGTCCCCTCTCTTAATACCCTGGACAGCGTTAGAATCTCTAAGAGCAATAGCAAGGGGTTCTAAGGCCAAGTTAAATAATAAAGGGCGAAGAGGCCATCCCTGTCGAGTACCTCTATGTAATCTAAAATAGGCAGATTTTTGATTATTAGTTATAACAGCAGCCATGGGAACATGATAGATCAATTTAATCCAGGAAATAAATCCCGGGCCAAGATTAAATCTTTCCAAAACCTCAAATAAGTAAGAAAGACCACTCCACCCTATCAACAGCTTTCTCTGCATCAAGAGAAATAACACATTCAGATTCTTTAGATAGAGAAGAGTGAATCATATTTCATAATCTTGGAATATTAAAATGTGAATATCTATTTTTAATAAATCCAGTTTTGTCATTGGAAATAACAGCAAGTAAAATATTCTCAAGTCTATTAGCCAAGATCTTAGAGAGAATTTTAAAATCCACATTCAATAGAGAAAATAGTGTATAAGAGGCGTATTCAGATAAATCTTTATCTTTTTTTTAGGAATTAAAGAGATTGAAGCTTCATAGAAAGTTTTCAGGGAAGTCCCAGAGGACATAGAATCAGTGAAAGCTTGACATAAATGAGGTATAGTATATCAGTAAAAGTCTTATAAAATTCCACTGTATATCCATCCAGTCCAGGAGCCTCAGCTGATTGGAGAGAGGATATAGCCCTTGCTATTTCCTCTTGTTTAATAGGTGCATCTAATGTATTCATATCTGCAATAGAGATTTTAGGTATATTCAATTTCTGCAAAAAACTATTCATAAAGGTAATATTATCTGAAAATTCAGATTCACAATGATTACAGTAGAAATCCATAAATATCTTATTAATTTCATAAGAATCTACTGTTGCAGGACTTCGTATTTTCAGGATCTGTCGTCTAGCCATATCTGCCTTTAACTGACCGGCTAATAATTTGCCTGGCGTGTCTCCATGTATATAAAATTGGCTTTTGGATTTAAAAAGTTGCTGTTCAATGGGAAAAGTCAAAAGCAAATCATGATGTGCTTGGAGTTCCACCCTTTCCTTAAAGAGATCTTCACTAGGCATTACTGAATAGAGTATCTATTTCCTTAATCCTATGAGTGATCAGTAAAAGTTCCACCTTAGTTTTCCTTCCTGAACCTACTGAATATGAAATTATCTGTCCTCTAAGAAAAGATTTCATCGCAACCCAAATAACCAAATTTGACATTCCCTCAGTTGTATTCAATTCAAAAAATAGAGTAATTTGCTCCTTAATAAAATTTACAAAAGTTGAATCTTGCAACAATGAAATATTAAATCTCCATTGAGGTATGTGAATATTATCAAAGAGTTCCAAAGTTAGTTTCATAGGTGCATGATCTGACAACGCAATCACATCATATGCACACTCAACAAACAGAGGGCACCAATCACATATCCAACAAAAAATAATCAATTCTTGAATATTTATGGTATACATGTAAAAAAAAGAAAAACCTTTTTCTTTAGGAAATTTAAATCTCCAAATGTCGACCAGACCGTATCCTAATAAAAAAGAATTAATACAAGTCACAGCTTTATTAGGAAGTGACAATCTGTCAATCGACTGGTTAAGACAACAGTTAAAGTCACCGCCCATAATCAACTTATATTCATTTAAATTTGGTAATACAGAGAATAGCTTCTTAAAAAATTCAGGGTTATCTATATCAGGTGCATATACACACACCAAAGCCACCATTTGACCACACAACAAACCAGAGGTAACTTCTTAGGAGCTGCCAGCTGGAGACCGAGGTTAAAGGTTATTAGATTAGCATGCCGTTTGCCTGTTGGATGGTTTCTGTGCTTTTGGGGGAGGTGGGCCAATCTATTAGGTTAGTTTTCTTTCAACTGGGCAGTCCTGAGGGGTTTTTCTCGGTCAATCATCCTGATTTTCTTTCTGATCGAGTCAAGCTTCACCCTTTCTTCCAATTTAGGCTGCGCCTGGCATTGGCTTACTTTATAAAATTCTAAAATTAAACTTTAAATATGGGTCTTGCCCTCTTCAAGCACCAAGATGCTGGGTCTGACTCGTTTTATATTATAGGGTTAATGATTTGGATGATGGAATTGATGGATTTATTGCAAAATTTGCAGATGATATGAAGAGACAGGTGGAGGCGCAGGTAGTTTTGAGGAAATAGGGAAGGACAGACAGATGAAGAGAATGGGCAAAGAAGTGGCAGATGGAATACAGAATTGGGAAGTGTATGGTCATGCACTTTGGTTGAAGAAACAGTAGGGTTAATTATTTTCTAAATGGAGAGAAGATACAAAAAATTGAGGTACAAAGGGATTTGGGAATCATTGTGCAAGATTCTCTAAAGGTTAATTTGCAGGTTGGGTCTCTGCTGAGAAAGGCAAGTGTGATGTTAGCATTCATTTCAAGAGGACTGGAATATAAAAACAAGACTGTAATGTTGAGACTTTATGAAGTACTGGCAAAGTCTCACTTGGAGTATTGGGAGCAGTTTTGGGCCCTGTATGGAAGGATGAGCTGAAACTGGATGGGTTTCAAACGAGATTCTCTGAAATGATTCCAGGATCAAACAGCTTGTCATATGAAGAGCATTTGATGGCTCTGGGCCTTTATTCACTGGAGTTTAGAACAATGAGGGAAGAATATATCGCTGTGATAAAGTTGATGTGGAGAGGATGGGAGTGTCCAAGACCAGAGGACACAGCCGCAGAATAGAGGAGCATCCTTTTAGAATGGAGATGAGGAGGAATTTCTTTAGAGAGAGTGGTTAATCTGTGGAATTCGTTGTCACAGGCAGCAGCTGTGGAGGCCAAGGCTTCAGGTATATTTAAGGTAGAGATTGATAGATTCTTGATTGGTCAGAGCATGAAGGGACACATGGAGAAGGCAGGAGATTGGGGCTGAGAGGAAAAATGGATCAGCCACAATGAAATGTTGGAGCAGACTCGATGGGCCAAATGGTCTAATTCTACTCCTATATCTTATAGTCTATATCACCACCTCACAAACCTCGAGCAACTTTGTCAAGCGTGATCTGCCCACACAAAACCATGCTGATTGTCCCTAAGCAAACCATGCCTTTCTAAATGTGCATAAATCCTGTACCTCAATATTTAACTCAAATCTGGTCTTTAAACAACTCCCACATGTCAGATGTGGACTTGTCTGACAGTGGCTGCTCCCAATCAATGTCCCTTGGCTTCTGTCTTCCTCCATCCTGACTTGTCCTCCTGCAATTTAATACCTTCATACAAGATCTACTTTTATTCTTACTCATAACTAAGAAAAATATAAGATCCCAAATCATTCACTGACTCTTGGCAGTCGCCTGGCCTGGTTCATTTCCCAAAACTAATTCCCACATGCTCTCAACTCTGGTTGGGCTCCACATAGTGTTTCAAACATTCCTCAGATTCACTGAACAAATCTTGCACATCTTAGTATTAAGCAAGTTCCAGTCAATTTTATAGAAGATAAAGTCCCCCCCGCCCCCCCCCCCACTGGTTATTGTGGAGCCAATACAAACATCCCATCAGTCTAACTGCAGATTGCCTCTGTAAATGAACAGTTTGCTGTGACATTCCCAATGAGGTAACCTCTGCATTTTTAACCCCCCACTCACATGTAAAACAATGAAACCCAGGAATGTTGAGCTGCCAGCCCTGTCCGTCCGATAACATAGTACTCCTAGTGTTAAAATAAACTCATTTCAGCCCACCATGTTTATTAGCCTGACATTGGCTCTCGTTCTTTTCAGACTGTGTGCGAGGGAGTTTTGTTTTTCGCTGGAGCGCTTTGTGTCGGATGAATCGTTGGAAATTGGCGGTTGTGGTAAAGTGAAGGCGGAGCTGGACGATGAGAGGCCGGTCTCGGCTCTGTCCGTCACTCTGACTCTGTCTCCTCCCCTCCCCGCCTCTGTCTCTCTGCGCGTTTCTCGGGCAGGTCGGGGCGCTGTGTATAAAAGGAGACAGCAGCAGGCAGTTTGTCAGTGAGCAGCGACCTGAGTGAAGCAGCATCATGTCTGGCAGAGGGAAAGGAGGCAAAGGACTGGGCAAAGGCGGAGCCAAGCGGCACCGTAAAGTGCTCCGTGATAACATCCAGGGCATCACCAAACCGGCCATCCGCCGTCTGGCTCGCCGTGGCGGCGTCAAGCGGATCTCGGGTCTGATCTACGAGGAGACCCGCGGGGTGCTGAAGGTTTTCCTGGAGAATGTGATCCGCGATGCGGTCACCTACACTGAACACGCCAAGCGCAAGACGGTCACTGCCATGGATGTGGTGTACGCTCTGAAACGCCAGGGCCGCACTCTCTATGGCTTCGGCGGCTGAAAAACTCCCACCTCCTCCCGAGCACAAAACAAAGGCTCTTCTAAGAGCCACCCACCGCCTCACAGACGGAGCCGTATCCACGGACTTCTGGATACTTTTAAAAATTTATACTCAGCTCAGTTGCATTTGAAACAGAATGATCGGTTCCGCTTGAAACATACTACAATTCTGCCTTTCCAGTCGGTGATTACCGCAAAACCTGCATTAGGATCGATCTTAATCCTCTATCAGTTTCGAACAGAAATCAGTTCACTCGTTTAGAGAACGATTCCGTAGTTGTGCATTTAAATCTTAACTGAGGAAATTAGATATTAAATTTATTAAATGAAACTGAAATTGTATAATCCGTCATACAATTACTTGTAAATAAAATGTAATCAAGCACCGTTGCTGGGTGCTCTGAAATTGGCGGGCGATTTGAAATTAATTCTGCGCCAATCACTCTGCATGAATGAAGTCCGACCGCCAGTCAACAGTTTCCTATTTTGTCATAAATTGTTATTTGCCGCCAGCCTACAGGAAATGAATTAACCAATCGCAGTAAGGAACCTTAATAGACACCTGTTTCAACCAATCAAAGCTGACGGGCCGATCCTTTCCAAAAGTATAAATTCCTGTCCCTGAACCCGTTTCGTCTATCTTGTTCCTGTATTTTAGCCTGTGTTCTCGGTTCTGAAGGAGAATGGCCCGCACCAAGCAGACAGCGCGTAAATCGACCGGAGGGAAAGCTCCTCGCAAACAGTTGGCGACCAAAGCGGCGCGGAAGAGCGCTCCAGCCACCGGCGGAGTGAAGAAGCCTCATCGCTACCGGCCCGGCACCGTGGCTCTGCGGGAGATCCGGCGCTACCAGAAATCCACCGAGCTGCTCATCCGCAAACTTCCCTTCCAGCGCCTGGTGCGGGAGATCGCTCAGGACTTCAAAACCGATCTGCGCTTCCAGAGCTCGGCCGTCATGGCCCTGCAGGAGGCTAGCGAGGCTTACCTGGTCGGGCTGTTTGAGGACACTAACCTGTGCGCCATCCACGCCAAGCGAGTCACCATCATGCCCAAGGACATCCAGTTGGCCCGCCGCATCCGCGGGGAGCGCGCCTAAACCCGGCCTCCACACCAAGCACAAGAAAAGGCTCTTTTAAGAGCCACTACCACAGCAAAGGAAAGGGCTGTCGCTTGCTGATTTATTGTAGTGACGATCTGCCCTCCTGATGGGGTTGTTCGGTTTTGCATTAACTGACCGCGATCGTCAGCTGTTCTGTGCCGTCTGGTTGATTCAGCGAGGGACAGGAGATGAACTCGTTCCCTCCCCGTCAGGGTCTCACCTGGCCCTTCACTTCTCCCACAAACCTGCCATGAACAGCTGCTGTGGCTGTTACCGTTTTGTTTGCTTTGGACATGCCCGGCTGTCCTTGGAGTGGGAGCATGCGGTCGCGATGGGTACAGAGGGAGATGGTGGGAAAATTGAGTGAGAGCAGATGTGAGTGAAATGGGGGAGATGCGTTTGAGAGCAGAGTTGATGGTGGAGGAAGGGAAGCCCCTTTCTTTAAAAAAGGACATCTCCCTCGTCCTGGAATGAAAAGCCTCATCCTGACAGCAGGTGCAGCGGAGACAGACCCCACTAGGAATAGGGTTCCCCTGGTCCTCACCTACCATCCCACCAGCCTCCGGGTCCAACATATTATTCTCCGTAACTTCCACCACCTCCAACGGGATCCCACCACTAAGCACATCTTTCCCTCCCCCAACTCTCTGCATTCGTTCCCCCCCCCCCCTCCACATCTCTCCCCACTGATCTCCCTCCTGGCACTTATCCTTGTAAGCGGAACAAGTGCTATACATGCCCTTACACTTCATCCCTTACCACCATTCAGAGCCCCAGACAGTCCTTCCAGGTGAGGCGACACATCACCTGTGAGTCGGCTGGGGTGATGTACTGCGTCCGGTGCTCCCGATGTGGCCTTTTATATATTGGCGAGACCCGACGCAGACTGGGAGACCGTTTTGCTGAACATCTACGCTCTGTCCGCCAGAGAAAGCAGGATCTCCCAGTGGCCACACATTTTGATTCCACATCCAACCCGATGGCATGAACATTCACTTCTCAAACTTCCACTAATGCCCCACCTCCCCCTCGAACCCATCCGTTATTTATTTATATACACACATTCTTTTTCTCCCTCTGTCCCCCTCACTATACCCCTTGGCCATCCTCTGGGTTTCCCTCCCCCTTCCCCTTTTCTTTCTCCCTGTTCTCCTGTCCCGTGATCCCCTCATATCCCTTTTGCCAATCACCTGTCCAGCTCTTGACTCCATCCCTCCCCCTCCTGTCTTCTAGCATTTTGGATCTCCCCCCTCCTCCTCCCACTTTCAAATCTCTTACTAGCTCTTCCTTCATTTAGTCCTGATGAAGGGTCTCGGCCTGAAACGTCGACTGTAACTCTTCCTAGAGATGCTGCCTGGCCTGCTGCGTTCACCAGCAACTTTGATGTGTATTGCTTGAATTTCCAGCATCTGCAGAATTCCTTGTGTTTGCGGCTTTAAAACACTCTCTCTGAATCAGCAAGTCAGGCATCATCAATGGTGAGAATAAACAGTCGACATTTCGGGCCGAGACCCTTCATCAGGACTCTGGTGGGAAATGCTGCCTGACTTGTTGTGTTCCTCCAGCATTTTGTCTGTCAAAATAAAACGACAGCTTCCATGTCATATAACACTGATAAATCTGATTCTGATTCCAAGGAATAAAGGACAAAGGACATTGTCTGGCCAAACTCTCTGTGTAACTGAGAACCTCAGGTCCGGGAAACATCCTTGGCAATCTTTTCTACACTCTCCCCAGTTTAACCACATTTCCTATAACAATGACAAGAGCTGTACACAAATCGGTAAGTGTGGCCTCCAGTTACTTACACAACTGTAACATAATGTCACAACTGATATACTCTATCCCCTGACTAGTGAACGCCAGCATGCTAAACCCCGTTCTTCACCACCCTGTCTACCAGTGACACAACTTTCAATGAACTGTGTGTGCACTTTACCCCTAAATCTGTCCGGCCCATTCCACTCCCCAATGACCGATCATTCATAGTGTAAGTTCTACACTGGTTTGACTTTCCAATATGCACCGCCTCACACTTATCTGTATTGAAATGCATTTGCCACACTTGACCCTCTTCCCGAAGTGATCACGAGCACCCTGTAATCCGCACCATCCTTCCAAGTAAAGTTGAGGGAAGTTACTCCAACTCATTAATAAACCTTTTGTGCACTGGCATTGATCAGTGAAGGTGATTAGTATCAAAATCATGTTCATTACCACGGACATATGTCATGAACTGTTGTTTTGCTACAGCAGTACAGAGCAATTTCTAAAAAAAAGGTTAAAATAAGAAATATAGAATAAACTAAATCATGTAAAAAGAGAATCAGGGAGGGTTGTGAGTTTGAAGATGAGAATAGGAAACCTAAAACCTTGTCCATTCTTGCCTCTCTTTTACTCTTCATATATCTGAAAATAAATCTTTCTATATCTTGTTTCTATTATGGGCCAGTTACTTTCATAATTCACCTGACTTCTGCATATTACTATTATAGTTGTGCTCTTTATTTTTTAAGTTTCAAAATCCTTCCCATTAAATTTGATGATATTCTTTGACCTCTCATGTTCTTTTATGCTGCCTTTGTCTTCTGTTGTTACTGATGTTTGCCTCATCCTCCCTTTTAAATACTGTTTCTGCTGAGGGATGAACCGATCCTGTTTCTGCCAAATTTCTCCTGGAGACTGAAACTTTTCATACAAGGTAATCTGGGAAAGTTGAAATGCCCAACTGCTGTAAGCTTGTTCCCATTACCCCTCTGTGTGATTTACCAACATGTCTGCTGCACGATATCTGAGCCTGTTGGGAGGCCAGCAGTATAATCCCATCAAAATCATCAATCACCATTTTATTTAAAACCTCTACTTACAAGACCTCATCAAAACCCCTCTTATTACTGCAGTGTTCATCTCCTTAATCAAAGATGCAACATCCCCCACCCATAAGGTAGCTTTTAAATGTTTCCCCTTCACCTTAAACAATTACCCTGTAAATTTAGGCTTCCCTACCCTGACACAAAAAGTGCTCACCTACTGATTTTGTAAACCTCTGGACGGTCACCAGACAGCTCCTTACTCTCTCAGTAGAGAGAAAGAGAGTCCCAGTCTGTCCAGCTTCTGCTGATAAAGTCCTCCAGTGTCTGTAACATCCTCATCAAACTTCCCTCCACACTTGCCAGCTTCATGACATCCTTCCTGCAACTGGATGACCAGAACTGTGCAAAATACAGCCTGGTCTCACTTTGACTTTTACAGCTGTCATATGGCATCCCAAATTCTCTACTCAATTCCCTGATCAATGAAGACAAATAGGACAAACACCACCTTCACCATCCTGACTACCTGTGTTGTCACATTCAGTGAATGATGTTTCTGTATTTCATGGACCATCTGTTCTGTAATACTCTCCAAGGGACAAGAATTTACTGTGCAGATCCTTCCCTGGTTGAACTTCTCATAATACAACACCTCACAATTGTCCATGTCAACATCCTCCTGCCATTCTTTGGCCGACTTCCCCAGTTAATCTCCATCCTATTGTACTCTCACACAATCTTCACAGTCCACACTACCACCAACATTGCTGTCATCTGCAAACTCACTGTCACTACAATGTCAGAGAAATTGTTAATGTAGATGACAAATGACAGTACCAGCACCGATCCCTGTGACTGTCACTGGTCAGAGGCCTCCAACCTGAATAACAAGCTGCCATGACCACCCTCTGTCTCCTTCCATCAACACAAGTATCTTGTCTGGCATCCCCTCTGCTCTAAGAAATAAAGATTAAATCAAAATATATCTACCCAAGGCCTACATCTCTCAGAAGAGACGAAACCTCAAGTCCCCTCTCCAATTCTGTCCCACTCATACAGTGACCGCTCTGTTTAAATCTAACTTCTTTTTATTGGATCTTGCCACGTTCCGAATTATGGGCAATCAAACATTTCCTTGGGAACTGTGACATGCAAAATGTGCCAACTGCTCATGTTCTCTTCATTCAAACTCCCTCTCCCTTTACATAATCTGATGACTGTGTGGGACTGTGGCACTCAAAACTGTGGACTGCAGGAAACCAAAGTACACGCCTGCACTGTTCTACAAGGCCACAAATGATTAAAAAAACACAGTATAACAAACACTGGAATTCCCCAACTGAGATGAATGGGGAGGCTCGATAACTGAAAAGATTCAAAGAGAAGGAAGATAAATGTTTTGTAAAATCAGGGAAGTGGGATTGACATACAAGGAAGGCTGATGGCAGATCAGCCTTTATATGGAATTGTGGGTGAGGGACTAAGAGAGGACACACTGGAGGTTTCATCCAGTGAGACAATGTGGATAGAGCTCAGGATAAGAGAGGTGCATTCACTGATGGGGTTATATCACAGGCCTCCCAAATGCCAGAAGGAGATAAAGGAACAGAAATGTAGCAGGTAATGAAAGATGTAAAAGCAACAGGGTAGTTGTAGTGGGTGACAAATTTCCCAAATGTTGACTGCGACTCCCTTAGAGTCAGGGGCTTAGATATCACTGAATTTGTTAGAAGAATACTGGGATATTTCTTAACATAGAAGTGGATAGCCTACCCGGGAAGGGGATCATAGAAAACATTGTATTGGGAAATGAGCCTGGCCATTGATAGAAGTTTCATTTTGGGAACAGTAAATAAGGACAAGATTGTACAGCTAATGGCAACTGTCCACATTGAACAGAATTCAGACTGAACTGTTTCTATGAGGAGGAAAGACAAGGATGGTGAAGTCTGGCAGAGGGACATAGTGAGAGATGTTATGAATTCAGACTGAAATAAAATGAAGGATAAGGAATATTTCAGAAGTAGAAATTGGAGAAGGCCTCTGGCAACATGAAGCAAGCAAGAGAGAAGTTAGAGAGAGAATCAGAAGTGTGAAACGGGGAGAAGGAATAACTTTGGTGAGAAGGGGCACTGCGGAGAGGGTATGACAACACAAGCACAGAGGAGAGAGTTTATGACTGAAGTGTGCGAGGGACTAAACCAGTACTTCTCATCAGTATTCATCAATGTGGTCATGGAGGATAGTGAGATCAGAGAAGGGAGTGATGCTGATATTCCAGGGCATGTTGTTCCTCAGGCAATAGAGACAAACAGGAAATTATAGACTGGTGAGATTTGGATCAATGCTAGGGAAATTATTTGAGAATATTATTAGAGAGCCTTCCAGTAGAGCTCATGGAGTGAAGTCGTGCTCTTGACTCGCTCCATTACCTCTGAGTTTTTTTCTTATGATCGGCTATATTTAACTAACCATTAAGGCATCGACTTTTACAATAATCTGAAACAAATTGGGCTTTTTGATATTCAGATGCTTTTAACGTCTGCTATGTCCAAGAATGGAAAAAATGGGAAAGACGGCAAACCTCCGGTTAGATCGTAGGGTACCGATCTCCCTCCGACTGAACCACCGTTGACTCTGAAAGCTATATCGGATCTAATTCAAAGGGAAATTTCAACCTCTATAACGGAAATTTCATGCAGAAATTTCAATTAATTTCCAGAAAATTGCGGATTCAATCGATAAAATGCAAATATCTATCACAGAACATCAGTCGGCTATATCTAATCTTCAAAAATCCACGCAACAAAATGAACTCAAGATGGAGAAAATTGAAGAAACAATTACTTCAATGAAGAAAAAACTGGACTTTCTGACTTTTAAAAACTCTGACTTAGAATCCAGAATGTGACGGCAGAATATTCGAATTATTGGTGTTCGTGAAGCTGTTGAATCTGACAACCCTATAAAGTTTTTTTCTCAACTTTTAAAAGATGCATTTCCTACCGTATTTCCTGACCAACCACCGTTATTGGATCGGGCTCACAGAGTTCCATCATATTCGTCCAAGACAGATAAACCTCGACATGTCATTTTACGTTTTCATTACTTTCAAGACAAGGAGAAACTGCTTCGATTTGTTCGATCTAAAGGTTATATTGATTTTTTGGATCTTCAGTTTTGATGCGTGGAGGACTTCAGCAAACAGATTTGGGATCAATGGGTTCGTTACAGATCTGTGATGTCGGAACTCTACAAGATGGATTTAAAACCAGCGCTGCTCTACCCTGCGTGTTTAAGGATTCGTACGCCTGACGGAACCCTTCGTTTTTTTGAATCTCCATTGGATGCCCAGAGTTATCTGGATCAATTTTCACCTTCAACATCTTAATCATAATTTTTAATTATCTCCGTTTGATCGGAGGTTGTGAATCTGTCGGGTTTAATTTTTGGTTGCTTTATATGGGCAGAAAAGTTTATTTTTGATTAATTAATATGGTTGCCAAACTTTCTTTCTAACTGCGTCATTCCTTTCTTTTTCCCTGCGGATTCTGGGTGGTTATTCCCTCAGCATCATTTCATGTATTTCCTTTGAGGCCTTAAATTTCGTAGTCTTTAAATGTACTTTTTTTCTGTAGGTTTTCCTAACTAGTTTTATATTAATAATTTTGTTTCTTTTTTTTTGGTTATCATAGGGTCTGTGGTCTGTTATGGTTTTCTTTATATTTTCTGCCTTTTTCTCTGTTTTATATCGTGTTTGTCTTAACTGTTCTACTTTTTTTATTCTTTTACTGTTTTATAACTAGCTGATCTTTTTTATATTTACACTTTTTTTAGTGAGCGTCTATCGGAAGTCATGGGGGTAGTTCTAGTGCTTGCTTCTTTCTGGCGGGTCTGCTTTAGATTTAGCCTTGTGGTCATGGGGTGGGGGGTGGTGGGAGGGGCTTCACGTTTTAGTTTTTTTCTTCTTGGGCTATTTACGTTACTGAAGCATTGGTTGCGTTCTCCTTCCTGTTATCTCTGGTTTGTTCTGTTCCCTTTCCCGGTTCGTGGATCGAACCTATCGTCAATCCTCTTTTTTGCGGGTTAACTTTAGGGTTTATGGAGTCTATTATTAATTTTGTCTCCTGGAATACTAATGGTCTTAATCATCCCATTAAAAGGAAAAAAGTTTTTAAAGTATTCCGGAGACTTAAAGCACATGTTCTATTTTTACAAGAGACCCACGTGCGGAGGGGGGACAGACTACGTTTTTTTAAATTCTGGAAGGGCCAACAGTTCATTCGAATTCTAACGCTAAGATTCGAGGTGACTCTATTTTTATAGACTCCTCAGTTACTTTTGTACAACATGATATTATTCCTGATCCGAATGGTAGATTTCTACTGGTTAGTGGTCTACTATTCAATAAAAAGGTAGTTTTGGTTAACATTTATGCTCCCAATATGGACTGTCCGGAATTTTATAAATCATTATTTAATCAGTTCCCGAATTTGAATGAGTTTTCATTGATCTGGGGCAGAGATCTTAATACTTGCTTATCTCCAGTTTTGGACCATTTGGCTCCTCTACGGACCTTACCTAATAAATCTGCAACTTCGATTAATTCATTCCTTTCTGATTCTGGGTCAACGGACATTTGGCGTTTTTTGCATCCTCAGGAAAAAGATTTTTCTTTTTTTTCCATATGTTCACCATTCCTATTCAAGAATTGATTATTTCTTTATTGACTCTCGTCTTATTTCTTCAGTGATTAATTGTGATTATGACTGTATAACGATTTCGGATCATGCTCCACTTAAGCTTTCTATTAGAATTCAGGTCAATACACAAAATAATAGACAATGGTGTTTTAATTCGTTGCTGCTTCAGGACTCAGACCTTGTTAACTTTATGAATGAACAGATTGATCTTTTTTTTACAATCAACTATACAGAGGATATTTCTGTGAACATTCTTTGGGATACTTTTAAAGCTTATATTCATGGTCAGATTATCTCGTATTCTGCTGCTTTGAGGAAGAAGTTTAAGCAGGAGGAGTTGGTAATTGTGGACAAGGTTAAGGAAATTGATAAGAAATATGTTACAGCTCCCTCTGAGGAGCTGGATAAACAAAGAACTGAACTTCAAATAGAGCACAGCTTATTACTTTCGTCCTCGATTGTAAACCAATTAAAGAAAACAAGAAGTGAATTTTATGTACACAGTGACAAAGTTGGTAAACTGTTGGCTAACCAACTGAAGTCTAATTATACTAAATCTCAAATTAATCAGATTTATAATCAAAATGATCGATTGATATTTGATCATGCGGGGATCAATCAAACCTTCTTTGATTTTTATTCTTCCTTATATCAATCTGAGTCTTTACAAGACTCTAAATATATGAATGACTTTTTAGATAACCTAGATTTCCCTGAGATTTCACAGGATATGTCTTCTATGCTTGATACTCCCATTACTATTGATGAGATTAAGAATGTTATTTCCTCTATGAACCTGGGGAAAGCTCCTGGCCCTGATGGGTTTACCATGGGATTTTATAAGTTTATTGCACCTTAATTAATCCCTTGGTTCTGTAGGGTTTTGGAGGCTTCATTAAAACTTGGTAAACATCCCGAATCCTTTTATAGAGCGTCAATCTCTCTAATATTAAAGAAGGGTAAAGATCCTGCTCAATGTGCATCTTATAGACCAATATCTTTATTAAATGTGGATTCTAAAATTTTTTCTAAATTATTAGCAAACAGATTAGAAACGTACTCCCTTTTATTATTTCGGAAGACCAAACGGGTTTTATTAAAGGTCGTTACTCTTTCTATAACATTCGCACACTGTTAAATATTGTTTATACCCCCTCACAAAATGTTCCTGAGTGTGTTTTCTCTTTAGATGCTGAAAAAACTTTTGATAGAGTAGAATGGCCTTACTTATTTAAGGTGCTTGAAATGTTTAATTTTAGCTCAAAATTTATATCCTGGATTAAATTGTTATATCATTCTCCTATGACCTCGGTCCGTACTAACTCCTTAAGCTCACTTTTTTTCCCTCTTTTTCGAGGTACTCGACAAGGTTGTCCTCTTAGTCCTTTATTATTTGATATTGCATTAGAACCTCTTGCAATTGTCATTCGAGAATCTCCAAATATTATTGGGATAACTCGGGGCTTAAAGTCCCATAAAATATCACTCTATGCTGATGATTTACTTTTATATATTTCTAATCCTCAAAAATCCATCCCTGCTGCTTTAGATTTATTAGCACAATTTAGTCTTTTTTCAGGTTATAAATTAAACCTTAGTAAGAGTGAACTTTTTCCGATTAATAAACAACTTCCCTTGTATCATAACTTTCCGTTTAAATTGATTAATAATTTTTTCTCATATCTTGGGATTAAAATTACTTGTAAATACAAAGATTTATTTAAGACCAATTTTTTACCCTTAATTGATCATATTACTCAACTTTCATCTAAATGGTTTCCATTATATTTAACTTTGGTCATATTAATGCAGTTAAGATGTTTATTCTGCCAAATTTTTAATATATATTTCAGGCGTTACCAATTTTTGTTCCAAAATCTTTTTTTGATAAAGTTGACTCTAAAATTTCTTCATTTATTTGGCAAAATAAAAACCCGAGATTGGGTAAAATACATTTACAGAAAGCCAAGAAAGATGGAGGTCTAGCATTACCTAACTTTAGATTCTATTATTGGGCAATTAATATTCGACATATGAAATTTTGGTTTCTTGACCAAGATACACTATCCATTCCTAAATGGGTAGTATTGGAATTACAATCTGCTCAGGGCTATGCACTTGGCTCTATTTTAGGTTCCTCTCTTCCTTTTGATTTGAAACGCCTCAAACTGGTCTTTAACCCGATAGTTAAATGTACCTTGCGTATTTGGTTTCAATTCAGAAAATTTTTTGATCTCAACCAATTTGGGCTAGCGATCTCTATTTTAGGTAACATATTTTTTCCTCCCTCTTTCACAGATCGTGCGTTTCAAATTTGGAAGACTAAGAGTATTTCACGGTTTTTGGATTTATTTTTAGATGGTTCCCTTATGTCTTTTGAACAATTATCTAATAAATATAATTTACCAAGAATACATTTTTTTAGATATCTCCAAGTTAGAAATTTCCTAAGTACTATACTCTCTTCCTTTCCAACGCTACCTCCTACATATATTTTAGATACTATAATTAACCTTAATCCATGTCAGAAAGGCTATTATTTATAATATTATTATGAAACTTAAGAAAGCTCCATTTGATAAGATTAGGTCAGATTGGGAACAAGAATTGGGTTCTATTATTTCCGTGGATGACTGGGGGCAGATTTTACAATTAGTCAATACTTCCTCTATCTGAGCTAAACATTCCCTAATTCAGTTTAAAGTTGTTCATAGAGCACATATGTCCAAAGATAAATTAGCTCATTTCTATTCTCATATTAATCCTTTTTTTGATAGATGTCTGGGGCAGATAGCCTCTTTAACTCATATGTTTTGGTCTTGTCCTACTCTGGAAACTTTTTGGAGAGACATTTTTAATATTATCTCAAAGGTATTGAATATAGATATCTCTCCTCATCCTATTACTGCTATCTTTGGATTACCTAAAATTTCCAGTAATCTTTCCCCTTCAGCCCATAGAATTTCTTACTTTAATAGTGAAAAGATGTATCTTACAACATTGGAAAGAGCCTAATGCTCCAACTACCTTTTTTTGGTTTTCCCAGACGATATTATGCTTAAATTTGGAGAAAATTAGAAGTAATCTTTATGATTCCTCACTTAAATTTGAACAGACCTGGAGATCTTTTATTCAATATCTCCTGTAATTTCTAACAGTGTATTAGTGCCTTTATGGTTTACCCTTTGTATACTTATTCAATAAAAAGATTTAAAAAGAAGGAGAATATTATTAGAGATAGGATCGCTCATAAAAGTTTGGAGGGTAAAAGGAGGTATCATGATTCAGAGGCAAAGTGAGCAAAATCCAAGAGATTCTCTTGCTATATTCATAGGACATGGTAAGTTAGACACAGAATCATTCCCCTTGGAGGTGAACATGGCCATCTGTGTGTGGAGGCAAATGAAATAGGAGAGGCTTTCCATGAAAATTTCCAACGGTTATTTCACCATTGCAAGAATTCTTTAAGGTTGTTAAATCTCCAGGGCCTGATCAGGTACATTCTCGTACTCTGTGGGAAGCTGGAGAATACACTGTAGAGGCCAGGGAGAGATTATTTTGCTTCATCTCAGGCACCACTTGAGGTTGCACATGATTGGACAGGGTGACGAATGTGGAATTGATAGTTTTGAGGCCAAGACTGTGGATGATACGAGCAGGCAGACAGTGTTGAGGAAGCAGGGAGTCTGCAGTAGCACTTGGACAGATTTGGAGAATGGACAAGAAGTGCCAGATGAAATACAGTGTAATGAAGAGTGTGGTCATGTACTCTGGTAGGAGGAATAACAGCCTGGGCTCTTTCTAATCAGGGAGAGAACAGAAATCAGTTGTGCAAAGGGTCTTAGTGTATGATTCCCTAAAGGTTAATGTACACATTGAGTTAGTAGTGAGGAAGGCAAATGCATGCATTTCAAGAGAACTAGAAAACAAATATCTAATGCTGAGGCTTTGGTCAGACCTCGTTTGGAGTATCATGAGCAGGGTTGGGTCACTTTTCTAAGAAAGGATGTGCTGGCATTGCAGAGGCTGGAGTGGAAATTCATGAGAATGATCCCAGGACTGAAAGAGTTAGGATGTAATAATCATTTGATGATCTGGGCCTGCAGTCACCGGAGTCTAGAAGAATGAGGGAGAATCTTATAGAAACACATTGAATATTGAACGGCCTAGATAGCATTGATATGAGAGGATGTTTCCAATAATGGAGGAATCCAGAACCAAACCACACCCTCGACAGAAAGAGGCCCCTCTAGAATAGAGATGAGTAATGTCATTAGTCAGAACCATAGAAACTACAGCACAGAAACAGGCCCTTTGGCCCTTCTTGGTTGTGCCGAACCATTTTCTGCCTAGTCCCACTGACCTGCACACGGACCATACCCCTCCATACACCTCCCATCCATGTATCTGTTCAATTTATTCTTAAATGTTAAAAAAGAACCCGCATTTACCACCTCGTCTGGCAACTCATTCCATACTCCCACCACTCTCTGTGTGAAGAAGCACCCCCTAATGTTCCCTTTAAACTTTCCCCCCCCTCACCTTAACCCATGTCCTCTGTTTTTTTTTTCTCCCCTTGCCTCAGTGGAAAAAGCCTGCTTGCATTCACTCTATCTATACCCGTCATAATTTTATATACCTCTATCAAATCTCCCCTCATTCTTCTACGCTCCAGGGAATGAAGTCCTAACCTATTCAACCCTTCTCTGTAACTGAGTTTCTCAAGTCTCGGCAACATCCTTGTAAACATTCTCTGCACTCTTTCAACCTTATTTATATCCTTCCTATAATTTGGTGACCAAAACTGAACACAATACTCCAGATTCGGCCTCACCAATGCCTTATACAACCTCATCATAACATTCCAGCTCTTATACTCAATACTTTGATTAATAAAGGCCAATGTATCAAAAGCTCTCTTTACAACCCTATCTACCTGTGACGCCATTTTTAGGGAATTTTGTATCTGTATTCCCAGATCCCTCCGTTCCACTGCACTCCTCAGTGCCTTACCACTAACTCTGTATGTTCTACGTTGGTTTGTCCTTCCAATGTGCAATACCTCACACTTGCCAGTATTAAACTCCATCTGCCATTTTTCAGCCCATTTTTCCAGCTGGTCCAAGTCCCTCTGCAGGCTCTGAAAACCTTCCTCACTGTCTACTACACCTCCAATCTTTGTATCATCAGCAAACTTGCTGATCCAATCTACCACATTATCATCCAGATCATTGATATAGATGACAAATAACAATGGACCCAGCACTGATCCCTGTGGCACACCACTAGTCACAGGCCTCCACTCAGAGAAGCAATTCTCCACCACCACTCTCTGGCTTCTTCCATCGAGCCAATGTCTAATCCAATTTACCACCTCTCCATGTATACCTAGCGACTGAATTTTCCTAACTAACCTCCCATGCGGGGCCTTGTCAAAGGCCTTAATGAAGTCCATGTAGACAATATCCACTGCCTTCCCTTCATCCATTTTCCTGGTAACCTCCTCGAAAAACTCCAACAGATTGGTCAAACATGACCTACCACGCACAAAGCCATGTTGACTCTCCCTAATAAGCCCCTGTCTATCCAAATGCTTGTAGATTCTGTCTCTTAGTACTCCCTCCAATAACTTACCTACTACTGACGTTAATCTCACTGGCCTATAATTTCCCGGATTACTTTTTGATTCTTTTTTAAACAACGGAACAACATGAGCCACTCTTCAATCCTCCGGCACTTCACCCGTAGACAGCGACATTTTAAATATTTCTGCCAGGGCCCCCACAATTTCAACACTAGTCTCCTTCAACGTCCGAGGGAACACTCTGTCAGGTCCCGGGGATTTATCCACTTTAATTTTCCTCAAGACAGCAAGCACCTCCTCCTTTTCAATCTGTACAGTTTCCATGATCTCACTACTTGATTCCCTCAATTCCATAGATTTCATGCCAGCTTCCTTAGTAAATACAGACGCAAAAAACCTATTTAAGATCCCCCCCCCATTTCCTTTGGTTCCGCACAAAGCCGACCACTCTAATCTTCAAGAGGACCAATTTTATCCCTCACAATCCTTTTGCTCTTAATATACTTGTAAAAGCTCTTTGAATTATCCTTCACTTTGACTGCCAAGACAACCTCATGTCTTCTTTTAGCCCTCCTGATTTCTTTCTTAAGTATTTTCTTGCACTTGTTATACTCCTCAAGCACCTGATTTACCCCCTGTTTCCTATACATTTCATACGACTCCCTCTTCTTCTTTATCAGAGTTGCAATATCCCTTGAGAACCAAGGTTCCTTATTCCTATTCAATTTGCCTTTAATCCTGACAGGAACATACAAACTCTGCACTCTCAAAATTTCCCCTTTGAAGGCTTCCCACCTACCAATCACATCTTTGCCAGAGAACAACCTGTCCCAATCCACGCTTTTTAGATCCTTTCTCATTTCTTCAAATTTGGCCTCCTTCCAGTTCCGAACCTCAACCCTAGGACCAGATCCATCCTTGTCCATGATCAAATTGAAACTAATGGTGTTATGATCACTGGAACCAAAGTGCTCCCCTACACAGACTTCTGTCACTTGCCCTAATTCGTTTCCTAACAGGAGATCCAATATTGCATCCCCTCTAGTTGGTCCCTCTATATACTGATTTAGAAAACTTTCCTGAACACATTTTACAAACTCTAAACCATCTAGACCCCTAACAGTATGCGAGTCCCAATCAATGTATGGAAAATTAAAATCCCCTACCACCACAACTTTATGTTTCCTGCAGTTGCCTGCTATCTCTCTGCAGATTTGCTCTTTCAAGTCTCGTTGACTATTGGGTGGTCTGTAATACAATCCCACTAATGTGGCCATACCTTTCCTGTTTCTCAGCTCCACCCATAAGGACTCAGTAGACAAGCCCTCTAATCTGTCCTGCCTGAGCACTGCTGTAATATTTTCCCTAACAAGCAATGCTGCTCCCCCACCTTTCATTCCTCTGCCTCGATCACATCTGAAACATCGGAACCCTGGAATATTAAGCTGCCAGTCCTGCCCCTCCTGTAGCCAAGTTTCACTAATTGCTACACATCATAATTCCACGTGTCAATCCACGCCCTCAACTCATCCGCCTTCCCCGCAATACTCCTAGCATTGAAGTATGTACACCTCAGAAGATGATGAATCAATGGATTTCATTTCCACAGGCAGCCATAAAGGCAGTCAGTGGGTTTATTTAAAGCAGAGGTTCATAGATTTTTAATTATTATTAAGGGTATCAAAGTTTATGGGTAGAAGGCAGGAGAATGGGGTTGAGAGGGATGTATGATGGAATGGCAGAACAGACTGAATGGGTCAAAAGGCCTGATCCTGCTCCTGTGACTTCAGGACTGATGGTTTATGCGGTGCCATTGTTTAAAAAGGGTAGCGGAAACTACAGGCCCATCAGTCTGTAATGTGTTGGAGGGGTTTCTGAAGGACAGGATCTACCGACATTTGGTTTGATTCAAGACAGTCAGCACAGTTTTGTGCAAGGGAAATCATGTCTGGTAAATTTCTTGCAGCCTTTTGAGGGGTTTCACGAGGGTGTAGATGAGGTTAGGGCTGCGGATGTCTATGTGGACATTAGCCAGGCCTTTGACTATAGTCTGGAAGGTTAGATCTAGAAAATGGAATCTGGGGAGATAGTTGATTGATTTCATAATTGCCTCCGTGACAGGAGGCAGAGGCTGATGGTTGAGGGTTGTGCCTCAGACTGGAGCTGTCTGTCTAGTGGTGTGCCACTGGGTGGCGGGACCTTTGTTGTTTGTAATTTATATAAATAATGTCCATGTGAATGTATAGTTCACTGAAAGTGACATCTCAGCTAGATACGGTGGTGAAGATGGGGTTTGATCTGCCGGCCTTCATCATTCATGTCACTGAGTACAAGAGCTGAGAAGAAGTGTTGCAGATACACAAGTCTTTGGTGAGGACTGATTAAAGGAAACCATGCTGATGTTGGCCCATTTTTTCATGTGTTGCCAAGTACCCGAAAATACATCCTTGACAATTGACTCCATTGTCTTCCCAACCACTGAGATCGGACGAGCTGGCCTATGATTTGCTTTCTTCTGCTTCCCTCTCTTCTTTAAGAGTGGATGACCTTTGCAATCTTCCTGTTCTCTGGAACCACACCAGAATCCAGGGATTATGGAAAAAACATAACTAAAACTGCCACAATCTCTTCAGCCACATCTTTCATAGCGCTGGTGTAGATAATCTGGTCCAGGTGAATTATCTAACCTCAGAACTTTCAGTTTCCCAAGGACCATCTCCCGAGTAAAGGCAAAATTACTCATTTCTGCCCCCTAATTCTCTTGAATTTCCAGCAGACTGCTAATGTCTTCCCCAGTGAAGACTGATGAACAATACTTATTCAGTTTGTCTGCCATTTTCCTGTACCCCATTACTACCTCTCCAGTAACAACTTCCAATGAACCAATATCTACTTTTGCCTCTCTTTTACACTTTGTATATCTAAAGAAACTTTTGGTATCCTCTTTAATACCAGTGGCTAGCTTCCAACTTTTTCCTCTCTTTATGACTCTTTTTGTTGCCTTTTGTTGGTTTTAAAAGTTGTAAATCCTCTGAGAGTCAGGGACATCTCAGAGCAGATACAGAACAGGGGGACGGTGATCATTCAGCTGGAGATGGTGATTCACGTCAGTACCAATGGACAGGTAGAAAAGGGATGATGTCCCACAGTGAATATAGAGAGTTAGGGAACAAGTTATGGAGCAGAACCTGAAAGGTTGTAATCTCCGGGTTACTGCCAGTGCCCTGTAGTAGTAGGGATACAAACAGAAAGTGAGAGCAGATGAATGTGTGGTTGAGGAGCTGATACAGGGACAAGGTTTCAGGATTACAGAACATTGGAACCTCTTCTGGTGCTGGGGTGACATTTACAAGAGGGATGGTTTGCAGTTTCACTGGAGAGCAGTCAGGATCATGAAGTTCATTGCTGCTCCCTTTGAGGGTTGAAATGAGATTGACAGGGGGATGTGAAACAGAACACCAGTCACTGAATGGAGAGATTGAAGCTGAGTTCGATGCCAGGCACAGCATTATGTAATGATGGATTTTGAGGCAAATCCACATCCGACCTGGAGTTTGTTTAAAGACCAGTGCAGTGTTTCAGGGCCAGTTTGTTCAGTAAGAGGGAGGGTCAAGGATGGCAAGGTTCAGGAACCTTGGATGATGAGACAAGAAGTTAGTCAAGGAGGAGGGAGAAGCATAAGTAAGGCTCAGGAAGCTGGAATCAAACAGGGTGTTTGAGGACTATATTTAAAAAACAGGGATACTCAAGAACATTCGGAGAGCTGGAAACAGTGATGAAAAATCTCCGGCAAGTAGGATTGAAGATAATCCCATTGCATTCCGTACATTCGCTGTGGTGAAAAGGATACCTCGGGCTGCACTTTGAGAGATCCAACATCAAGGGTGTGTACACAGTTAATGACAGGAACATTAACAGTATTGACAAAGGGAAGGATGTTGAGGTTCAGAGACATCGGTTCCCTAAAACTGGGAGCACAGGTTGACAGGGAGGTAAAGTCGGTGTATGGCATGTTTACCTTCATCAGGCAAGGCATTGAGTTCAAGCACCAGGACATGATGTTACAGGCTTATAAAATGCTGGTGAGGCCACATTGAGAGTACAGTGTTCAGTTCTGATCACCTCATTATAGGAAGCATGTGGAGGGTTTGGAGCAGGATGTCTGGAGGAGGTGTGCGCTGAGGAGAGGCTCGACATGCTGAAACTTTTTCTTCTGAAGTGGCGTCGGCTCAGGAGAGATTTGATAGAAACCTGTGGAATTTTGTGGTCATAGTTGGTGTAGACAGCCAGTAATATTTTTCACAGAAGGCATGTATTTAAGCTCAGAGGAAGAAAGTGAAGACAACAGATTGATGGAGACATGGAATGCACTGTCAGGGGTGGTGGCAGAGGCAGAGAGCGCAGGAGTATTTAAGGAAATCTTAGACAGACACAGGAATATGTAGAGAAGGGCCAAAGGGCCACTCCTGTACTGTCCTTTGTTCTCTGAACAGCAGATGGCCCCTGGGCATGGATCCGTGCATGAGACTGGGATATTATATTTAAAAGTTAAAGTCTGTCCCGAGCCTTGTGGCCCATCAGGCCGGTGCTTATGCCGGTTTCTGTGGCGTGAAGCGACTGAGAGTACGAGACTACCCCACCCCGCCCCACAGGTCGCCAGTCTATCGCCAGGTTAACCCCCAGCATTTGCCCGTACCCATTTTCAGCTGGGTGGGCTGGAGCAGTGTGTGGTCATCCCCAACAGAAAAATGACTGTCGGAGGGGCGGGACCGGCAACTCAGTTTCACAGTACAAATGCTACAGGTACGATGGAGTGGAGGGGAGAGAGACGGAGAGATGTGTTTGACCAGGGAGAACATCTCAGAGGTACTGAGAAGACATCCCTGGGGATTGCCCCATCATGTGGACTGGGACCGCCGCACTGCAAAAGGGTTGGTGGAGCAGAATTTATTCTGTGTCCGGTTTTATCCATCAGTGTTTAGAAGTTCCTATTGGAGACAGGACAGCACTGAATCTCCTTGTCGATCCACCCACCCCCTCCCTTTTCTCCCTGGCACAAACAAAAGTTTGTTCTCAGAGCGACCCACCGCCTCACAGAGGGAGCCGTGTCTCGGGAGGTCTGACCAAACTGACCCTTTCTTTGCAAAATGTTCATTTATATTTCAGAGACCCAGGTGGACGAGATTTTTAGTAAATACTGTCAGTTCCATAGGGTAAATGTACTTTTCTAGATAAATGTAAAGCTGCAAATATTATTGTTCTGTGAGGCGGTGGGAATTGCTCATGAAGCGATCGGCAGGCGGTGTTCCCGTCTGCTGTATACCGGAACGGTCCAGGGTCAACCCGCAATGTGAAACCCAGACAACACGGTTTCAGGTCATGAAGAGCGGAATCGTTCAATGATCGGAGATTAAATTCACCCTCCGCGGGCTGACTCTGAAAGTTCATTTCCCCACCCCGCAAGGGGACAGAGCTCCATTCAGCCAGCAGAGAGGGGAAATGAGTCAGGGTGAAGCGGACCGCGTACTGTGCAGTTTTATACCGGTTTAATTCGCGGAAGAAACACGACGGAAGGAGAGGAAACGTTACCAGGGATGGCTCCGGTCGGGGCCGTGACAGATACAGAGCCCAGATACTCTGAACGGAAATCACCCGCTGCTCAGCCCTTCCACAGACACTGTGAGTGGCTCTGAAAAGAGCCTTTGGGTAAATAGGTTCAGCTTACGTCGCTTCACTTACTGGCACCGCCGGTTTTCTTGGGCAACAGCACGGCCTGGATATTGGGTAACACACCGCCCTGAGCGATAGTCACCCCTCCCAGCAGCTTGTTCAGCTCCTCGTCGTTGCGGACGGCCAGCTGCAGGTGTCGGGGGATGATGCGGGTTTTCTTATTGTCCCGGGCCGCGTTGCCGGCCAATTCGAGGATTTCGGCTGTCAGATACTCGAGCACAGCAGCCAGATAGACCGGGGCTCCGGCACCCACCCGCTCAGCATAGTTACCCTTTCTTAGGAGTCTGTGAACCCGGCCGACCGGGAACTGCAGTCCAGCCCGAGACGACCGAGATTTGGCCTTGGACCGAGCTTTGCCAGCGGTGCCTTTTCCACGTCCAGACATTTTCACAGTCGCAGTAACTGCTCCACCGAGAATGAAAGAATATTCACCCCGCCCCAACTCGCCCTTTTTATACCTTCTTTGAGAATGCAAACTGATGTTTGTGATTGGTGAAATTTTACTTATTCTCATTGGTTAAGAGAAATGTCCCAATCGAAGAACTGCCTTAATCACCAATCAGCAGTCCGTAAAGGTAGAAGCGCGGAAAGTAATCGTCTCCTCCCAAAGTTCACTGAAAATTGGAAAAAGCCCGCCAACAAAAACCTATCGTTCAAATTTAATCTGAAATAAAATCATTGCTCATCTGTTTGACGACTGGGTCTTCTCATTTCCCCGTTACTGAAACCGGGCACAAGTGTAGTTGATATTGGAGTGTCTGGGAACTCAAATCTCTAATTTCTTTCAACCCGTAACCAAACCGAGTAAAACTGAATCTCAGCTTCTGCCCGGTGCCGGTCATTGTGTAAACGTTATCAGGTTATGGACAAACGGCTCTTCTCAAACTGTGACCAGCGGCTAGTCTGCAATTTAAAAAGTTGTTCTATGAAAGAATCGTGAACTCGTGCCGGCCTCGCATTGAAATAATATTCAGAGAAGTTACCCAACTGTATTTAATAAACTCCTGAACCCACAGCTAAAACAGCAACGGCAGCAATCCTCCGCTCGACATGTATACCGCCAGGGACGGACTGATGGGGATGGGGAGGTAACAATTCCGTTTTAGGAATGTTAAACACCAGGATTATACGGGAAAGATGAACCGGACATTCCAACCGTTCTTTAGCTCTTGTAAAAGTCACCACACATAAAATATGCGCCATGTATTGCCGAAATACTTGTACAACTCTCTCAGCGAAATCGTGAGTGGCTCTTAAAAGAGCCGTTGTGTTTTCGATCATCGCACTGGGGAGGTTTACTTAGAGCTGGTGTACTTGGTCACCGCCTTTGTCCCTTCGGACACGGCGTGTTTGGCCAGCTCCCCAGGCAGCAGCAGCCGCACGGCGGTCTGGATCTCCCGTGAGGTGATGGTTGACCGCTTGTTGTAATGGGCCAGGCGGGAAGCCTCGCCCCCGATGCGCTCGAAGATATCGTTGACGAATGAGTTCATGATGCTCATGGCCTTGGAGGAGATGCCGGTGTCGGGGTGAACCTGCTTCATCACTTTGTAGATGTAGATGGAGTAACTCTCCTTCCTCAGCCTCTTGCGCTTCTTCCCTGCCTTGCCCGCAGGTTTGGGCAGAGTTTTCTTGGCGCCCTTCTTCGAAGCAGGTTTCGCTGTCTCAGGCATTTCAGCTGACCGCTTCAGAACCAGAAATAAGCGAAACGGGCCCGGAGCACGAATTAAATAGGCAGCGCCCAGAGGTGTTTGCTAATGAGGGATGGGATGCCTAGGATTCTCAATGGCTATTTGAAGCAATGATTCATGCAGTAAAATCAGTTGATTGGATAGCTGAAGAAATTCGTTTAACCAATCAGAACTCCGTCTCCACTACCCAGTGTTCGGTTTGGGTAACACGGTGGACAGGGAACTGTCGCTGATCTGGTCAGTTGCCGCTGCCGGGTAATTCGGCAGGAAGGAAATCTAAAGTACAAAATGAACCATAAACTACAGCCGCAGTATTCGGCCATTTGGCCCATCGTATCTGCTAGAAAAGCAGATGGAATAAGAAAAAACACACAGTTGATAATCTGAGACGTTTATATAATGAAACAGGACAGCAGGAGACCGAAGGTCAAATGGACCAGGTGAAAGATAAATTTACTGCAGCAGCATCATAGACACATAGTATCCACGATACAGCGCTCACAAGAACTTAACTTGAACAGAATTGTAAAAAGAGAAGAGAATTTGAACGAGTCTCAAGACAGTCCATTGCAGCGTAAATTCATCAAAGTGGTGCTGTCTTGAGGTGGAGAGGAGCGTTGTTCAGGTTTGTTAAAGTACGTAATGTCTGTACTTGTACAGCGTGAGAGTGTGGGGTTCATTCTGTACCTGTCAGTCTCTGGTACAGTGTGAGTGTGTGGGGTTCATTCTCTACCTGTCAGTCTCTGGTACAGTGTGGGAGTTGGTACTTGGCACTGTGTCTCCCAGTCTCTCATGCTGTGTAAGTGTATAAAGTTCTTTCAAATTCATCCTCACAATTGAATTCTTTTTAGCTTTTTAAACAATATCATACAATGCGATGTGGCCACACAGTTGTTGGAGGAACGACACCTTATGGGTAGCTTCCAACCTGACGGCATGAACATTGAACTCTCGCATTTCTGGTAATGCCTCCCGCAGCCCACCCCACCCCCCCCTTCACCATTTCCCATCATCTTGCCCACCCACCATCTCCCTCTGGTGCTCCTCCCCGCTTTTCTTTCTTCCATGGTCTCCTGTCTCTTTCACTAATCAACTTCACAGCCCCCTACAGGTTTCACACTCACCTTATTTCCTCTCTCCCCTTCCCCGCCTTTTAAATCTACTCCTCACATTTTCTCCTTAAGTCCTGCCAAAAGGTTTTGGCCCAAAACATTGGTTGTGTTATTTTTTTCTATAGATGCTGCCTGACCTGCTGAGTTTGTTCAGTATTTGTGTCTGTGTTGCTTGGATTTCCAGCAACTGCAGATTTTCTCTTGTTTGTGATATAATGCTGTACATCGGTATCTCAGTGATGATGTATCTGGTTACATTGTACTAATCTGAATGGACTTTGGAGCAGAGCATCCAGAGTAACAAACCCAGACCACTGAATCCAACTCTGGTCTTGTGATAAATGTGTCACTTTCCTCGAGTCTCTGTGTGGGAGGGTTTGAATGGTGTGTATCGTGGAGCAACATTCGGGCTGATGGAATTGAGAATGATTTTGACTGTAGATTTGTAACCAGTCCACAGTGCTCAGTGATGGGATCTTTGTTTGATCAGATTAAAACACACATGGGCGGATCAGATCACTGATGACACGAATATTGGTGCAGTTGTGGGTGGCGAGGAAGGTTGTCAAACGGACAGAACTGGATGTAGATCAGTTGGAATCATGGATGGAGAAATGGGGGACAGAGTTTAATCTGGACAAGTGTGAGGAGTTTATAGGTCCAATGTTGGGGAAAATACACAGTAAATGGCAACACCCTTGGGAGCACTGATACACGAGAGATCTTGACGTGTTTGTCCGTATCATCCTGCAAGTGTCAATGAAAGGAAGTAAACTGCTATAAAGATCAGAGAGGGGGAGCAGTAAGAGGATTCGTGGGGTGGGGGGGTCTCTGTAGGGTAATGTCATGTGTGGAATTGTGCATAATTAATGACCACCAACATTCTGTTGTGTTTCTCTTTTAGAAGCTGGACCGCTGTTACGATGTAAGTATGTGAAGTTTTTTTTTAAACTGTGCTTTATGTTTCTGTATTTGGAGGACAATTAATGAGTTGTTATTGTCATACGGCGGTGGCTGGGAACGGACCCAAGTGCAAGACGCAGACACTGAAGGACTAGGGGCAGGTCTAGGATGCAGGATGATGGCAAGGACATGGACACGAAAACCGGGAACCCGGAACAGGACTGGACAAGAGAGCTAGGAGCCCGGGCTTGGACTCCGAGCCAGAGACTGGACAAGGACCCAGTACCTGGGCTCGGACCCCAGAACTAGGCAAGGACAAGACTTGGTAGGCAGGCAGGACGAGGCTGGAGTCTTCAGGCTTGGGGCTAGGCAGGAGGCTGGAGTCTTCAGGCTTGGGGCTAGGCAGGAGGCTGGAGTCTTCTGGCTTGGGGCTAGGCAGGTCCTCCTGGGCAGGGCGCGGATCACCACCCGACGGAGGCATGGAACAGGAAGGGACAGAACCAACCGCAGTTAATGGCGAGACGGCCTGGCTTACCCTACAGAGGCCAGGGACAGGAAGGGACAGAACCATCCACAGGTAACGGCGAGAAGGCCTGGCTTACCTGGGCGGAGGCAAGGGACAGGAAGGAAGCTAGGCACAGGGTGGCTCCAGGACAAGACTGCAGGCCAGACGAGGCGAGAGTTACCAGCAAGACAAGGCAGGGCTTCAGGCGAGGAAACAGAAGGCAGAGGAAGGAATACTAGGAGTAAGGACAAGAACAATCCAGCAGCAACTCCCTGGTCTCTGAAGGTGTTTATGCAGCCAGCCCCAACGAGCATCAGCTGACTCAATTAGAGCTCAACAAGAACAGAAACAGTGTAGACAGGAAAACCTGGAGCAAGAATCAATGGACCGGACCGTGAACCAGAATACAGACTTCACGGACCGGGCCATGATAGTTATGGTTTTCCTGAAATAGAAAATGCCTCATGCCATTTTATTTGTAAAAGCCTTCACACTGCAAGAATACTGCAGTGTCAGTCTGCACCGAGAAAGCCTGATCACATTCTCTTGATGTTCAATGGCATTGCTGACTCTGAGTTTACCACCGTCAAATGCCAGCAGGGTCACAATCAGCAGAAACTCTCACAAAGCAGCTCTGTTTGTATTGTGTGCTTAGTAGGTCTGTGGGAGATACCCAGAATGTGAAGCTGTACTAATGGAGAGAGACACACTGAGCCAAGTTACAGCTTGATGGGCAGAGAGGAAAACAGAATTTGATGTTGTGTCCTTATGCCTGAACTATGCCCAGGTGTTGTTCCTCCGGACAGTGTTCAGCCTCACTGTAACAGTGTGACATCAGACATCAACATGAAAACTAAAATAATCTCAGCTGAGATATATTCTCTTTCACCTGTTGATCTTCTTTGCAAACATTTTACAGGGTAGAAAAGGCAAAGAATTTCTGTCTGAATTATCCCTTACAAACTGTACTTTACGCATCACCGTAAGACTGTATCCATTTACCCCTAGGCTTGAAGAAGCTTGTTTTTTATATTTCCACACTTTTATATATATATAATCATTGCTAACCTGTTTGATATATATGATTTTATATTACTGTATTGCGTAGTTACTAACAAATAGTATTAGTTAACAGCAATACCAGATTCCAAAGTGTTTTCCATTTCTGCGGGTTCCTTAACCCGTCATGGAGTACGTGACAAAATTGGGGCCTGCATCCGGGATTTGAACAAATTGTTTGGGGGCTCATTTGAATTGATTGGGGAAAATGGAGGCTAGTATTGATAGGATGCAGTATTGGAACCAACCCCTGGAGGACGCTACAAGGAATGTGCTGTTGGCGATCGCTCAAGAGTTAAGACTAAAGGTGGCCACTATAATGAGGACAGCTCAAATGAAGACAGTAATAGCCCAGCATTATATAGCGAAGGGAAAGTTAGAGTTATGCCATGGAGGTAAACTTACTGAGGCTGAGATTCAGCTTCAGGTAGAGCACTTCAGGCTGGAGGCTAAGGAGAGGAAAAGACAGCATGAGTTGCAACTGAAACAGCTCAAGGCCACTGAGGCGAAAAAGCAGACAGAAGAGTCAGAAAAATGGAGAGAAGAGGCAGAAAGACAGAGACAGTTCGAGAGGGAGATGTGGCAGCTGGGAGGTCCAGTGTTGGACCCTGATGACTTTTGCAGTTTGAAAGAGCTGGTTTTGATTGAAGAATTTAAGAGTTGTGTCCCTGATGATGTAAGGGGATACCTAGATGAAGAGGATGCCGCCACCCTGCGGGGACTGCTAAGGCAGCAGGCGAGTTTGTTTTAACCCACGAGGTTGAGTTTACTCAGGATGAGAGTTTCCCAGAGAGTAGCTGGGAAGATCAGGGTAACCTTGAATTTGAAACTGGGGCAAGTGATGAAAGCCCAGAAGAGGCAGCTGTCCCAATTGTCTGTGTTCAGGTTGTTGAAGTACCTGTGGATTCGCAGGGTACTGAACCTTGTGTTGAAACTCCGTTAAGTTCTGAGGTGTCTGACTCGGTTGACAAGGAATCCTTTTGAGTCAGATGGACTTGGTTCAGTGAATAAGGGGTTAACCCTGGTACCAGTGGAAATTGAGGATTCTCAGTCACTTGTATTACACAGTGTTCTAAAAGTTAATGATGAGATGAAAACTGATGAGGTAAATGTCACTGAAGATATTGAGAAAAGTGTTGTTTCTGGACTTTTGAATAAAGTGCTGGGGAAGGTTCAATTGGTTTCACGACCTTTGACCCTGCTTGCAGGACAAAGGCCTGCTAAAGAAGTATGTGCCACTCTGCTGAATTTTGTTTTAACATTTGGATGTAAACATGTTCAAGGTTATAGAGTTGCTTTTCACGATGGTGTTGTGGAGAAAAAAGATTGTTTTGGTTTTGAGAAGCCATTTGTAGAGGTTACTATGGAGGCAAATCAAGATAAAAGTTGTAGAAATGAAATAAATGGACTGTTTGGACTTTTTCACAATATACACATGGTTTTCGTAAGTCTGGTGATAGTGCTGAGTTTAGTAAACATTGGGGGGAGGTTGACACCTATCGAAGGTGATGTTTATCCAGCAGTTCAGCTAACGAGCAAGCCGGCTGCTGCTAATGACCCACACAGAGAGACTCATGTTTACCCTGCCTGCGTAGTCACTCGAAGCATGTCTAAGAAGTCTGCTGATGCTCGTGGTGATCTATCAGAGACTTTCTTACCTTCCCTATTCCAGCAGAACTTAGAGGACAGTAAGGTTGATGAGAAAGGTTTTTCTTGTCCAGGGGGGAATTTATAGAAGAACAGAAGCGAGATTCTGAAATTGCTGCGTTAAAGGAAACAGCTCTCTCAGAATAGGAGGTTCAGAGAGAGTCAGTAGGATATTATTTTAAAGATGGGATGTTAATGAGGAAGTGGAGACCAACCACTGTGCATGCAAGTGAGGATCGGGAACATCAAGTTGTGGTCCCGAAAGTTTACAGGACTGAGATTTTAAACATGGCTCATAATATGCCTTTAGGTGGACATTTTGGAGTGAGAAAAACAGTGAACAGGATTATGAAGGAATTCTACTGGCCTCATTTAAGAAAGGATGTTGTGAATTTTTGCAAGACTTGCCATACCTGCCGGGTTGTGGGGAAACCTAATCAGGTTATTCAAGTAGCACCACTTAAACCGATACCTGCTTTTGGTGAACCTTTTTCTAGGGTCATAGTGAATTGTGTTGGCCCATTGCCCAAGACTGCAGCTGGTCATCAGTACTGGTTAACAATTATGCGTGCTGCGTCTTGGTTTGCTGAAGCGGTGCCTCTCGGAAACATCCAGACCAAGACTGTGGTAAAAGCAATCATCAAGTTTTCATACTGGTAGGTCTGTCCAAAGAAATTCAATCTGACCAGGGTAGTAACTTTACTTCGAGAACATTCCAGGGGATAGTTAGAGAACTGGGGCTAAGCACATTGCCTCATCTGCATATCACCCAGAGTCTGAGGGAGCCTTGGAATGGTTCCACTCCACTCTTAAGACCATGATTAAAATATATTGTGTGGAAAATGGAAAAAACTGGGATGAGGGGCTTCCCCTGCACTTATCCACTGTTAGGGATTCAATTCAAGAATCATTGGAGTGTAGTCCGTTTGAGCATGTTTTCGGTCACAGGCCCAAAGGACCTTTGACCTTGCTCAGAGAACAGTGGTCTGATCAGAAAGTATGTGTCAGTGTGCTGGATTATGTTTTGAAATTTCGAGAAAGACTTAACAAGGCTTGTGACCTTACAAAGAAGAATTTGCAGAATGTTCAAATTAAAATGAAACACTGGTTTGATGGGAAAGCACCTGTGAGTACTGTTATGAAAACAAATGAAGCTGTGGAGCCTGGTACTGAGATACCAGATAATTTTAATGTACTCAGTGTAGTCTCCACAAAACTCGAAGACACTACTGTTTTGAAAAATATTAATAACAAGGTCCATCAGTTGGAACCTGCACAGCAAAAGCAATTGAAAGAATTAATTAGCACGTGTAACGCTCAGTTATATTGGCTCGTATATGTCTAGGGGATATTGGGGTGTTCCTTTGACAGAGAGGGCTAAAGAAATACCTACATTTGTGACATCATCTCGACTGTATGAGTACAATGTTTTACCCCTTGGAATGAAAAATGCTCCAGGGACATTTCAAAAGATGATGAATTCAGTAATTCAGGGTTTAGAGAATACAGGGGCTTATATTGATGAACTGGTTTTATGGAATGACACGTGGGAAGAGCATATCTCAATGGTAGAAAGACTGTTTGAAAGGTTGTCCAAGGCTAATCTTACTGTGAACCTCGCTAGGAGTGAGTTTGGTCATGCCACAGATACATATCTGGGTTATGCAGTAGGTCAAGGCCAACTGGCTCCTGTACAGGCCAAGGTTCAAGCTATTGCTGAGGTTCCCGGTCCAACTGGCAAGAAAGCTTTGAGAATGTTTTTAGTAATGGTTGAGTATTATCGTAAGCTTTGTAAGAACTTCGCAGACGTGTCTCTTCCCCTAACGAAACTCCTAGGGAAGAGTGGAAGATTTGTATTGAATGGCATTTGCCAGGGGGCGTTTGAACGATTAAAATCCATTCTGTGTTATCATCCTGTGCTCAAGGCACCTGATTGAAAAACCATTTTCGATCGTGGTAAACGCTACCAGGGCAGTATTGTTGCAAAAGGATGAGGATGAAATTGAACATCCAGTAGCTTATTTCTCGAAGAAATTTAATGTGCACCAGAATAATTATTCCACTGTTGAAAAGGAGTTGCTATCACTTATTCCCACACATTTTAATTCCACGTCCCATTCCCATTCTGATATGTCTATCCACAGCCTCCTCTACTGTAAAGATGAAGCCACACTCAGGTTGGAGGAACAACACCTTATATTCCGTCTGGGTAGCCTCCAACCTGATGGCATGAACATCAACTTCTCTAACTTCCGCTAATGCCCCACCTCCCCCTTGTACCCCATCCGTTATTTATTTATTTATATACACACATTCTTTCTCTCTCTCTCCTTTTTCTCCCTCTGTCCCTCTCACTATACCACTTGCCCATCCTCTGGGTCCCCCCCCCACTTTTCCTTCTCCCTGGGCTTCCTGTCCCATGATCCTCTCATATCCCCTTTTGCCAATCACCTGTCTAGCTCTTGGCTCCATCCCTCCCCCTCCTGTCTTCTCCTATCATTTTGCATCTCCCCCTCCCACTTTCAAATCTCTTACTCACTCTTCCTTCAGTTAGCCCTGACAAAGGGTCTCGGCCCGAAACGTCGACTGTACCTCTTCCTAGAGATGCTGCCTGGCCTGCTGCGTTCACCAGCAACTTTGATGTGTGTTGCTATTACAACATTTTGAAGTCTATGTTTGTCCCGCCCAGAAACCACTGGTGATTTACATGGATCATAATCCATTGGTGTATCTAATGAAAATGAAGGATTAGAATAAAAGGTTATTAAACTGGAATCTGAACTTGCAAGAATATGACCTGAAAATAGAACATGTGAAAGGTACTGACAACATTATAGCTGGTTGTTTACCCAGATGTTAAATTAGAAGTTGTACACATTTTGCTCTGTTATCTGATAATTATACATGTATTGCTTCAAACTTTATAATCTATAGTTAAACCAAAAATTTTGCTCCAACATCAAACTTTTTCCTAAAAGGAGGGAGGCGTGACGGCATCCTGAATTATCCTTTATGAACTGTGCTTTTAAAAAGAGAGAGAGAGAGCTGTATGGCACAAACACCTTGTTATTAAGAGAGAGAGAGAGAGAGAGAGAGAGAGAGACGAAGAGTACTCACAGTTTGTTTGGAATTTCTGCAAGGACACTGCCCGCTTCTGAGTTCCTGCAGAGAGAGAAGGGAGGAGCTACGTGATGGACAGCTTGTGTTCAGCATGCTGAGATAAATACAAGGTCAGCTGGTAGACACACAGACACATGATTTTGGACACTGGATGAGCTTTGTTGTGCCCACAGAAAGGTGGGTTTCTGGAGGATCGATCAGGAGAATCGATCAGTGGCTCTCGCAGTGTGGAAAGTGTGTGACCGGTGGGAAGTTATTAGTGTGTCCAACCCTCACCTGGGTTGATAACTCCAGCACAGAAAATGGTCCCCTTGTTGTGGTCACATTTGGTGACTTCTAAAGGATTTTGGAGGACAACGGGAAGAATCGATGACATCGGCTTACTCGAACAACCACAATACCTCTCTCTCTCCATCACTACTCAACTGAATACTATGAACTGAACTGATTCCCTTTACCCATCACCGTAAGACTGTATCCATTTACCCCAAGGCTTGAAGAAGCTTGGTTTTTATATTTCCACATATATATATAAAATCATTGCTAACCTGTTTGATATATATGAATTTATATTATGTATTGCGTAGTTACTAATAAATACCATTAGTTAACAGCAATAACAGACTCCAAGATGTTTTCCATTTCTGCTGGTTCTTTAACCCGTCACGGGGTATGTGACAATCTTCTTTGAAAACATTTTACAGGGCAGAAAAGGCAAAGAATTTCTGTCTGAGAATCTCAAATGCAACAGTGTGTCAGTTCTCCTGTGTTTGTCAGTTCCCCAGCATTTGAATGCTACCGATCATTGAATGTGAAGGGAGAGATGGTTGCGAAGACAGCACACCAGTGTTTCCAAGCCGAACACCAATACATGGACATGTCCATGGACTGACCTGATAAATGGCCATAGAGTTGATACCAGTGAGCTGATGTTCACCACCTCTCATTTTGGAAGGGATTCATCAGGCCACTGCACCTGCAGATACACCAGCCAGTTCACACCGGGGAGAGGCCATTCACCTGCTCTGTGAGTGGGACGGGATTCATTCAGTCACATGAGCTATTACAACACCAGGCAGTTCACACGGGGAGAGGCCATTCACCTGCTCCCTGTGTGGGACAGGATTTATTCAGTGACATGAGCTATCACACCAGTCAGTTCACACCGGTGAGCAGCTGTACTTGGCTCAGTTGTCTCTGTCTCTCAGTATAGCTTCACACCTGTTCCGAGTGTGGGAGGAGATTCATTCAGTTCACCCACTTTGTGAGGCTCCAGTGAGTTTACAATTCATAGAGGACACACTTCAGTCTTGTGTCAGTGGGGAAATTTACTCAGTCATCGCACCTGCTGAAACACTGGCAACTTCACATCAGGGAGGAAGTTGAAATAAGCTCTATGTGAACATTTTAATCATCATGGTGACTGAATCTAGTAGGAAGTTCATGTGAGACTGTTAATGTCAGATTCTGCAGATATTGTGGCTGATCATCAGACCCAGGAATGAACCCTTGTCACTCAGCATTGAAGGGGTTTGTTCCGCTGATGTCAGTCTGAAAATACACTGGTATTGTGGATCTGTCATAGACAAATAGATCAGTTCCATTTCAAATCCTGTGTCTCAGGTGCTTCCTTTCTGTCACACGGCTAATGTACAGTCGAGAGGCAACTCAGTCCAGCTGGTATCTGCTTGTGTTCCTATTCCACACCAGAGCTTTCAAACCCATCCCTGCTGTTCACCACTCACTCACCCTATAATGTTCAGGTTGTAACTGGTCACCGGTCTGGGGATGAAGAGGTTTACCTTGAATTCACTCCATGACTTCCTCTAAACTGCAGAGGATGAATTTACTGGGGTTTTGTCCCAAATATTCCTCATCCCTCACAGCTCTGGAGCAAGCATGAGGTCTTGTGTGGTTAAGATCTTCTTGTCCTGCTCTATTCATTGTTTTGTGTTATTTTCACTGATTTCGAAGGGTTGTGCCTCACACTGCCGGGCTGTTGCAATACAACGCTCTCCTCTAAAGTACAACAGCAGAATCGTGGAGCAGAAACAAGAGGGGTCAGCACAAATGAGGGCTTTGGGGCTCCAGATGTGATGGAGGCTCGAGTTTACGTGGAGTAGGAGGAAGGAACCAGACCAGGAGGATGAGGCTACAAATGAAGGTTCAGCAACATTTGGAAACTGATTGACTGAAAAAAGAGGTTTATGTTTGCAAAATGCTGGAGAAACTCAGTGGGTCAGGCAGCATCTATGGAGAGGAACACAGAGTCGATGTAATGGTCCTAGACACTTCATCATGCCTAGGCAGTTTATTCCTCTGCTTAGATGCTGCCTGACCCGCTGAGTTCGTGCACCACCGTGTATGTTACTTTACAGCTGATTTCCAGCTTCTCCTGAATTTCGTGTGTTTTACATCTGCATTTGTAAGTGATTTGTACAGATCACATGGGTTGCCTGTTGACACTGAATATGCTGTGTTAAAGTTGCTGCTGAGTTTTCTATATTAATACATTTATCTGTGGAACCGCCGTTTGCTTCAATGGCACCGTGGTTACCCAGAAACCTCCGCGCTCTAGAATCGAGTACCTGCGACAAAATGCGCAGGCGTAAGGGTCACAGATCGTTCCCGGAAACTGCGCATGCGCTCGGTGGACGACATGCTGGGGAGAGTCGGCAGCAGGTAGGAGCAGGGCTGCGGACGGGAGTTTCATCCCCACCGCGACGGATAGACTGTTGTTGCGAGCTCCTGTCACACCGTGACCCGCACCCGGGGACATTCCCGGTTCTTTCCCCCACGATCCGTCCCCGGGCCCCGGGGAGCTTTCTGCTGATCGAGGAAGGACGTGGCGTCATTTCTGTGGCGCATGCGCATCGCGGTGTCCGTGATGGAGAGACGAGTCTCGTTCAGAGCCGGGTTTAAAATCACGGGCGTGTACCGTGAAATGTGTGTGTTTCCGGCAGCAGTACAATGCAATGCGTAATAAAACTGAATTATCTAGGTAGAAGACCAAAAGAAGGTGCAGAGGGTTGTAAATCTAGTCAGCTCCATCTTGGGTACCAGCCTACAAAGTACCCAGGACATCTTTAGGGAGCGGTGTCTCAGAAAGGCAGCGTCCATTATTAAGGATCTCCAGCACCCAGGACATGTCCTTTTCTCACTGTTACCATCAGGTAGGAGATACAGAAGCCTGAAGGCACACACTCAGCGATTCAGGAACAGCTTCTTCCCCTCTGCCATCCGATTCCTAAATGGACATTAAATCTTTGGACAATAGCTCACTTTCATAATATGCAGTATTTCTGATTTTGCACGTTTTTAAAAATCTAGCCAAACATGTAATTGATTTTCTTATTTGTTTATATTATGTTTTATTTATTTTTTCTCTGCTAGATTATGTATTGCATTGAACTGCAGCTGCTAAGCTAACAAATTTCACGTCACATGCCGGTGATAATAAACCTGATTCTTTTATTTATATACAGTCTCATGAGACAATAGACAATAGATGCAGGAGTAGTCCATTCGGCCCTTCGAGCCAGCAACGCCATTCACTGTGATCATGGCTGATCATCCACAATCAGTACCCCGTTCCTGCCTTCTCCCCATATCCCTTGACTCCGCTATCTTTAAGGGCTCTATCTAACTCTTTCTTGAAAGCATCCAGAGAATTGGCCTCCACTGCTCTGAGGCAGAGCATTCCACAGATCCACAACTCTGTGGGTGAAAAAGTTTTTCCTCAACTCTGTTCCAAATGGCCTACCCCTTATTCTCAAATTGTGGCCTCTGGTTCTGGACTCCCCCAACATCAGGAACATGTTTCCTGCCTCTAGCGTGTCCAATCCCTTAATAATTTTATATGTTTCAATCAGATCCCCTCTCATCCTTCTAAATTCCAGTGTATACAAGCCCAGTCGCTCCAATCTTTCAACGTATGACAGTCCTGCCATCCCGGGAATTAACCTTGTGAACCTACACTGTACTCCCTCAATAGCAAGAATGTCCTTTCTCAAATTTGGAGACCAAAACTGCACACAGTACTCCAGGTGTGGTCTCACCAGGGCCCTGTACAACTGCAGAAGGACCTCTTTGCTCCTTTACTCAATTCCTCTTGTTATGAAGGCCAACATGCCATTAGCTTTCTTCACTGCCTGCTGTACCTGCATGCTTACTTTCAGTGACTGATGAACAAGGACACCAAGATCTCATTATACTTCCCCTTTTCCTAACTTGACACCATTCAAATAGTAATCTGCCTTCCTGTTCTTGCCACCAAAGTGGATAACCTCACATTTATCCACATTAAACTGCATCTGCCCACTCACCCAACCTGTCCAAGTCATCCTGCATTATCTCAACATCCTCCACACATTTCACACTGCCACCCAGCTTTGTGTCATCTGCAAATTTGCTAATGTTACTTTTAATCCCTTCATCTAAATCATTAATGTATATTGTAAATAGCTGCGGTACCCCACTAGTCGCCGCCTGCCATTCTGAAAGGGACCCGTTAATCCCTACTCTTTGTTTCCTGTCTGCCAACCAATTTTCTATCCACGTCAGTACCCTACTCCCAATACCATGTGCTCTAATTTTGCCAACTGATCTCCTCTGTGGGACCTTATCAAAGGTTTTCTGAAAGTCCAGGTACACTACATCCATTGGATCTCCCTTGTCCATTTTCATAGTTACATCCTCAAAAAATTCCAGAACATTAGTCAAGCACGATTTCCCCTTTGTGAATCCATGTTGACTCGGATCAATCCTGTTACTACTATCCAGATGTGTCATAATTTCATCTTTTATAATTGACTCCAGCATCTTTCCCACCACCGACGTCAGGCTAACTGGTCTATAATTCCCTGTTTTCTCTCTTCCTCCCTTCTTGAAGAGAGGGACAACATTAGCCACCCTCCAATCCACAGAAACTGATCCTGAATCTACAGAACATTGGAAAGTGATTACCAATGCATCCACGATTTCTAAAGCCACCTCCTTAAGTACCCTGGGATGCAGACCATCAGATCCCGGGGACTTATCTGCCTTCAGACCCAACAGTCTATCCAACACCATTTCCTGCCTAATATAAATTTCCTTCAGTTCAGCCATTACCCTAGGTCCTTTGGCCACTATTATATCTGGGAGATTGTTTGTGTCTTCCCTAGTGAAGACAGATCCAAAGACCTGTTCAACTCGTCTGCAAATTCGTTGTTCCCCATAATAAATGCACCTGTTTCTGTCTTCAAGGGCCCAATTTTGGTCTTAACTTTTTTTTTTCTTTTCACATACCTAAAGAAGCTTTTACTATTCTCCTTTATATTCTTGGCTAGTTTACCTTCGTACCTAATTTTTTCTCCACGTATTGCCTTTTTAGTTACCTTCTGTTGCTCTTTAAAAGTTTCCCAATCCTCCGGCTTCCCACTCGTCTTTGCTATGTTATACTTCTTCTCTTTTATTTTTATACTGTCCATTACTTCCCTTGTCATCCATGGTCGCCCCTTACTCCCCTTAGGATCTTTCTTCTTCTTTGGAATGAACTGATCCCGCACCTTCTGTATTATTACCAGAAGTACCTGCCATTGTTGTTCCACTCTCATCCCTGCGAGGGCATCGTTCCAGTCAACTTTGGCCAGCTCCTCCCTCATGGCTCCATAGTCCCCTTTGTTCAACTGTAATACTGACACTTCCGAGTTTCCCTTCTCCCTCTCAAATTGTAGATTAAAACTTATCATATTATGGTCACTACCTCCTAATGGCTCCTTTACCTCGAGGTCCCTGATCAAATCCGATTCATTGCACAACACTAAATCCAGAATTGTGTTCTCTCTGGTAGGCTCCAGTACAAGCTGTTCTAAGAATCCATCTCGGAGGGACTCCACAAACTCCCTTTCTTGGGGTCCAGTACCATGCTGATTCCTCCAGTCTATCTGCATGTTGAAATCCCCCATAACAACTGTAGCATTACCTTTGCGACATGCCAATTTTAATTCTTGATTCAACTTACCCCCTACATCCAGACTACTGTTTGGGAGCCTGTAGATAACTCCCATTAGGGTCTTTCTACCCTTAGAATTTCTCAGTTCTATCCATACTGACTCTACGTCTCCTGATTCTATGTTGCCCCTCGTAAGGGACTGAATTTCATTCCTCACCAACAGAGCCACCCCACCCCCTCTGCCCATCAGTCTGTCCTTTCGATATGACATATACCCTTGAATATTCATTTCCCAGGCCCTGTCCACTTGAAGCCATGTCTCTGTTATTCCCACATCATACTTACCAATTTCCAACTGTGCTTCAAGCTCATCCACTTTATTTCTTATACTCCGTGCATTCATATACAATACTTTTAATTCATTACTCCCCTCACCTCCCATATCAATTCCTATTTCACTTGGCCATACTCTCCGATCCCTTCCTGAGCTTTCTGCCCGTTAACTCTGTTGTCTTTCTTAACTTTCCTTATTCTCTCTTTCCCTTTACCTCCATCCTTGTATTTCCAGTTCATCCCCTCCCCCCAACTACTTAGTTTAAACACACCCGTGTTGCAGTGGCAAACCTGCCTGCCAGAATGCTGGTGCCCTGTCTGTTACGATGCAACCCGTCCCTTTTGTACAATTCATCCTTGCCTCAAAACAGATCCCAGTGGTCTAAAAATCTAAGTCTCTGCTTCCCGCAGCAGCTCCTCAGCCACACATTCAGATCCCCTATTTCCCTGTTCCTGCCCTCACCAGCACAAGGGACTGGAAGCAAACCGGAGATAACCACCCTGGAGGTCCTGCTTTTCACCCTTCTTCCGAGTTCTCTGAAGTCACGCTGTAGAATGTCTTTCCTCTTCTTCCCCACGTCATTTGTGCCGACATGCACCACCACTTCCAGATGTTCACCTTCACTCTTGAGGATTCCCTGCAATCAGTCCGTGACATCCTGGATCCCAGCACCAGGGAGGCAACACACCATCCTTAAATCCCACCTGTTGCCGCAGAAACCCCTTTCTGTACCTCTCACTATGGATTCCCCTACTACCACGGCTCTGCCTGACGTCTGTCTCCTCGGCTTTGCTTCAGCGCCAGTTGTTGACTCACAGACCTGACCGCCTCTCATGCTGGCATCATCTTCTGTCCCGGCAGCTTCCAAGAGGGTGAACCTGTTTACGAGAGGCACATCCCCCGGGGTCTCCTGTACTCCAAGCCTCCAACCCTTGCTCATCGTCGCCCCCCTTCTCTCTTCCGGTATCCTTGGTGTAACGATTTCGCTGCAGGTCCTGTCCAGAAAACTCTCGGTTTCCCGGATGAACCTGAGGTCATCCAGTTGCCTCTCCAGTGCCTCAACACGGTCCTTCAGGAGCTGAACCTGGACACACTTTCCACCTTTGTAGCAGCCAGAGGCACCGTCAACGTCCCTGACCTCCCACATCATGCAGGCAGCACACTGAATCAGTTCACCTGTCATTCCTTCACCACTTCTCATCCTCTCCAACTGTAGTGTAGTCTCCTCCCTCAGCCTCCTCGCCGAAGGCTCACACTTTTCTCACAAGGCTACTCCCCGACAGGCTGCTCCCCTCGAGCAGACCGTGATTATATTGGATGATAAATTGACTAATTCCCTGCACCTGCCGCACCTTTGCCGACCTTGAAGGTACGTGTTGCGGGCTGGTCCCGACCGGTTTTTAAATCACCCGCCCCAGAAAACAACAGAAAAAAGACTCCCAAGAGCTTAACTTCTCAACCAATCCCCGCACTCACTCCTTCACTTGCCGCACCTTTGCTGACCTTGAAGGTATGAGACCATGGATTTGCGCCTTGGAAGGTTTCCAGGGCACAGGCCTGGGCAAGGTTGTATGGAAGACTGGCAGTTGCCCATGCTGCAAGTCTCCCCTCTCCACGACACCGATGTTGTCCAAGGGAAGGGCATTAGGACCCATACAGCTTGGCACCGGTGTCATCACGGAGCACTGGTTAAGACATAACACGCTGCCTCAGCCAAGGCTCGAACTAGCGACCTTCAGATCACTAGACAAATGCCTTAACCACTTGGCCAGGCGCCAACACACATATATATATTATATAATAGTTAAGTAGTGCAAAAAGTCATGAGGCAGTGTTTCGTGGGTTCGATGTCCATTCAGAAATCTGATGGTGGAGGGGAAGAAGCTGTTCCTGAATCGTTGAGTGTGTGTCTTCAGGCTCCTGTACCTCCTCCCTGATGGTAGCAATGAGAAGAGGGCCTGTCCTGGGTGATAGGGGTCCTTAATGATGGACACCGGCTTTGTGAGGCATTGCTCCTTGAAGACATCGTGGATGCTGGGGAGGCTGGTGCCCATGATGGAGCTGACTGAGTTTACAACTTTCTGCAGCTCATTTCAATCCTGTGCAAAGTTCTTCCCCACCACCCCCATCCCATACAGTGATGTGGAATGGTCTCCAGAGTACATCTGTAGAAAATTGCGCATCTCTTTGATGACATACCAGATCTCAAACTCCAAATGAACTATTGCTGCTGTCGGGTCTTCTTTGTAGCTGTGTTGGGCCCAGGACAGATCCTCAGAGATGTTGAGACCAAAGAACTTGAAATTGCTGTCTCTCTCTCCACTCCTGATCCCTCCATGAGGACTGGTTCATGTTCCCTTGTCTTACCCTTCAGTTATTTGGTCTTACTGACGATGAGTGCAACGTTATTGCCGCCACACCACTCAACTAGCTGCATCTCGCTCCTGTATGACCTCCCATCACAACGTCAAGCTATGGCAGCAACTGTTGTGCCGTCAGCAAGCGTACAGATGACGTGTGAGCTGTGCCCAGCCGCACAGTCTTTGGTGTGGAGAGGGCGGAGCGACCTTGAGGTGTGCCAGTGTTGTCAGTGAGGTGGAGAGGTTATTTCCAATCCGCACGGATTGTGGTCTTCGGGTGAGGAAGCTCTGACATGCAGGTCCAGTTGTTGGTACAAAGGACCAGGTTTTGGAGCTTTTCAACCAGAACTTTCAGAAGCGCGGAGTTGTCAAGAAACTGCGTCCTGACATATAAGTACTTGTGTTATCCAGGTGACTGAAGGCCGCGTGAAGAGCCATTGAATTTGCATCTGCCGTAGACCTGTTGTGGCGATAGGCAAGTTGCAGTGGGTCCAGGTCCTTCCTGAGACGAGTGTTGATTCCAGCCGAGACCAACCTCTCAAAGCGGTTCATCACCGTAGATGGAGCAGCTACTGGATGATAGTTGTTAAGGCAGCTTACCCTGCTCTTCTTGGGCACTAGTGTGGTCGATGTCCTTTTGAAGCAGGCTGTAAACTCTGACCAAGCAATGAGAGATTGGAAATGTCTTTGAATCTCTCCGCTAGTTGGTTGGCACAGGTTTCCTGAGCCCTGTCACCTACTCCAGTGGGCCTGGTTGCCTTGTGAGGGTTCACCCTCATGAACGACAGTCTGCTGCCGGCCTCTCTGGGTGGCCTGGGTCCGCGGATGACTGCTTCCCAAGCAGTCCGTAGGGTGCGTTTGGAAGTGCGGGCGGAGGGAATGTCAGTGGATGGGTCTGTCAGACTCTGCCGATCTCCAGCTTTCTCAATCCGAGGATGAGGCACTCACAACAGAAACGTATTTCTGAGTCAATCTCGGATGGAGAGTCCAACTTCCAGTCAGTGAAATAGTCAGTTATTGCTGCATGGCAGGGAAAGAACAAAATCCTTCCGTCAGGTTTAGTTCTTGAGAAAACCACCTTTGTTTGGGCTCTTTCTCTGGGCCTTTCTACTCGTGAGACATGTTTTGTACCATTCTCTCTGGGTAGATAATGATATCAAACATCTTTCTCCTGGGTAATGAGTGACCTGTAGCTTCCACATCCCAAAAGTGCAATGCTCCGATGGGAAAGGCAACTGGCAAGTCAGGCAGGAGAGGCCCGTTCTGATACAGTCAGAAAACCAGCCGGAGAACTGGATGGACAGTCCGGGTACCTGATCCTTGCTCAGTTAGAAAGTCAGGAGTTGTTCCTCCAACTTGGGTTGAACCTCTCTGTAACAGTGTGGTGTGAGTCCTCACCATAGAGATTAAATTTATTTCATCTGAAATGCTGTGCTTCACCCATTGATGGGTTTTGTAAATCTTTTTACAGGTGAGATGGATACAACAAAGAATTTGTGTGCAGGAATCTTAAATACAACAATTTGTCAATTCTGATGATTCTGTCCAGATATTTAAAGGGTGACCAGATATTCCCTCTGTGACACCAATGTATCTGTTGTTGGTCCTAGGAGATGAAGACGTCTCTGTGCGTGATCCACTGGAACCGGGGTGCTGAGGACACAGCAGCATTTATTGATCTGTTCCGTCTGCGGGAAGTGATTCATCGAAGCTGATGATACGTCAGGAAACTCACAGCAGTGAGAGGTCGATCAGGGATTCACTCACTCAGCTGACTCGCCGAGACACCGGTGGGCTGACACAAGGGAGAGAGACTGTTCAATTGTTCCGTGTGTGGGAAGAGATTCACTCGGTAACCTGATCTGCTGACACACGAGCCAGTTCTCACTGCGGAGAGGCCGTTCACCTGCTCAGGCTGTGCGAAGGGATTCACTCAGTCATCCCAACTACAGAGACATCAGCGAATACACACACGAGAGGGGCAATCCCCCAACTCGGACTGTGGGAATCACTCAGTCATCCCACCTATAGACATAACTGTCGGTTCACACTGGGGAGAAGATGTTCTCCTGCTCAGAGTGTGGAAAGGCATTCACTCGATCATCTGACCTACTGACACACTGGTCAGTTCACACTGGGGAGAGGCCGTTCACCTGCTCAGACTGTGGGAAGGGGTTCAGTCAGTTATCTCAACTGAAGGTACACCAGCGAGTTCACACAGGGGAGAGGCCGTTCACCTGCTCAGAGTGTGGGAAGGGCTTCACTCGATCATCTAACCTACTGGCACACTTGCGAGTTCACACTGGGGAGAGGCCGTTCACCTGCTCAGACTGCGGGAAGGGCTTCAGTCAGTTATCTAATTTACTGGCGCACCAGCGCGTTCACACTGGGGAGAGGCCGTTCACCTGCTCGGACTGCGGGAAGGGATTCAGTCACTCGGCCCACCTGAAGCAACACCAGCGAATTCACACCGGGGAGAGGCCGTTCACCTGCTCGGACTGTGGGAAGGGCTTCAGTCGCTCGTCAGACCTGAAGCAACACCTTCGAGTTCACACCGGGGAGAGGCCGTTCACCTGCTCGCACTGTGGAAAGGGGTTCTCCCAGTCGTGCAACCTCGTGTCGCACTACCAAGTTCACACTGGGGAGCGGCCGTTCACCTGCTCTGAATGTGGGAAAGGATTCTGCCACTCGTCTTACCTGAAGAAACATCAGCGAGTTCACACTGGGGAGAGGCCATTCACCTGCTCCGAATGTGGGAAGGGCTTCACTCAGTCATCCCAACTGAAGGTGCATCAGCGAGTTCACACCGGGGAGAGGCCGTTCGCCTGCTCAGACTGTGGGAAGGGATTCACTCAGTTATCAAACTTGTTGGCCCACCAGCGGGTTCACACTGGGGAGAAGCCTTTCACCTGCTCACACTGTGGGAAGGGATTCACTCAGTTATCTAACTTGTTGGCACACCAGCGAGTTCACACTGGGGAGAAGCCCTTTACCTGCTCAGAGTGTGGGAAGGGATTCAATCATTCAGCCAGCCTCCAGAAACACTACGGAGTTCACACTGGGGGGAAAGTTTAATAAGCTGCCTGGTGGATATTGAACCACCACAGTTGCTGAATCCGGAGACAAGTTTGCAAATGACTGCTCGTGTCTAACTCTGCAATTACTACTGCTGTTCATCAAACTAGGTCTGCACCCTGGTCACTGGGAATGGGAGGAGTTTCTTCTGATGTTCGCATTTAATGGGACTGCAGTTTCTGTGATAAATAAATCAGTTCTATTTTAAACTCTGTCTCAGGTACTCAGTGAATCTACAACATTCCCAGTGTACAGTGGGGAGCCAACTCCACCCAGCTGGTCCCTGCCCGTATTTTTGTTCTACGACAGTCTGTTTAAATCTTACCCTGTTGTTCACCCCTCGCTCTCCCTGTGTGGTGGGTTCCAAACAGTCACCGGTCTGTGGGGGGAAGGGATCTCCAAGTTTCCTGCATGACGTTTTGCAGACTGCAGAAGAAGATGAGCTGCCTGTCATGTTGTTAGTCCCTCAAATCTCTGGACCAGGGAATAATGGTAGCTAATCACCTTATTCCCTGCTCTTATTGGTCATTTTCACTCTTCCTGAGGGCTGGGTTGTTAGAGCACACCACCGTACTCTACAGTCTGAAAGCAGAACGCTGAACGTTCAGTTGGATGCTCAGTGGCGCAGGGCCAGAAACCGGAGATGGGTCAGCACAGGGCAGAGTTTCGGGCTCGACAGTGGGAGAGGTGAGAGGATATGATGAGGAGCAGGGAAACAGTGCAGGGGGCGTGGCAAGCAATGACAGAGTGGCAACATTTGGAAGCTGATTGACAGAAAAAAGTACGATGAGTTTGACTGTTGACACAGACACAATGCCTGTTGACATTCAGTGTATTCGTTGTGGAAGCTTGATGTGTTCAACTGGCTACTGAGTTCCCATAAAGATATTGTTCAGATTGGTACCATTCGGCAGAGGAGAGGCGAAGCTTGTAAATGCTTCAATGGCACTGCTCTTACCCAGAATTCTTTGAGCTTAAGAATGTGCAGTCTCTGTGAATTGAGTACGCAGGTGCCTTGTGTCCAAAGCTGTGCCAGGAGGAACACGTGTTCAGTGGACAAAGGGCTCCAGGAATGGGCACTGGAGCTCCCAGGCACAGCTGAGATCTTGCCATTTCAACCTAAGGAGTTGAGACTCTCACAAGAAATCTAATCCCAACTTTATCCGGCATGAAGAACTTCCAATGTATCTTGGAGTTAAGTAGATAAACGATTGTCTACCAATTGAAGTGGGACAGTAAGTTCAGGTCTGACGAGAAGATCTCGCTCATGCCCGTACTTTAGTAGCTAATGGGAATAGTGACACCGAGTTCCAAAGGAAAGAGCTGGGCCCAACTTCCAGTGAACTTAAACGTCATTTGGAGCTGCACAGGATAAACAAACACTTTATGTTACGTTTGGTTCCTCAGCTCAGGGTCACACTGATCAGAAAGTCTCCAGTCGTGTAAATACCGTGTGATCCTGGTAGGGCAGTTGGACAGGTGCAGAATTGTTCTCTCACAGACAGTGACCCAAATCACAAATAGATGACCAGCAGGATTGTCCCATTATGAAACAGACAGGTAGACAGTCCCACACCTGTCTCTGGGAAGCACCTTTCATCTGTCTCCCGTCTCAACCATTTCATGCTGCTCTGGGCACCTTCCCCCATTCCTTACAGCCCTCCCGGCCTCGGGTGCCCCCTCCTCCTCCCCATGTCCCTGGGGTTACAAGAATCACCCCTTGTAATAATGATCAGGGAGGCACAGAGAGAATCTGTAATTACCGACCTTTATTGTCTCAACAGGAGAACACGTGAACTTACACAACCAATAACTGTGTGCACACCTAGTACGTTTTCCCAACCTTCCATGAAGAAAAGATATTACCAGTTAAAAAGCAGTTTCTGCTGCTAGCCACGTGTTTCTCATTGTCCCGTTTCGAATCTCCACGTGTTGTGGTACACCTCACATCTACGATAGTTGTTCTCCTACAGAGTTACATTTGAAGCCTCTGCTTTCACATTCATTCCTTACCAAATCAAATGTTGCCTTCCAGTGTCATTGGCTATAGGTCATGTGTCTGACCTTTAACACCTTTGTATTGTCTCTGTTCCAGGCCAGCATCCTCTTATTACCCTCTTCCCAGTCGATGACCATCAGTAATTTATGGCCCTTTGTTCTAAATCAGCTTGAATCACACAGAGCAACATTCACAGACCTGCTATATCCAACCAAAGGACATCTCACAAATAACTTCTTATTTGGCAACAATCCCCAGTTCAGATTACCTGAGGCATCATTGTGTCAACTTTGAAACACTGATCAAGTGACTTTAACTCAAAATGGAGAACTCTTCATAAAATGGCAGCCTCCTTCTCGTGACAAGAACAAAGGCAATTGTTCTGTCCGCTTCCACTGTCCTAGATTCACTTGAATTCACTGATTTGCAGACTGGAGGTCTTTGTGGCCAACTCTGGAAACCCCAGCACACCCCACTCTGACTCTGTGATGTCCCCATCTGACCGAACCTCTAAAGCCTACGCCCCTCCATCCTTGCTCTTCTCCTCTGGGACATAACCCCATCTCTCCATCTCTGGGACAGCTTCTGCCCTGCTGGACAATGAAACCATGAACACTTCTTCAGTATTTTCCCACCTCTTTTCCATTAGTTTTTTGTAATTTATTGTTATTATTCTGTATTGTGCTGTACTGCTTCAAACAACAAATTTCACAGATTCTGCCAGTGATATAAAACCTGACTCTGATAGCGGATCGATTCCCGACAGTTCCAATGCTCACCCATTTCTCAAATGTGACAGAACCTGCCTCCACCACCTCCTCAGGTAGCATGAGGGGAAAATCTCTTTCTCAGGTTCCTCTAAATCACTGACTCCTGTTTAAATCTATGCCTCCAGCCTCAGAAACCTTTGCCTCGGGTACGTGGCCAACGCGGGCTTCAGTGAGGCCTTGAGAAGGTTCAGCATGGTGGGCAGCTGTGGAAAGTCTGATCACAGGGGATCCAGACAGAGCTGGCTCATTGGATACACAATTGGCTCAATGCTATGAATCAGAAGGTGATATTTGAAGGCTGTTTCTTGGCGTCGAGGCCCGTGCCTAGTTGCGTTCCATTATTGTTGGGCCCATTATTGTTAGGATGACAACCAGCAACTTGAATGAGAATGTACAAGGTTTGTTGGTGACTTTGCAGCAAGTTTGTTGAAACGATTACTTTTATTTAAAAGGTAGTAAGCATAAACATTCCCCACACCCATCCTCACCCCTCCGTCTTCCCCCTCCACAATGTCCACACCCTTCCCCTTACCACGTCTTCCCCCTCCACAATGCCCACACCCTTCCCGTCACCCCATCTTCCCCCTCCACAATGCCCACACCCTTCCCCTCACCCCGTCTTCCCCCTCCACAATGCCCACACCCTTCCCCTCACCCCGTCTTCCCCCTCCACAATGCCCACACCCTTCCCCTCACTCCATCTAACCCCTCCACAATGCCCACACCTTCCCCTCACCCCGTCTTCCCCCGCCACAATGCCCACACCCTTCCCCTCACCCCGTCTTCCCCCTCCACAATGCCCACACCCTCCCCCTCACCCCGTCTTCCCCCTCCACAATGTCCACACCCTCCCCCTCACCCCGTCTTCCCCCTCCACAATGTCCACACCCTCCCCGTCACCCCATCTTCCCCTCCACAATGCCCACACCCTTCCCCTCACCCCATCTTCCCCTCCACAATGCTCACACCCTTCCCCTCACCCCATCTTCCCCCTCCACAATGCCCACACCCTTCCCCTCACCCCCTCTTCCCCCTCCACAATGCCCACACCCTTCCCCTCACCCCGTCTTCCCCCTCCACAATGCCCACACCCTTCCCCTCACCCCGTCTTCCCCCTCCACAATGCCCACACCCTCCCCATCACCCCATCTTCCCCCTCCACAATGCCTACACCCTTCCTGTCACCCCCTCTTCCCCCTCCACAATGCCCACACCCTTCCCCTCACCCCGTCTTCCCCCTCCACAATGCCCACACCCTTCCCCTCACCCCGTCTTCCCCTCCACAATGCCCACACCCTTCCCCTCACCCCGTCTTCCCCCTCCACAATGCCCACACCCTCCCCATCACCCCGTCTTCCCCCTCCACAATGCCTACACCCTTCCCGTCACCCCCTCTTCCCCCTCCACAATGCCCACACCCTTCCCCTCACCCCCTCTTCCCCCTCCACAATGCCCACACCCTTCCCCTCACCCCCTCTTCCCCCTCCACAATGCCCACACCCTTCCCCTCACCCCCTCTTCCCCCTCCACAATGCCCACACCCTCCCCCTCACCCCCTCTTCCCCCTCCACAATGCCCACACCCTTCCCCTCACCCCTCCGTCTTCCCCCTCCACAATGCCCACACCCTTCCCCTCACCCCATCTTCCCCCTCCACAATGCCCACACCCTTCCCCTCACCCCGTCTTCCCCCTCCACAATGCCCACCCTTCCCCCACCCCATCTTCCCCCTCCACAATGCCCACCCTTCCCCCACCCCATCTTCCCCCTCCACAATGCCCACCCTTCCCCCACCCCATCTTCCCCCTCCACAATGCCTACACCCTTCCCCTCACCCCCTCTTCCCCCTCCACAATGCCCACACCCTTCCCCTCACCCCGTCTTCCCCCTCCACAATGCCCACACACTTCCCCTCACCCCCTCTTCCCCCTCCACAATGCCCACACCCTTCCCCTCACCCCGTCTTCCCCCTCCACAATGCCCACCCTTCCCCCACCCCATCTTCCCCCTCCACAATGCACACACCCTTCCCCTCACCCCATCTTCCCCCTCCACAATGCCCACACCCTTCCCCTCACCCCATCTTCCCCCTCCACAATGCCTACACCCTTCCCCTCACCCCATCTTCCCCCTCCACAATGCACACACCCTCCCCGTCACCCCATCTTCCCCCTCCACAATGCCCACACCCTTCCCCGCACCCCATCTTCCCCCTCCACAATGCCCACACCCTTCCCCTCACCCCTTCTTCCCCCTCCACAATGCCCACACCCTTCCCCTCACCCCGTCTTCCCCCTCCACAATGCCCACACCCTTCCCGTCAGCCCATCTTCCCCCTCCACAATGCCCACACCATTCCCCTCACGTCATCTTCCCCCTCCACAATGCCCACAGCCTTCCCCTCACCCCATCGTCCCCCCATAATGCCCACACCCTTCCCCTCACCCCATCTTCCTCCTCCACCTAGATTTCTACCCCCTGCTTCTCCACCTCAAGAGATATGGGTCAAAGGTGAAAGGTACATCCGGGGGATTTCTTCACTCAGAGGATGGTGCAAGTGTGGGTCGTGCTGCCGGTGCATGTGCTGGTTGTTGGTTCATTTCCAGCGTTTAAGGGAAATTGGGATAAGTACCTGGTTGAGAGGGCTATGGAGATCTATGGTGCAGGTCGATGTCACCATGCAGAATAACAGGTTAGCACAGACTAGATGGGCTGAACTGTATGTTTCTACGCTGCGGTGCTATACGAGTCTAATAATACTCTCATTTGTAATTTCCACAGTCAGTAGTTTGCTGCTAAGGACTGAACCAGAGGTTTACAGAATGGGTGACTGTTCCCGTGCTCAAAGCCATTGGGACGTCCCATCGCTGGGCAGATATTGTCCCCTCCATTCTCTCTGGCTCAGTCCGTCACTCAGCAAGTTCACTGCTTACGGGAACCCACAGAGGAGGGATCCCTGACACAGGTTTCCCCACTCCCTCTCAGTCTGGCGACAGGGAAAGTCTCCCGGTCTCAGGGAGTGACGTGGGAATCCTTTTGTGGAAATGCGGAAAGAGTTGGCAAAGTTAGACAAAGAGCTGAAAGAAGTTCGGGAATTGGATACAGTAAAAAAACACGCTGAACTGAAACATGGCAGACTTAATAATGTTAGATCTGATTTAATAGAACATAGAACAGTACAGGCCCTTTGGCCCACAATGTCATACTGACCCTAGAAACTCCTGCAAGATGGTGTGTCGTGGGAGCTGGGACATATTTGACTGGGTGCCCAGAGACCTGAGGTCTTTGGGCACAGAGCTCGGAAAAGGCGACACAATGGACTTCTAACATTGTAAACCAGCGAGTTGTTTGTTATGTCCCCCCTCCCGCTGTGAAATGGAGACAGCTCGTTCTCCCTTATCTGGGAGAGAGTGAGCCTGCGTTGTATCGGATACCGGGTGAATGAGTTGTCTTTGGAGTAACTGCAAGTCTGTGTCTTTTCTATTGCTTTGCTCACGCTTGAGTGCTCGGTATCGGTGGCATTGTTTTAATTTCGCCAGCGGGGGGAGGGGGGAATGTTGCTCGCTGCCGCTTACGCGCGGGGGGCTGGGGGGCTGGGGCGCTGGACTTTGGGGTTCTAACATTTAACTGTTTTTCATTCTCCGGGGCGCTCCTCTGTTTTTGTGGATGGTTGTGAAGGAAAAGCATTTCAGGATGTACGTTGTACACATTTCTCTGACATTAAATGTACCTTTGAAACTTCTGAAGATTAATCCAATATTCCCTCCTACATAACCCATCATTTTCTACCATCTATGTGACTATCTAGGAGTCGTTTAAATGTCCATAATGAATCTGCCTCAAACTCCACCCCTGGCAGGTTGCAACACATACCCACACCACTCAGTGTAAATAATTTAAATATGACATCCCCCCCACCCTACACACACACACACTACTCCAAGCACCTTAAAATTATTCCCCCCCCCCCATTACCATTTCAGCCCTGGAAAAATTCTCCAGCTCTCCACTCAGTCTGTGCCTCTTATCATCTTGTCCACTTCTATCATGTCAGCTCTCGTCATCCTTCGCTCCAAAAGCAAAGGCCCAAGCTTACTCAACCGGTCCTCACAGTACATGCTCCATCATCGAGGCAGCTCCTGGTAAACCTCCTCTGCCCTCTCTAATGCTTCCACGTCCTTCTGATAGTGTGGCACGCAGAACTGAACATAATGCTCCAGGAGTGGTCTCACCAGGAATTTATAGGAATGCAACATTATTTTGAATGCAAGAAGACCATGACTGTAAGATATAGGAGCAGAATTAGGCTGTTTAAGATCATTAAATGTGCTCTGCCATCTCCTGCCTTCCCCTCACACCCTGACCAGTCAAGAATATCACCCTCTACCTTAACTATCCATGAATCCCTCGTCTCCACAGCTGCCTGTGACAAAGAATTCCACGGATTCACCACTCTCTGGCTAAAGAAATTCCTCCTTATCTCTGTTGTAAAAGGACACCCCTCTATCCTGAGGCTGTGTCCTCTGGTCTTGGGCTCTCCCACCACAGAAAATATCCTCTCCACAACCACTCTTCCAAGGCCTTTCACCATTCGACGGGTCTCAAAGAGGTCACCCCTCCCTCTTCTGAATTCCAGTCAATACATGCCCAGAGCCATCTAAAGCTCTTCATGTGACAAGCTGTTCAATCCTGGAATTGTTTCTGTGAACCTCCTTTGAACCCTCTCCAGTTTCAGCACATCCTTTCTAAGATAACGGGCCCAAACCTGCTCACAATACTCCAAGTGAGGCCTGACCAGTGCTTTACAAAGCCTCAACGTTACCTCCTTGCTGTCATGTTCTAGTCCTCTTGAAATGAATGTTATCGTCACATTTGTCGTCCTCATCACAGACTCAAACTGCAAATTAACCTTTAGGGAATCCCACACGAGGGCTCCCAAGTCCCCTGGTGTCTCAGATTTTTGTAATATCTCTCCCCTTGGAAAATAGTCAACCCTTTCATCTCTTCCATCAAGGTGCATGACCGTAACTTGCCGGCACTGTATTCCATTTGACACTGCTGTGCCCGTTCTCCTAATCTGCTCCTTTATTCCCACTGTTTGCCCCCTGCAAATCAGCCACTGCTTTATCCATGCTGGAATCTTCCCTGTCACATCATGGCTCGTAGCTTGCTAAGCAGCCTTGGGTGGCAGCCTAAATCGAAATACACTACATCAGCTGCTTCTCCTTTGTCAATCCTACTTGTTATTTCTTCAATCCCTGATTGAAGAAGGCCAACAACCCATACACCTTCTGAACCACCGCTTGAACTCGCATGGAAACTTTGAGACATCTATGGTTGTGACTCTAATATCCCTCTTCTTTACAATGCTGAAAGTCGGTTATTAACCATGTGTTTTGCAGTGAAGTCAGTAATTCCGAAGGAAATCACTGCACTTTTCCGGAGGGAGAAGTGTGTGTAAACGTCACATGAGGAAATGTGCAGATGCTGTCAATCAGTGGCAACACACACAAAATGCTGGTGGAACCAGGCAGCATCTATAGGAAGAGGTACAGTCGACGTTTCAGGCTGAGACCCCTATATACATACTTTGCTAATCAGTTCCATAGTTCTTTGAATTCCTCTGGAAGTAAAAGGATTCTTTTGTCTCTATCAAGATCTCGACACACCCAGAGAGGCTTATAAATACCAGGCATCATCCATTGCTAAGGGGGCCCGAAACGTCGACCGTATGTCTTCCTATAGATGCTGCCTGGCCTGCTGCGTTCACTAGCAATTTTAGTGTTTTGTATGTAAACATCACGATGCGTTTGCACCTCCTGACCACTTGGGGCGCAGCAGGGGAGTAATATTGTTACAGTGGCAGAAACCTGTGTAAACATATCCCTCTTACCTCTCCTCACCTGCCTATCACCTCCTTCCCTTTCTCCCACGGTCCACTCTCTTCTCCTATCACATTCCTCTCCTCTCCAGCCCTTCACCATTCCCACCCACCTGGCTTCACCTGTCACCTTCTAGATATCCCTCATCTTTCTGTTAATTCTGGCGTCTTCTCCCTTCCTTTTGGGCCCTGAGGGAGGGTCACCGCCCGAAACGCTGATCACTTATTTATTTCCATAGATACACTGCCTGTACGTGGCGCTTCCGAATTCAAGCGATCGTAACTCAGCAATGATAAGCGCATGCGTAAGGATCGCTCTGGTTCCCGAATACTGCGCATGTCACAGAATCCCCGCCCCCACCCGTACGCGCGCATGCGCTCAGTAGACGGCGGGCAGCCACTAGTCGAATCGGCAGCGACGGGAGAGTGAGTCCGGGCGGAGTTTTCATCAGCACCGGCGTCGACTGAGGGATTACTGTTGCGGGATCGGGTGCCACCATGACCGGGCACATTCTCGATCCTACCCCTCTCTCTCAGCCTCACGATCCGTTCCCGGGCCTTGGGAAGCTTTCTCTTTGCTGCGGAGGTAAGGTGCTGGCGCCATTCCGGAGGCGCATGCACATCGCTGGCCCGTGGGGGATAGAGGGGTCTCTCGATCGTGGGGGTTTCTGGGTAGCGAGACAGCCATGGGTGACAATTCCAGCGCTTTCCCCGGTAATCAGTAGGGCGCGTTGGAAAATGCAGGCGGAGTGACTGGAATTGGTTGCGGATGGATCTATCTAAAGCCAATGATTAGGAAATCGGTAAAAATATATAATTCGGAGTTAATCTCGGATGAAGAGTCTTCCAGTCAATGAAAATGTGAATTGGACTACAGGCGGAAAAAGAACAAAAAATCCTTACAGCAGCTTTCGTTCTGGAGAAAATCACTGTTGTTCTCCCGCCTAGCTACTCCTGTTCTGGATCTGTCTACCCGTGAGAACATGTTTGTCCCATTCTCTCTGGGTACATAGTCACGTTTTCCCTGGGTAACAAGTGACTTGCAGATTTCACATCACAAACGTAGAAATACTATTGCCTTCCCCTTCATATTCATTGGCAATACCATCAATGAGTCAATCACCTGGGGGTAGGAGTTCCAGCCATGTAATATCATGTGCTCTTTGTGGCGCTGTGGATGTGAGCATAATTTGAAATAATACAAACTGAGCCATGTCACCATAAGACATGGGAAATGAATTAGGCCACCGGGCCCATTGAGTCTGTTTTGCTGATCCTTTTTTCACTCCTCCTCAATCCCAGTTTCCGGCGTGATGCCATGACCAATCATGAATCAATCAATCTCTGCCTTAAATACGCCCAACGACCTGGCCTCTACGGTTGCACGTGGCAACACATTCCACAAATTCACCACCCTTTGGCTGAAGAAATTTCTCTGCATCTCTGTTTTGAAAGGGCGCCTCTCTATCCTGAGGCTGTGCCCTCTTGTCCTAGACTCTCCTTTCCACATCTACTCTGTCTAGTCCTTTCAACATTTGGAAGGTTTCAATGTGATCCCCCTTATCATTCTGAATTCCAGCAAGTACAGGCCCACAGGTATCAAACATTCCTTGTATGATAACCCTTTCATTCCTGGAATCATCCTTGTGAACCTCCTCTGGACCCTCTCCAATGCCAACACATCGATTCTGAGATGAGGAGCCCAAAGCTGTACACAATACTCAAGGTGAAGCCTCACCAGTGCCTTATAAAGCCTCTGCATCACATCCTTACTCCTGTATTCTGGACCTCTTGAAATGAATGCTAACATGGCATTTGCCTTCCTCACCACTGACTTGACCTACGAGTTAACCTTTAGGGTGTTATGCGCAAGAACTAACCAAGTCCCTTTGCATCTGAGATTTTTGGATTTTCTCCCTGTTTAGAAAATAGTCTTCACATTAATTTCTACCACCAAAGTGCATGACCATGCATTTTCCAACATTGTATTTCATTTGCTACTCTCTTGCCCGTTCTCCTAATCTGTCTAAGTCTTTCTGCAGCCTACCTGTTTCCTCAACACTACCTGCCCCTCCACCAATCTTCATATCATCTGCAAATTTGGCAACAAAGCTATCTATTCCATCATCTAAGTCATTTATATAAGCATAAAAAGAACTAGCCCCACCACCAACCCCTGTGGAACACCACTACTCACTGGCAGCCAACCAGAAAAGGATCCTTTTATTCCCACTCACTGCCTGTTACCAATGATCCAGAGCTCTAACCATGCCAGTAACCTTCCTGTAATACCACGGGCTCTTAACATGGTAAGCAGACTCGTGCGTGGCACCTTGTCAAAGGCCTTCTGAAAGTCCAAATATACGACATCCACTGCATCCCCTTTATCTATCCTACTTGTAATCTCCTCAAAGAATTCCAACAGGTTCGTCAGGCAGGATTTTTCCTGAAGGAAATCATGCTGACTTTGTACTATCTTGTCCCGTGTCACCAAGTACTCCATCACCTCATCCTTAACAATTGACTCCAACATCTTCCCAACCACTGAGGTCAAGCTAACTGGTCTATAATTTCCTTTCTGCTGCCTTCCTCCTTTCTTAAACAGTGGAGTGACATTTGCAATTTTCCAGTCCTCTGGCACCATGCCAGAGTCCAGTGATTTTTGAGAGATCATCTCTAATGCTGCCACAGTCCCTAACGCTACCTTTTTCAGAACTCAAGGGTGCAGTTCATCTGGTCTGGGTGACTTACGTACCTTTAGATCTTTTAGCTTTCTGAGGACCTTCTCCCTTGCACCCACTTCTCTTCCTTCATCAGGCACACTGCTAATGTCTTCCACAGTGAAGACTGACACAAAATACTCACTTAGTTCATCAGCCAACTCCTTGTCCCCTGCTATTATTTCCCTGCCTCATTTTCTTATGGTCCTATATCCACGCTCATTTCTCTTTTATTTTTAAAATACTTGAAAACTTTTACTATCCACTTTAATATTATTTGCTAGCTTGCTTTCATATTTCATCTTTTCCCTTCTAATGATTTTTCTGTAGGTTTTTCAAAACTTCCCAATCCTCTATCTTCCCACTAACTTTTGCTTTGTTGTCTGCCCTTTCATTTGCTTTTACAATAGCTTTGACTTCTCTTGTCAGCCATGGTTGTAGTATTTTACCATTTGATTATTTCTTCATTTTTGGCATACACATGCCCTGCACCTTCCTCATTTTTCCCAGAAACACACACCATTACTGCCCTACCGTCATCCTTGCCAGCAGCTTCTTCCAATTTACTTTGACCAACTCCTCTTTCATACCACTGTAATTTCCCTTTCTCCACTGAAATACTGCTACATCAGACTTTATCCCTATCAAATTTCAAGTTGAAATTTCAAGTTCATATTGTGATCACTGGCTCCTAAGTGTTCTTTTACCTTAAGCTCCCTAATTGCCTCCGGTTCATTACATAACACCCAATCCTGTATAGCTGATCCCCTGGTAGGCTCAAAGACAAACTGCTCTAAAAAGCCATCTCGTAGGCATTCAACAAACTCATTCTCTTGCGATCCATTACCAACCTGATTTTCCCAATCGACCTGCCTGTTAAAATATCCCGTGACTACCATAACATTGCCCTTTTGACCTGCCTGTTCTAAACTGTGGTCCACCTCCCAGCCACTACTGGCAGGCCTGTATATAACTGCCATCAATCCCCGTCACAGAATGAAGACGGGTAGAAATAGCCCATTCTGATACAGACAGGAAAACATAGTCAATCGAGATCTCTGATCTGTGCCCAGTTAGATTGTTGTTCCTCTAACTTGGGTTGAACCTCTCTGTAATAGTCAGACACCACCAAAGGGACTAAACTGATTTCATCTGGAATGCTGCCCTACACCCATTCATGTCTTTTGTAAATCTTTTTGCAGATTGGAAACGATAAGGAACGTACGGGAATCGCAAGCAAATCATTTTTGCTTTCTCTGTCCGGCTATTTAAGGAGTGACATTTATAACCCCAATATGTTAGTTGTTGATCCTTGGAGATGAAGAGGTATCTCATTCCATCTGGAAACAAGTTTTGTGTCTGTAGTGAAGTTTTATGTGTAACTCTGTGCAATCCACAGGAACCGGGGAGCTGAGAACCTATCAGCACTTGTTCACTGGAGATCAGTTCTTCAACTGCATTGACTGTACGAGGCAGTCACTCTGTCTGACGTCTGACCTGGTGAATTGCCAGCTGGGATTATCATTCTCCTTCTCTCAGTCTGTGATTCTGTCACTCAGCGAGCCGCAGACACAACGGTGAACAGAGGGGGGAGCCAGTTCACCTGCTCTGTGTGTGGGACAGGATTGACACAGTCATCCAGCCTGAAGATACATCAGCAAGTTCACAGCACAGTGAGATGGTTCGCCTGTTCCGTCTGCGGGAAGAGATTCATTCAGTCATCCTCGCCGACGATACGTCAGAAAATTCACAGCAGTGAGGGGCCGATCGCTTGCTCCGTGTGTAGGAAGGGATTCACTCACTCAGCCGATCCAAAGAGACACCAGTGAGCTCACAAGGGACAAAGACTGTTCAGGTGTTCTGTATGTGGAAAGAGATTCACTCGGCCTTCCGATCCGCCGACACACGGGTGTGTTCACTCTGGTGAGAGGCTGTTCACCTGTTCAGACTGTGGGAAGGGTTTGACTCGGTTATCTGACCTGTTGGCACACCTGTTCGTTCACACTGGGGAGATGCTGTTCACCTGCTCATACTGTGGGAAGGGATTCAATCGATCGTCTGCCCTGTTGGTACATCAGCGAGTTCACACTGGGGAGAGACCGTTCACCTGCTCAGTGTGTGGAAAAGGATTTACTCAATCATCTAACCTATTGACACATCAGCGAGTTCACACTGCGAAGAGGCTGTTCACCTGCTCAGACTGTGGCAAGAAATTCACTCGATCATCTAATCTACAAAAACATCAGCAAGTTCACAAAGGGGACAGGTCGTTCGCCTGTTCGGACTGTGGGAAGGGATTCACTCGATCATCTCACCTGCACAGACACCAGCGACTTCACACTGGGGAGAGGCCGTTCACCTGCTCAGACTGCGGGAAGGGATTCACTCAATCATCCGACCTACTGGCACACCAGCGAGTTCACACTGGGGAGAGGCCGTTCTCCTGCTCATTGTGTGGGAAAGGATACACTCAGTCATCTCTACTGAAGGTACATCAGCGAATTCACACTGGGGAGAGGCCATTCATCTGCTCAGACTGTGGGAAGGGATTCACTCAATTATCTCACCTACAGGCACACCAGCGAGTTCACACTGGGGAGAGGCCATTCACCTGCTCGGAGTGTGGGAAGGGATTTACTCAGTCATCTGCCCTATTGGTACACCAGCGAGTTCACACCGGAGAGAAGCCATTCACCTGCTCAGACTGTGGGAAGGGGTTCACACAATCATTTGATCTACAGGCACACAAGTCAGTTCACACTGGCAGGTGGCCATACACCTGCTCAGACTGTGGGAAGGGATTCATCACTCCATCTAAGCTGAAGATCCACCAGCGGGTTCACACAGGGGAGAGGCCGTTCACCTGCTCCGACTGTGGGAAGGGATTCACTTGGTCATCTGACCTATTGGTACACCAGCAAGTTCACAGTGGGGAGAGGCCATTCACCTGTCCAGACTGTGGGAAGCGATTCACTCAGTCATCTCAACTACAGACACACCAGCGAGTTCACATGGTAGAGAGGCCGTTCACCTGCTCGGACTGTGGGAAGGCATTCACTCAGTCATCCCACCTGAAGACACACCGGCGAGTTCACACCGGGGAGAGTCCGTTCACCTGTTCAGAGTGTGGGAAGGGATTCACAAAGTCACGTGACCTGCAGGGACATCAGCGAGTTCACACTGGGGAGAGGCCATTCACCTGCTCCGAGTGTGGGAAGGGATTCACTCGATCATCTGTGTTGTTGGCACACCAGCGGCTTCATACTGGGGAGAGACCATTCACCTGTCCAGACTGTGGGAAGCGATTCACTCGATCGGGTGACCTACAGGCACACCAGTTAGTTCACACTGAGGAGAGGCCATTCTCCTGTTTGGTGTGTGGGAAGCGATTCACTCGGTCACGGGACCTACAGACCCACCGGCGAATTCACACTGGGGAGAAGCCATTCACCTGTTCAGTGTGTGAGAAGGGATTCGCTCAGTTATCTTCCCTGCAGTCACACCAGCGAGTTCACACTGAGAGGAGACCGTTCACCTGCGCTGACTGTGGGAAGGGATTCACTCGATCACGTGACCTACAGACACACCAGCGAGTTCACACTGAGAAGAGACCGTTCACCTGCTCAGACTGTGGGAAAGGATTCACTCAATCATCTAAATTGAAGGTACATCAGCGAGTTCACACAGGGGAGAGGGCATCCAGCAGCTAAGAATATGGGAGTGGGTTCACCTGGCCTTCTGGCAGTTTGACACGTCAGTTAACACTGGGGAGAGACTGCTCACCTGCTCAGACTGTGGGAGGGGATTCATTCAACCATCAGCGAGTTCACACCGGGGAGTGGCCAAACAGCTACTCTGACTGTGAGAAGGGATTTACTAGGCCAGCTAAACTAAAGGAGTTAACGCAGGGGAGAAGTTGTTCACCTGCTCTCGCTGTGGGAAGGATTGACTTGATCACCTAATCTATTGGCACATCAATCAGTTCACACTGTGGATGGCATCGGTTCCATCTGCAGGAAGGCTTCCACCCAGTCATCTACCTGTAGACACACCGGCCAGTTCAGCCCGGGCAGAAGCTGTTCTGTTCCGTGTGTGTGAAGGGATTCACTCACGCTATGGAGTTCACACTGGGGAAAGGTTTCAGTAAGCTACAATAATCCAGGGGCAAGTTGGTGTCGAATTATTACTGCTGCTCATCAAACCCAGGTCTGCACCCTGGTCACCGGGAATGGGAGGAGTTTCTTCTGATGTTCGCATTGAATGGGACTGGAATTTCTGTGATAAATAAATCAGTTCCATTTTTAAACTCCATCTCGGGCACGCAGTGAATCTACAACACTCCCAGTGTGAAGTAGGCGGCCAAATCCAGCTGGTCCCTCCCCGTATTTCTGTTCCATGACAGTCCATCCGTGCTGTTCACCTCTCGCTGACCCTGTGATGGCGATCCAGTCACCAGCCTGTGGGTGAGAACCCTGTCCCCGGACTTCCTGCACGGCATTCTGCCGACTGACTGCAGTTTTGTCGGAAGTGTTTGTCCCTCAAATCTCTGGGCCGAGGAGGAATGACATTGGTAGTTAATCACCTTACTCCCTGCCCATTTCAAAGTTATGGGGGCTGTTTTCACTGCTGCTGAAAGGGCCGTGTCTCATACGGCTGTGGGCTTGGAACACACCACTGTAGTCTAAAGCCAGGAAGCAGAACAAGGAGCCGTCAGCTGGATGCCCAGTGGAGCAGAGACAGGTCCGCACAGGGCAGAGTTTTGGCCTCTGGACAGCGGTAAGAGTGAGAGAATATGATGAGAAGGGAAACAGCGGGGTGCGGGCGGGAAGGTGGCATTGGCACTGGATGACACAGTAGCAATGTTTGGAAGGTTATTGCGGAGAAAATCGAATAGGTTTACTTTGACTGGACACATACAATGCTTGTTGACACGGAGTACACTGCTTGTGGAAACTCGCTGTGACAAGTGAGTTCTCACTAAAATATTGACTGGATTGGTGCCATTTGGCAGAGGGGAGGCGGTGCTTGTAAATGCTTTGAATGGTGCTGCTCTTACCCATAAGTCTCTGAGCTTAAGAATATACTGTCACTGAATCCAGCGCAGAAGTGCTGAAAGGCGCGCGTGCGTTTGGTGGAGAAACAGCTCCGGGAATCCGGGAATGGGTTTGCTGGACCCCCCAGGCACAGCGGAGATCTTGCTGTCTAGAGCTAAGGATTTGGGAGTTGCACAGAAATAGAATTCTGTCTTTATTGGGCTTGAAGAACCGATAATATATCCCGACTGGTAAGTGCACAGTGGGGAAAGTTCATTCGACTGCTCTGTCTATGGGAAGGACTGTATTCAGTCTCCTAACATACAGGAACACCAGTGAGTTCTCGCTGTGGAGAGGCAAATCACCTGCTCGTAGTGTAGGAAGGGATTCCACCTCATGAGGTGACACTGAGAGGCAACATACCTCTCCTGTGTGAGCAAAGAGCTTTAGTCCATCATCCCACTGGCCCAAGCACCAGCAAGTTTGCACGGCAGGGTGGGGGGGGCGGGTTTGAACCATCAGGATTGCTGAACCTAGTTGCGAGTTCAAGAGTGACGGATTATGCAATTATTGCTGCTACCTCATCAGACCTGGAACTGATCCCTGCTCGCTGGACACAGGAGAGGTTTATTCTGGTGACACAAGTCTTTCATTGGACTGGAGTTAAATTGTGTGTCATAAATAAATCGGTTCTATTTTACATCGTGTGTCTCATATCCTTACTGACTCTGTAGTGGACTGAATGTACAGTAGAGGCGCCACTCTGCCCCTCTGGTCCCTGATGCATCTCCTCCCGTCCCTGTTCACTCGGATTCTCCTGAAACCCATCCCTGCTGCCCAGCTCATGCCGCCCTTATGGTGACGGGTTCCGACTGGCCCACTCTGGACGAAATGACATCACTGGTCAACTGGGGAGCGGCCTTAGCGATTTCACCAGCAGCACCTTGAGAGGGTGGTCAGGGCTGGAATTAACTCCCCTGGACCCGGACCCACTGCAATTTGCCTCTCCCACAATAGGCCTGTGATGGGTGTGGTCTCAGTGGCTCTCCATGTGGCCTTGGATCACCTGAACAATACAAATATCTATGTCACGTTGCTGTTTGTAGGCTGGAGCTCAGTGTTTAACACCATCGTTCCTACAGTCCTGATCGAAAAGCTACAGAATCTGGGCCCCTACCTCCCCCTGTAACTGGGATCCTCAATGACTTCCTAACGCAAAGACCACAGTCTGTGTGCATTGGTAGACTGACATCTCCATGTCGCTGATGCTCATTATTGGCGCACCTCAGGGGTGTGTGCTTAGCCCACTGCTCTACTCTCTACACCGATGACTGTGTGGCTCGGCATAGCTCAAGTGGCACCTATAAATTTGCTGATAATACAAACATTGTTGGCAGAATTTCAGATGGGGATGTAGAGGAGTGAGATATATCAGCTAGTTGAGTGGTGTTGCACTCAACAACAGTGAGACCGAAGAGCTGACTGTGGACCAGAAAGGGTAAGACAAAGGAACACACACTGGTCCTGATAGAGGAGAGTGATCTATTTCAAACTCCCGGGTGTCAGGATCACTGAGGATCTAACCTGGTCCCAACTTATCAGTGCAGCTATGCAGAAGGCAAGACGGCAGCTATATTTCATTTGGGGTTTGAAGAGATCTGGTACGTGACCTAAGACACTCGTGAACCTCTATAGATGTACCATGGAGGGCGTTCTCACTGGCTGCATCACTGTCTGGTTGTGGGGGTGGTGGACAGGGGGACGGCTACTGCCTGGGATCAAAGTCAGCTGCTTGATCAGCTTCATCATGCATACTAGTCTTCAGGAGCATCCAAGGAGCGGTGTGCAACATTAAGAACAGCCACTACCCAGGACAGCTCCTGTTCTCATTGCTACCGTTGGGAAGGAGGTACAGAAGCCTGAAGGCCCACACTTAGCAATTCAGGAACAGCTTCTTCCCCTCTGCCATCCGGTTTCTAAATGAACACTGAACCCATGAACACTACATCACTATTTTAATTTCTGTTTTTGCACTACTTAATTTAACTATTTAATATACATATTATACTTACTGTAATTCTTTTTTTCTATTTTTATCATATATTTTCTTGCACTGATGCTGCAAAGTTAACACACTACGACACATGCCGGTGATATTAACTCTGATTCTGACAACTTGCGCTCGTTCCTTCAACCGTAATTTACTTGTGCACAAGGGCAATCGTCACCAAACTACTATGAACCTTCTGCACAGGTTTCCCAATTTTATATGGATATTGACCAATTCTTACAGCTACTATTAAAACTACGTGCAATTTACACACACACAAAGTGCTCGAGGAACTTGGGAAGAGTGTGGAGGAGAGTAAACCATTGACATTTCAGGCTGGGACACCTTAGCACCCGATGTCTGGGCCTGCCCTATTCCCCAACCCTCCCCTAATCGCCACCACTCTCCTTGTCTCACTGCTGCCCAGTTACCTGCACCGCATCTCTGAGACACCCCTCACACTGGTTTGGTGTCCTCCACACTCTCCTCCCCTGCCTCTTCTCTGGGCCGCTCACGTCCCCACCCCCACTCGTCTCCAGACTGCTGCCATTCTCACCAGAATGCCCCCCCCCCATTCTGTAGGTCACTCCCTTCCCTACCTCATCTACTGGTCGACCTGTTTCCTCCGCTCAATCGGAGACATCCCCATACCCTGCACTTGTAGCTCTTGCCCTTTCCCCAATCCCACTATTTCCACTGTCTCCCCAACCCCTCATAAATCCCACTCACCCCATCTTTGGGTCGCCACACCGTATCCCCAATAGCCAGTTCCTGAGTCACATCATTCACCCTCAACCCCTGTCACTGGGTTACCAACCTCCCCATCCCCTACTCAAGGTCACTCTCTTACACCCCTCCACCCACCTCCTATTCCATCTCGAGGTCGTCATCTTTCACCCACCTCTGACATTTCTGGGTCAGTGTACTGACCCGCGTTTGGATCACTCATTACCTCCTACCATCCCCCTATGTAGCGCTTATGGATTCAATGTGTTTGCTCCCTTCCCTTCCATGGAGACTCCGGATCAATCATTCTCACTTCCCATTCTGCCTCTTCCCCACTCACTCACATCCCCATTTCTCCTGTTGCCCTCCTCTCCCCTCTGTTGATCGCAACCTCTCCTCATCTCTGGATCTCCTCCTTCACCCTTCCCAATGCCAGCACATCCTTCCATAGATGGACCCAGAACTGCTCACAATACCCCAGGTGAGGCCTCGCCGGTGTTTTATAAACCCTCAATATTACATTCTTGCTTTATATTTTGGTCCTCTTCAACTGAATGCTAACATTGCATTCGCCTTCCTCACTACCGAGTCACCCTACAAAATAACCTTTCGGGAATCCTGCACGTTAGACCATTTGCACCTGAGATTTTGAAGGTAGTCTATGCTTTCATTTCTTCTACCAAAGTGCATGGCCATACACTTCCACCTGCCACCTTTTTGCTAAGTCCTTCTGTAGCAACTCTACTTCCTCAAACCTACCTACCCCTCCACCTATTTTTGTATTACCTGCAATCTCGGCCACAAAGCCAACAATTTCATCATCTAAATCATTGGCATATAATGCAAAAAAAAATTGGCCCAGAGACCCCAGTGGAACACGACTAATCACTAGCAACCAATCAGAAAAGGCTCCCTTTATTCCCTCTCTGCCCCTGCCAATTAGCCAGTGCTCTATCCGTGCTAGCATCTTTCCTGTAATACCTTGGGCTCTTAACCTGCTAAGCAACCTCATGGGTGACACCTTATCAAAGGCCTTCTGAAAATCTAAGTACACAACATCCACTGACTCCTTTGTTTACCATGCTTGTTACTTCTTCAAAGAATTCCAACAAATTTATCAGGCAGGATTTTCCCTTGAGGGCTTATTTTATCATGTGCCTCCAAGTTCCCAGGAACCTCATCCTCAGCAATAAACTCCAAAATCTTCCCAACCACTAAGATCAGATGAACTGGCCTACAATTTCCTTCGCAACATGCTGGAGGAACTCAGCAGGTCAGGCAACATCCGTGGAAACGTTGGGCCGGAATCCTTCATCAAGACTGAAGAGGAAAGGGGCAGAGGCCCTATAAAGGAGGTGGGGGGAGGGTGGGAAGGAGAAAGCTGGAAGGTTCCAAGTGAAAAACCAGGAAGGGGAAAGATAAAGGGGTGGGGAAGGTGCTAGGCAGGAAAGGTGAAGAAAGAATGGGGGAAGCACAATGGGCAGTAGAAGGAGGTGGAACCATGAGGGAGGTGATAGGCAGCTGGGGGAGGGGGCAGAGTGAAACTGGGATAGGGGAAGGGAGGGGGAGGGAATTACCGGAAGTTGGAGAATTCAATGTTCATACCAAGGGGCTGGAGACTACCCAGACGGTATATGAACTATAATTTCCCTTCTCTCCCTTCTTGGAGAGTGGAGAGACATTTGAAATTTTCATTCCTTTGGAACCATGCCAGAATCTATTGATACTTGAAAAATCATTACTAATGTCTCCACAATCCCTTCAGCCACCTCTTTCAGAACCCTGCGGTGTATACCATGGGGTCCATGTGACATGTCCACTTTTAGACCTAGTTTCCCAAGTAATGGCAACTTCACACACTTCTGCCCCCCGACACTTCCGAACTTCCAGAAATCTGCGAGGATCTTGCAGTGAAGACTGACGTAAGACACTTATTCAGCTCGTCCACCATCTCCTTGTCCCCCATTGCAACCACTCCAGCATGATCTAGAAATCCGAACCCTGGCCCCCGCACCAGTTCCTCACCAATTGTCACCGTCACTGGCGCGTGACGGAGGCAGCAGACCAGAGCCTACAACCCTGGAGACCCTGCTTTCACCTTTCTACCTAGCTCCTTAACATCTCTTTTCAGAAACTCCTCACCTTTCATACCAGTATGTACCAAAACTTCTGGCAGCTCACACCATGGCATGGACTCAATCCGATACATCCCTGACCCTGGCGCCTGGGAGGCAGTATAACATCTGGGTGTCTCTATTGCATCCAAAGGGTCTCATCTTCATTCCCCGAACAATGGGATCTCCTGTCACCATTGCAGTCCTCTTCACTTCTCTGCTCTTCTGAGCCACAGCACCAGACTCAGTGCCAGAGACTCGGTCGCTGTAGCTGTCCCTGTACGTCCTCCCTCTCAACAGTATCTAGTAACTAGCACACTTATAACTGGGGGAATGGCCGCAGGGCACTCTGCACTCGCTGCCCACTTCCTTTCCTTCTGCCAAGTCACACTGCTACTTGTCTGTCGCAGCCGAGGAGCCAATACCTTCCTGTCTAACACTTCCTCAGTCTCCCATATGAGCCCAACATCACTGAGCTGCAGCTCCAGTTCCTTCAACCCATTTGGACAGCTCTCGTAAACCTACTCACAGTGATACTGGATCTCCTCGGGTTCGGGTGTAACCAGTTCCTCAGCCAAAGCACCCTATTCTTACCCTCACCGGCAGCAATTCCCAGACTACTACTTGAGTGGTCCTGCTTTCCTGGCCTTCTCCCAGTATCTTTCTGCATATATGCCCTGATAGTAGATAGTGCAGTGTTGATGACAGTTTGGGGAGGGGGGGAGAGTTGAATCTACCAGGAGATGTCACTGTCACTGAGTCTAGTGTTGTAGCTCAGAAGGGAAGGGGGCAGAGGTGACAGGAGAGTCCATTGTTAGAGCAGTAGATAGGAGAGTCTGTGGACACAATCAAGAGAGACTCAGGTATGTCGCCTCCCAGGTGCCAGGCTCATGGGGCGTCTCGGATCGCACCCCGACATTCTAAAGCTGGAGGACGAGCAGTCAGACGTCTCATCTGGCACCAACGACATAGAAAGAAGAGATCCTAAAAAGAGAATTTAAACAAGGTAGAAAGCTGGAAAACAAGAGAAAATCTGCAGATGCTGGAAATCCCAGCAACACACACAAAACATTTGAGGAACTCAGCAGGCCAGGCAGCATCTATGGACAAGAGGACAGTTGATGTTTTGAGCCGAGACCCTTCAGCAGGACAGGAGGGAAAAAAAAGCCAAGCAGTAGGCTTTCCACCAGCTCAGCTGATGGCTGGGTAGAAAGCTGAAAAGCAGGGTACTGAGTAACAATCTCTGGCTTGCTGCCTGTGCCGCGTGCTGGTCAGGAGAATAGGATGATTGGGCAGGGGAATGTGTGGCAGAGGGCAGGGCTTCGGATTTCTGCATCATTCAGATTTCTTCTTGGGAGCATGTGACCTGTACAAAAGGGATGTACACCTGAACCCCAGGGGAACCAATATACTCGCGGGAAGGTTTGCTGGAGCTATTGGGTAGGGTTTAAACCATATTGGCTAGGAGGTTGGGAACTGGAGTGATAAGGCTGAGGATGGGGATGTTGGTTTACAAGCAGAGGTAGAGTATTGTGAGAATGTTAGGATGAGAGGCAGATAATAGGCAAAATTATGGTCAGTGTGATGGGTTGAGGTGTAAAAGGGGGACAAAATTGAAAAGGGTGATGAATGCAGGACTTTTATACTTGAATGCACGCATTATACATAAGAAGGCAGACGATCTTGCAAATTGGCAGATATAAAGTTGCGGATATCACGGAACCATGGGCGAAAAACAATTGTGGTTGGGAGATTAGTATGTAAGGATATACAATCTATCAAAAGGACTTAAAGGCAGGCTCCGCTGTGTGAACTCGCTGGTGCTTCTGTATGTTAGGAGACGGAATATATCCCTTCCCACAGGCAGAGCAGGTGAATGACCTTTCCCCACAGTGTCTCAGGCTGGATGAATGACTGAATCCCTTCAGAACAGGAGAAATATTTTTCCCACCTATGAGTTTGCTAGTGCACCATCAGGTCAGACGACATAGTGAATCCCTCCCACACCTCAAGCATTGAATAAGGTGTTTAACTACCATTATTCCCCGGTGCAGAGATCTGAGGGACTAACAACATGTCAGACACAACTGCAGTCAGCTCGTCTTCTTCAGTCTGCAGAACGTCATGCAGGAAACTTGAGGGAGATCCCTTCCCCCACAGAGTGGTGACTGTTTGGAACCCACCACACAGGGAGAGCGAGGGGTGAACAACAGGGTAGGATTTAAACAGACTGTCGTAGAACAGAAATACGGGCAGGGACCAGCTGGGTGGTGTTGACTCCCCACTGTAGACTGGGAGTGTTGCAGATTCACTGAGTACCCGAGACAGAGTTTAAAATAGAACTGATTTATTTATCACAGAAACTGCAGTCCCATTAAATGCGAACATCAGAAGAAACTCCTCCCATTCCCAGTGACCAGGGTGCAGACCTGGTTTGATGAACAGCAGCAGTAACTGCAGAGTCCGACAACAACGGTCACTTGTGAACTTGCCTCCGGACACAGCAATCTTAAGTATCCAGCCGGCAGCTTATCAAAACATTTCTCCCCAGTGTGAAGTCGGTAGTGTGTCACACAGTGAAAATCTCTTCCCGCAGTCTGAGCAGGTGAACAGCCTCTCTCCAGTGTGAACTCGCCAATGTAGCATCAGTTGAGATGACCGAGTGAATCCTTTCACACATTTTCAGCAGGTAATGGGTCTCTCTCCAGCATGAACTTGCCAGCAGGGAAAGATGACCAAGTGAATCCCTTATCGACTCAGAGCAGGTCAATGGCCTCTCACGACTGTCAACAAGCTGGTGTCACAGCAGCGAAACAACTGTGGGATAACCTTTCCCACAGTCTGAGCAGGCGAACTAACTGAGGTGCCCGTAGGTGAGTTAATTGAGTGAATCCCTTCCCACACACTCAACAGGTGAATGGCCTCTCCCCAGTGTGAACTCGCTGGTGTACCTTCAGTTGAGATGACTGAGTGTATCCTTTCCCGCAGTCAGAGCAGGTGAACGGTCTCTCCCCAGTGTGAACTAACTTGTGTGCCTGTAGGTGAGATAATTGAGTGAATCCCTTCGCACACACTGTACACCTAAACGGCCTCTCCCCAGTGTGAACTCGCTGATGTACCTTCAGTTGGGATGACTGACTGAATCCCTTCCCACAGTCTGAGCAGGTGAACGGCCACTCCCCAGTGTGAAGTGACTTATGTGCCTGTAGGTGAGATGATCGAGTGAAACTCTTCCCACACACTGAACAGGTAAATGGCCTCTCCCCAGTGTGAACTCGCTGATGCACCTTCAGCTTAGATGACTGAGTGAACCCCTTCCCACAGTCTGAGCAGGTGAACGGCCACTCCCCAGTGTGAACTCGCTGGTGTGCATGCAGGTCAGATGACTGAGTGAACCCCTTCCCACAGTCTGAACAAGTGAACGGCTTCTCCCCAGTGTGAACTCGTTGGTGTACCTTCAGTTTAGACGGCTTCGTGAATCCCTTCCCACAGTCAGAGCAGGTGTGTGGGTACACTCCAGTGTGAACTGACTGGTGTGCCAGTAGGTCAGATGACTGAGTGAATCTCTTCCCACAGTCTGAGCAGGTGAACGGCCTCTCCCCAGTGTGAACTCGCTGGTGTACCAATAGGGCAGACGATCGACTGAATCCCTTCCTGCACACTGAGCAGGTGAACGGCCTCTCCCCAGTGTGGACTCGCCAGTGTACCTGTAGGTGAGATAAATGTGTGAAGCCCTTCCCGCAGTCTGAGCAGGTGAATGGCCTCTCTACCATGTGAATTCGCTGGTGTGCTTGTAGATGGGATTTTCGATTGAACTCCTTCCCACAGTCTGAGCAAGTGAATGGCATCTCCCGTGTGAACTCTCTGGTGTACCAATAGGGCAGATGATCGATTGAATCCCTTCCCACTGTCTGAGCAAGTGCCCAGTGTGAACACACTCATGTGTCAGCAGATCAGATGACTGAGTGGATCTCTTTCCCCATACAGAACAGTTGAACTGTCTCCCTTATCAGCTCACTGGTGTCTCTTTGGATCGGCTGAGTGAGTGAATCCCTTCCTACACACGGAGCAAGCGATCGGCCCCTCACTGCTGTGAATTTTCTGACGTATCGTCGGCGAGGATGACTGAATGAATCTCTTCCCGCAGACGGAACAGGCGAACCATCTCACTGTGCTGTGAACTTGCTGATGTATCTTCAGGCTGGATGACTGTGTCAATCCTGTCCCACACACAGAGCAGGTGAACTGGCTCCCCCCTCTGTTCACCGTTGTGTCTGCGGCTCGCTGAGTGACAGAATCACAGACTGAGAGAAGGAGAATGATAATCCCTGCTGGCAATTCACCAGGTCAGACGTCAGACAGAGTGACTGCCTCGTACAGTCAATGAAGTTGAAGAACTGATCTCCAGTGAACAAGTGCTGATAGGTTCTCAGCTCCCCGGTTCCTGTGGATTGCACAGAGTTACACATAAAACTTCACTACAGACACAAAACTTGTTTCCAGATGGAATGAGATACCTCTTCATCTCCAAGGATCAACCGCAGATATATTGGTGTTACAAATATTATTGTGATTCCTGTACAGAAATTCGCTGTCATTTCCAAACCTGCAAAAAGATTTACAAACGATATCAATGGGTGAAAGACAGCATTTCAAGATGAAATAAATTTAATGGACTGACACCACACTGTTACAGAGAGGTTCAACCCAAGTTGGAGGACAACTCCTGATTTTCTAACTGAGCACGGATCAGGTACCTGGGCTGTTCATCCAGTTCTCCGGCTGGTTTTCTAACTGTATCAGAATGGGCCTCTCCTGCCTGACTTCAATCTGTGATGTGACTCGGTTTGTCTCTCTCCATTTGTATTATTTCCAGTTCTGGTCATGTCCCACAGCGCTAGAAAGGCGCATGGTGTTACACGGCCTGATCACTCTGACCCTCCCCCAGGTGACTGACGGTAGTGAAATCACCGATGGCAGTGAATACGAAGGGGAGGCCAGTTGCCTTTCCCATCGGAGTGTGGCACTATTGTGATGTTGAAGCTACAGGTCACTCGTTACCCAGGAGAAAGATGTTTGATATCATTATCTACCCAGAGAAAATGGTACAAAACATGTTCTCACGGGTAGAAAGGTCCAGAGACAGAGCCCAAACAAAGGTGGTTTTCTCAAGAACTAAACCTAACGGAAGGATTTTGTTCTTTTTTTCCCCATGCAGCAATAACTGGCATTTTCTTTGGAAGGAAGAACCCTCCCCCGAGACTAACTCGGGAATATGTTTGTCACAAACACGCAAGAAAGTCTGCAGAGGCCGGAAATCCAAAGCAACGCACACAAGATGCTGGAGGAACTCAGCAGGCCAGGCAGCATCTATGGAAAAGCGTACAGTCGACGTTTCGGGCCAAGACCCTTCAACAGGACTGGAGAGAAAGAGATGCCAGGTTAGAGTAAGAAGGTGGGGTGCCAGGGAGAGAGCAGTACAAGTTGGCAGGTGAAAGGTGAAACCAGGAGAGGAGCAGGAGGTGAAGGAAAGAGCTGGGAAGCTGTTCGCTGAAAGAGGTAAAGGGCTGGAGGAGGGAGAATCTGACAGTAGAAGGTAGAAGACCATGGAAGAAAGGGGAGGAGGTGTGCCAGAGGGAGGTGATGGGCAGTTAAGGAGACAATGTGAGAGAGGGAAGCAGGAATGGGGAATGGTGAAGGGGAGGCAAATACAGGAAATTAGAGAAATCGATCTTCATGCCATCAGGTTGAAGGTGGAGGCATCAGGTTTCTTACAGTGACATAGGACCCTGGTCAGACCCCAGTTGGAGTACTGTGCTCAGTTCTGGTCGCCTCACTACGGGAAGGACGTAGAAACCATAGAAAGAGTAGGAGAGGTTCCAGTGACGTCATCGTTCAGAATGGCAGTTTAAGTCAATAGCTCCACTGGAAAAACACATATTTTGCCCCGTTAATCCATCAAGTACAAGATCTTTCAAAAATATCTGAATTGATAAAGGGGGCAAGAATGGGGAGAAAGAACGGAGATTAAAAAAAGCATCACTGCGGAGCCTATGGAAGAGAGAGGTACAGCGCGCGGCTCTCCTACACGTGCACGTGGCGGCGAGGCTGACGCGGGGCCTCGATCAGGTGAGGCGGCAAATATGATAAGGATTCCGGAAGAGATAAGGGAAGTCCAAAAAGATATAAAACAGCAACTCAATGATATAAAGTCAGAGCTCACCAACGTCAATCAGAAAATAGCGGTGCCAGAGACTCGAATTGAGAAGGTGGAAGATCACGTGCAAAACGTGGAACAGATACTCAGTAAGACGATAAAAACATTAAATCAACAGGAAAGTAAATTGCTTGACCAGGAGGGGAGATTGTGACGGAAAAATATCAGGATTTATAATGTTCCCGAAGGAGCAGAGGGACTGTCGATGATGGACTTTGTCGACAAGCTGCTGCGGGAAGCGCTGGAGATTCCCCAGACTATAGAGATTGAAATTGACAGAACGCATCGTTTGCTCGTCCCGCGCCCCTCCGGAGACAGAGAAAGTAAACCGCGTTCAATAGTACTTAAATTCCTTTGATTTAAGAGCAAGGCGGAGATTCTATGAAGGGCCTGGGTTAAGAAGAGGGTTTTTTGGAACGGGAAGTTAATATACTTCGATCATGATTACCCCCCAGCGGTCCTAAAGAAACGGAAGGAATATTCCAAAGGAAAATGAATATTAAAGGAAGAAAAGATTAAATTCCAAACCCTGTACCCTGCTAAACTGAGGGTATTTTACCAAGAAGGGATACGACTATATCAGACGGTGGAAGAGGCGACTACAGACATGAAGAAGAGGACTGCCCGTTAACGTGGTCAAACCAAGGGAAAGTCTGGCTGAGCAGTTATCCCGATCTGCTTGGGAAATAGTAAGAGAACCGAGAAAGCAGGGGACGGGAGTAGGACGAGAGAAGGATATTAGGAAGAGACTGTGAGTTCTCCGAAGACAACCCTCACCTCCTCCAGAAGAGCCATAAGGTTTGGCTAACTTTAAAAGTGCTGATAAACTAAACGGAAGCAAAAACAGACGGTGATATACCTATCTCGAGAAATACGTATTATAATGTGGGTTTTATATTACTCAATTTTTAAAAATTCATTCATTCATTCCCTTTTCCCCACCTAAATGAGGTCACCTAGCTACTGAGGTGACTTTAAACTAGAATGGTTGGGGGGTGGGAATCAAATTAAAGAGGCTAGGTGTGAGGAGGTTAGTTCACAACAGAGGGATGGGAACCAGTGCAGAGAGACAGAGGGGTGTAAAGTGAGCGTAGAAGCAAAAAGTACAAAGGGGAAAAGTAAAAGTGGCAGGCCGACAAATCCAGGGCAAGCATTAAAAAGGGCTAAGAGAGTTGTAAAAGAGCGCCTGAAGGCTTTATGTGTCAATGCAAGGAGCATTCGTAATAAGGTGGATGAATTGAAAGTGCAGATTGTTATTAATGATTATGATATAGTTGGGATCACAGAGACATGGCTCCAGGGTGACCAGGGATGGGAGCTCAACGTTCAGGGATATTCAATATTCAGGAGGGATAGACATGAAGGAAGGGGAGGTGGGGTGGCGTTGCTGGTTAAAAAAGAGATTAACGCAATAGAAAGGAAGGACATAAGCCGGGAAGATGTGGAATCGATATGGGTAGAGCTGCGTAACACTAAGGGGCAGAAGACGCTGGTGGGAGTTGTGTACAGGCCACCTAACAGTAGTAGTGAGGTCGGAGATGGTATTAAACAGGAAATTAGAAATGTGTGCAATAAAGGAACAGCAGTTATAATGGGTGACTTCAATCTACATGTAGACTGGGTGAACCAAATTGGTAAAGGTGCTGAGGAAGAGGACTTCTTGGAATGTATGCGGGATGGTTTTTTGAACCAACATGTCGAGGAACCGACTAGAGAGCAGGCTATTCTGGACTGGGTTTTGAGCAATGAGGAAGGGTTAATTAGCGATCTTGTCGTGAGAGGCCCCTTGGGTAAGAGTGACCATAATATGGTGGAATTCTTCATTAACATGGAGAGTGACGTAGTTAATTCAGAAACAAAGGTTCTGAACTTAAAGAGGGGTAACTTTGAAGGTATGAGGCGTGAATTAGCTAAGATAGACTGGCAAATGACACTTAAAGGATTGACGGTGGATATGCAATGGCAGGCATTTAAAGGTTGCATGGATGAACTACAACAATTGTTCATCCCAGTTTGGCAAAAGAATAAATCAAGGAAGGTAGTGCACCCGTGGCTGACAAGAGAAATTAGGGACAGTATCAATTCCAAAGAAGTAGCATACAAATTAGCCAGAGAAAGTGGCTCACCTGAGGACTGGGAGAAATTCAGAGTTCAGCAGAGGAGGACAAAGGGCTTAATTAGGAAGGGGAAAAAAGATTATGAGAGAAAACTGGCAGAGAACATAAAAACGGACTGTAAAAGCTTTTATAGATATGTAAAAAGGAAAAGACTGATAAAGACAAATGTAGGTCCCCTGCAAACAGAAACAGGTGAATTGATTATGGGGAGCAAGGACATGGCAGACCAATTGAATAATTACTTTGGTTCTGTCTTCACTAAGGAGGACATAAATAATCTTCCAGAAATAGTAAGGGACAGAGGGTCCAGTGAGATGGAGGAACTGAGCGAAATACATGTTAGTAGGGAAGTGGTGTTAGGTAAATTGAAGGGATTGAAGGCAGATAAATCCCCAGGGCCAGATGGTCTGCATCCCAGAGTGCTTAAGGAAGTAGCCCAAGAAATAGTGGATGCATTAGTGATAATTTTTCAAAACTCGTCAGATTCTGGACTAGTTCCTGAGGATTGGAGGGTGGCTAATGTAACCCCACTTTTTAAAAAAGGAGGGAGAGAGAAACCGGGGAATTATAGGCCGGTTAGCCTAACGTCGGTGGTGGGGAAACTGCTGGAGTCAGTTATCAAGGATGTGATAACAGCACATTTGGAAAGCGGTGAAATGATCGGACAAAGTCAGCATGGATTTGTGAAAGGAAAATCATGTCTGACGAATCTCATAGAATTTTTTGAGGATGTAACTAGTAGAGTGGATAGGGGAGAACCAGTGGATGTGGTATATTTGGATTTTCGAAAGGCTTTTGACAAGGTCCCACTCAGGAGATTAGTGTGCAAAGTTAAAGCACACGGTATTGGGGGTAAGGTATTGGTGTGGGTGGAGAATTGGTTAGCAGACAGGAAGCAAAGAGTGGGAATAAACGGGACCTTTTCAGAATGGCAGGCGGTGACTAGTGGGGTACCGCAAGGCTCAGTGCTGGGACCCCAGTTGTTTACAATATATATTAATGACTTGGATGAGGGAATTAAATGCAGCATCTCCAAGTTTGCGGATGACACGAAGCTGGGTGGCAGTGTTAGCAGTGAGGAGGATGCTAAGAGGATGCAGGGTGACTTGGATAGGTTGGGTGAGTGGGCAAACTCATGGCAGATGCAATTTAATGTGGATAAATGTGAAGTTATCCACTTTGGTGGCAAAAATAGGAAAACAGATTATTATCTGAATGGTGGCCGATTAGGAAAAGGGGAGGTGCAACGAGACCTGGGTGTCATTATACACCAGTCATTGAAAGTGGGCATGCAGGTACAGCAGGCGGTGAAAAAGGCGAACGGTATGCTGGCATTTATAGCGAGAGGATTCGAGTACAGGAGCAGGGAGGTACTACTGCAGTTGTACAAAGCCTTGGTGAGACCACACCTGGAGTATTGTGTGCAGTTTTGGTCCCCTAATCTGAGGAAAGACATCTTTGCCATAGAGGGAGTACAAAGAAGGTTCACCAGATTGATTCCTGGGATGGCAGGTCTTTCATATGAAGAAAGACTGGATGAACTGGGCTTGTACTCGTTGGAATTTAGAAGATTGAGGGGGGATCTGATTGAAACGTATAAGATCCTAAAGGGATTGGACAGGCTAGATGCGGGAAGATTGTTCCCGATGTTGGGGAGGTCCAGAACGAGGGGTCACAGTTTCAGGATAGAGGAGAAGCCTTTTAGGACCGAGATTAGGAAAAACTTCTTCACACAGAGAGTGGTGAATCTGTGGAATTCTCTGCCACAGCAAACTGTTGAGGCCAGTTCATTAGCTATGTTTAAAAGGAAGTTAGATATGGCCCTTGTGGCTACAGGGGTCAGGGGGTATGGAGGGAAGGCTGGGTTCTGAGTTGGATGATCAGCCATGATCATAATAAATGGCGGTGCAGGCTCGAAGGGCCGAATGGCCTACTCCTGCACCTATTTTCTATGTTTCTATGTTTCTAAATGAGAATATATACATGGGAGGAATACACAGGGAAATCATTTCTGTGTAATGGACATAGATTTTTTTTACTTACTTTTATAGGTACCGCAGCAGGGGCCCTCAACTCACAGGTAGGAGGGGCTATCCCCCACGGCTAGACATTTCCTCTAGCTCAACCCCGGGTCATCTAGAAACCCCAGCCTTGGAATCACACCTTCATTACCTTTTTTTTAATTATTCGCGTTTCTTGGCTCTTGTTTATTCAGGGAGTAGATCGATTAAGTTATATTCTGCAAATTTCAATGATATACTAACAGATAAATACACATGGCTAAGGACAAAGTAAAATTCATTTCTTTTAAAGTCAATGGGCTGATGAATCCAGTCAAGCGCAGTAAAATTCTATCAAAAATGAAAAAAGAACAAGCCCATGTAGTATATTTACAGAAAACTTACTTAAGTGATAATGAGCATGGAAAATTAAAGAGAATGGGCTCCACTAATCTGTCTTTCTCCTCATATAAATCAGGACATAGAAGAGGAGTTGGTATTCTCATCTCAAGCAAGCTAAATTTTGAAAAAGTATTTGAAATGGGAGATAAGGAGGGCAGATATATTCTGGTAAGGGGGCATATAGATGGAAATCCAGTTACTTTATTGAATATATACACACTCCCAGGAAGTGATATTAGTTTCTTCCAGAAAATTACTAATATTATGGTAACGGAAACAGAAGGTCTCTTGATATGTGGAGGAGACTTAAATTTACAATTACAACCAAAGTTAGACTCTTCCAATAGAAAAACTTATGAAACAAAGTCCTTACATAAGAAAGTTAACACTCTTTTTGAGGATGTTGGTCTAATTGATACATGGAGGGACCTTTTCCCCGACAGAAGGGATCACACTCATTATTCTGCCCCCCATTCCGTATATACAAGAATAGACTATTTCATAACATTTGGAAAAGATAGAGACAAAATAATCACCTGTGGAATTGGGACAATAGATGTAAGTGACCATGCACCTATATATTTATCTGTTGATCTTGACCCACAACCAAAGAATACTATTTGGAAACTAAATTCAAGTCTCCTCAATGATCCCTATTTTAAGGAACAAATTAAAAAAGAAATTGGCCTTTACTTAGAATTCAATGATAATGGGGAGGTTTCACCTACCATTCTATAGGATACTCTGAAGGCTGTCTTAAGAGGGAAAATTATAGCGGTATCTTCATATAAGAAAAAAATAAGGAATAAAACATCAGAGGAATTACAAAATAAGCTGAAGGAACTAGAAAAAAAAACACAAATTGAGTTTGGCACAATATACAAGAGAGGAAATTTTAAAAATTAGGAATTAAATTAATAGTTTGGCTACACAAGAGATTAGAAAAAATTAAATGTTTCTGAAACAGAGACATTATGAAAGTGGATCTAAATCTATGAAAATACTGACGTGGAAACTGAAAAAAAAATAGCAGAAAATACAATTCATAGAACTAGGGATCCAAGAACAAAAGTGATAAAAAAATAAACTAAGTGAAATTTAAGAAGCTTTTGAAATGTTTTACAAAACGCTATATTCCAAAGTTCCAGGGGGAAGCATAACCCAAATTGACACCTTCCTGAATTCTTTAGAGTTACCCACTTTAAGCAAAGAACGAAATAGAACGATGACTGCTGACATAACTGAAGCTGAACTAAAAACTACAATTAGTAGGCTTAAATTAAGCAAGTCACTGGGATCAGATGGATATATGGCAGAATGGTATAAAGAGTTTAGGAGTGAGTTAATTCCTGTTCTACTCCCCACATTGAACTGGGCTCTGAGAAAGGGGCAAATGCCACCCAGCTGGAAGGAGGCGATAATCTCAGCTATACCGAAAGAAGGCAAGGATAAAATGGAACGTGGGTCATTTAGAACAATATCTGTTCTTAATATGGATTATAGAATATTTACCTCCATCATGGCCAAACGATTAGAAGACAGGTTTTATACAACAACGCCAAACACAAGACAATATACGAAGGACACTTCACATTATGGATCATATAGATTTGGTTTACATGACAAAATTATTAAAACTATACAGGCACTATACGACAATCCTACTGCCAGGATTAAAATCAATGGATATTTATCTAATAGTTTTAACCTGGAAAGGTGCATGGTCACCGCTACTCTTCGCATTATATCTTGAACCATTAGCTCAATACATCAGACAAAATGAAGATATCATGGGAATTACTATTAAAGGGACAGAGCATAAATTGGCCTGTTTCGCGGATGACATTTTGATCTATCCAGGGCAGCCAACGTACTCTTTACCTAAATTATGCAATTCTTTGAACAATATAGCCAATTATCAGGATACAAGATCCACATAGATAAAACCCAACTGCTTTCATATAACTATAGCCCACCAAGAGAAATTGAAAGTAGATATCCTTGAGCATGGCAAACAGAGTCCGTCAAATATTTGGGCATCATTATGCCAAAAGATTTGGCAAAATTATCAGAATGCAATTATCAGCCTATATATAAAAAAATTAAGGAAGATATAACAAGGTGGAACCTCATTCCTTTTCTTGGTCTCAGTTCAAGGATTGAATCTATTAAAATGAATATACTGCCCAGACTATTATATCTCTTTCAGACCCTACCAATGGCCTCGGGTTCGTCTCAAAACTTTGCAATTGGCCAAGGAAAAGTGGGGATGGAGCCTACCTTCTCTTAGAGATGATTACTTTGCAGCACAGTTGAGAGCCGTGATATGCTGGTGCAACCCATCATATGAAGCTCAATGGAAAAACATTGAGGAGAGGATACTTTCCATCCCCATACAGGCAATTTTGGCTGATGATAACCTGCAAAGTTACATAAATAATATTGACAACACGTGGGTGAAATGGACTCTTAAAATATGGAAAACTATTATAAAAGAATATAAACTAGAGAGAGACATTGCAATTCTTAAATGGTGTGCATATGACTCGGATTTTACGCCAAATAAACTGGATAAACATTTAAGGACTGGACAGCTAAAGGAATAACAGCTATTTGCAATATAATGTAAGAAGGAACACTGTTCAGTTTTGAAATGCTCAAAGAGAAACACTTATTAGAAAAACAAGACTTTTACCGGTATTTACAGATGAAATAGTATGTTAATAGGACTGTTAAAAATGTAACCAAGGCAAGTACATGTCTGATGGAGCCATTTAGAAAAGCATATAATTCAGACAACGGTAGTAGAATAATTTTAAGCGTGTACAAGGATTTGTCAAATTTTAAAACATATTCGACTTCATACATTAAAACAAAATGGGAGAAGGAAGGAGGGATAATAATATCTGAGGAAGACTGGACAATAATATGGAGGTATCAATGGAAGTGTACCAGTCCACAGAAATGGAGGGAGTTCGGGTGGAAAAACTTGACAAGATATTTTATTACACCCTCTCAGAAATCCCATTATGATAGTAACCCCCCTGTTTGCTGGAGAAATTGTGGAAATCAAAATGCAAGCCATTATCATATTTTCTGGGAATGCCCCGTTATCAAAGACTATTGGAGTGGGATACACAATGCCCTACAAGACATCTTTAAATGTGAAATACCCTTAGAGAGTAAGACCATATATTTTGGGTATATACCTCAAGAATGGTTGAAAAGAGATAAATATTTAATGAATGTACTGCTGGTGGCTGGTAAAATGACCCTTACCAGGAAATGGTCATCACAGGAGAGTCCAACTTTAAATGTATGGATGGAAATTACAATGGACATTTACAAAATGGAGAAGACAACAGCATCTGTTAATCATAAGTTGGAACAATTTGATTCATACTGGAAAAAATGGTTTAACTACATAACACCTCACAGGCCTGATTTTATTCTCACAAGTCAATGAATATGTTGTAAAAAAAAAATCACTCCCTACTCTGTACGTAGTTTGCTTCTTTCGGTTGTTCTTTCTTTCCTCTCCTTTCTATCAGATAAATATTATGTGGAGATTTGTGACAAATATGATTATATGATATATATGTAGAGTATCTGAAATACATCTTATGGAAATGTTTGTTTGATGACGAAATTCAATAAAAAATAAATTACAAGAAAAAAGAAAGAGTAGGAAAGGGAAGGTACATTGCATCCAGAGTTTCTCCGGTTAGTGGACGACTTCCTCCCACGCCGCTCTAACGTAGTGGGAAATCGCGTACGAGGCAAGTTACAGCAGTGGTTTGTCATTGCCTTTTCAAAGAGATCACCAGCTCGTAACCCAGCACAGATGAAAAACTTGCAGAGGAGCCGAATGGATTCGAATTCGCCCCGCAGTCCAGCACTGATGGCACGACACCACCAGCCGGGTCATAGAAAGAGCACAAAGGAGATTTACAAGGATGTTGCCTGGATTGGGGAGCATGCCTTAGGCTGAGTGAACTCGGACTTTTCTCCTTGGAGTGGCGGAGGATAAGAGGTGACCTGATAGAGGTGTATAAGATGATGAGAGGCATTGATTGTGTGGATAGTCAGAGGCTTTTTCCCAGGGCTGAAATGGCTAACACAAGGGGGCACAGTTTTAAGGTGCTTGGAAGCAGGTACAGAGGAGATGTCAGGGGTAAGTTTTTTACGCAGAAGGTGGTGAGTACGTGGAATGGGCTCCCGGCAACGGTGGTGGAGGCGGATACCATAAGACCATAAGACAAAGGAGCAGAAGTCAGCCATTCAGCCCATCGAGTCTGCTCCACCATTTTATCATGAGCTGATCCATTCTCCCATTTAGTCCCACTCCCCCGCCTTCTCACCATAACCTTTGATGCCCTTGCTACTCAGATACCTATCAATCTCTGCCTTAAATACACCCAATGACTTGGCCTCCACTGCCGCCGCCCGTGGCAACAAATTCCATAGATTCACCACCCTCTGGCTAAAAAAATTTCTTCACATATCTGTTCTGAATGGGCGCCCTTCAATCCTTAAGTCATGCCCTCTCGTTCTAGACTCCCCCATCATGGGAAACAACTTTGCCACATCCACTCTGTCCATGCCTTTCAACATTCGAAATGTTTCTATGAGGTCCCCCCTCATTCTCCTAAACTCCAAGGAATACAGTCCCAGAGCAGACAAACGTTCCTCATATGTTAACCCTCTCATTCCCGGAATCATTCTGGTGAATCTTCTCTGTACCCTCTCCAACGTCAGCACATCCTTTCTTAAATAAGGAGACCAAAACTGCACACAGTACTCTAAGTGAGGTCTCACCAGCGCCTTATAGAGCCTCAACATCACATTCCTGCTCCTATACTCTATTCCTCTAGAAATGAATGCCAACATTGCATTCGCCTTCTTCACTACTGACTCAACCTGGAGGTTAACCTTAAGGGTATCCTGTACAAGGACTCCCAAGTCCCGTTGCATCTCAGAACTTCTGAATTCTCTCCCCATTTAAATAATAGTCTGCCTGTTTATTTCTTCTGCCAAAGTGCATAACCATACACTTTCCAACATTGTATTTCATTTGCCACTTCTTTGCCCATTCTCCCAATCTATCAAGTCTCTCTGCAGACTCTCTGTTTCCTCAGCACTACTGGCCCCTCCACCTATCTATGTATCGTCAGCAAACTTAGCCACAAAGCCATCTATTCCATAATCCAAATCGTTGATGTACAATGTAAAAAGAAGCGGCCCCAACACTGATCCCTGTGGAACACCACTGGTAACCGGCAGCCAACCAGAATAGGATCCCTTTATTCCCACTCTCTGTTTCCTGCCAATCAGCCAACGCTCTATCCACGTATGTAATTTTCCCGTAATTCCATGGGCTCTTATCTTGTTAAGCAGCCTCATGTGTGGCACCTTGTCAAAGGCCTTCTGAAAATATACAACATCCACTGCATCTCCCTTGTCTAGCCTACTGGTAATTTCCTCAAAAAATTGTAATAGGTTTGTCAGGCAGGATTTTCCTTTAAGAAAACTATGCTGAGTTCTGCCTATCTTGTCATATGCCTCCAGGTACTCCATAATCTCATCCTTGACGATCGACTCCAACAACTTCCCAACCACCAATGTCAAGCTAACAGGTCTATAATTTCCTTTTTGCTTCTTTGCCCGCTTCTTAAATAGCGGAGTGACATTTGCAATCTTCCAGTCCTCCGGAACCATGCCAGAATCTATCGACTTTTGAAAGATCATCGCTAATGCCTCCGCAATCTCCACAGCTACTTCCTTCAGAACACGAGGGTGCATTCCATCTGGTCCGGGTGATTTATCGACCTTTAGACTATTCAACTTCCTGAGTACTTTCTCTGTCGTAATTGTGACTGCACACACTTCTCTTCCCTGCCACCCTTGAGTGTCCGGTATACTGCTGATGTCTTCCTCAGTGAAGACTGATGCAAAATACTCGTTCAGTTCCTCCGCCATCTCCTTATCTCCCATTACAATTTCTCCAGTATCATTTTCTATCGGTCCTATATCTACTCTCACCTGTCTTTTACTCTTTATATACTCGAAAAAGCTTTTAGTATCCTCTTTGATATTATTTGCTACTTTCCTTTCATAGTTCATCTTTTCCCTCTTAATGACCTTCTTAGTTTCCTTTTGTAAAGCTTTTAAAAACTTCCCAATCCTCTGTCTTCCCACTAATGTAAGCCCACCCGCCACCCTCAGGGTCGCTCGGCTCGCTGTCGTCTAGGGAAACAGCCTCGGCCCCGGCAAACTGGGTAGTAGTTTGTGTGGATGCTGTGTGAGGTACCCCACCCTGCCCACAGCACAGACAATACACCAGATGCAATTAAATGATATACAGTTTTAGATATTACTGGAACTATATAATTAAAAGAGAATAAAATATAAAAGGAAAATAAAAGGCGCCTCACTTATCAAAGTTCAATCTCTTCGAGCACAAAAACCGTTGGAGCTCAAGGACCTTCTTCTTCACCCTGCGACCCCCTCGGACCACCTCGACCGGCCGCCTGGGACCAACAACAGTGGTCGACCAGACGCTCAACACGAGTCCGTCTCCGTCTCCTCACCGAACGTCCCGCTCGGGGTCCGACCCCGTTAGTGGACTCACGGCACCTCGTCCATCCTCTGTCTCGCTCTCCCGCCTTCTGCGCCAAAACCCCGCGCATACAGTATCTTCAAATACACCAAAACCATAACAACTATCCCAATTGGTTAATAGAAGGCTGCTATCTTAATTCAAAGTAAAACAAACTGCTAGCGCAAACTCTCTTCAGCGTTAAAGCACAACAAAGCCGCATTCCCCAGATTAACATAACAAAGTCGCCATTTTAATTAGCCTCTGCAGTAACATAAAAATCGAAACCCCCTTACACTAATTTTTGCTTCTTTGTATGCCCTCTCCTTTGCTTTAGCTTTGGCTTTGACTTCTCTTGTCAGCCACGGTTGCATCCTTTTTCCATTCGAAAATTTCTTCTGTTTTGGAATATACCTGTCTTGCATCTTCCTCACTTCTCGCATAAACTCCAGCCACTGCTGCTCTGCCGTCCTTCCCGCCAGTGTCCCCTTCCAGTCAACTCTGGCCAGTTCCTCTCTCATGCCACTGTAATTTCCTTTACTCCACTGAAATACCGACACATCAGATTTCGGCTTCTCTTTTTCTAATTTCACAGTGAACTCAATCATGTTATGATCACTGTCTCCTAAGGGTTCCTTCACCTCAATCTCTCTAATCAGCTCCGGTTCATTACACAATACCCAATCCAGTACAACCGATCCCCTAGTGGGCTCAACAACAAGCTGTTCTAAAAAGCCATCTCGCAGACATTCTACAAATTCTCTCTCTTGAGATCCAGTGCTGACCTGATTTTCCCAATCCACTCGCATGTTAAAATTCCCCACAATTGTCATAACATTGCCCTTCTGACAAGCCTTTCTATTTCCAGTTGTAATTTGTAGTCCACATCCCTGCAGCTGCTTGGAGGCCTATAAATAACTGCCATCAGGGTCCTTTTACCCCTGCTATTCCTTAGCTCAACCCATAAAGATTCTGCACCTTCCGATCCTATGTCACCTCCTTCTAATGATTTATTATTATTTCTTACCAATAAATCCACGCCACCCCCTCTGCCTACCTTCCTATCCTTCCGATACACTGTGTATCCTTGGACGTTCAGCTCCCAGAGACATGCATCCTTTAGCCAGGTCTCAGTGATGGCCACAATATCATACCTGCCAATCTGTAGCTGTACGACAAGATCATCCACCTTATTCCTTATGCTGCGTGCATTTAAGTACAACACCTTAAGACCAGTATTTGGTACTTTTTGCTTTGATTTCACTGCAACTCATCCCAATGGCTATAAATTTGCCCCATCACCTGCCTGTCTTTCCTGACATCTTTACTGTTCACTATCTTAGATTTATTTCTGTTTTCCCCCTCCTCCACTCTATCATTCCAGTTCCCACCCCACTGTCAAATTAGTTTAAAGCCTCCCTAACAGCTCTATTAAACCTTCCTGCCAGGATATTGGTCCCCTTCGGGTTCAGGTGTAACCTGTCCATTTTGAACAGGTCATACTTCCCCCAGAAGAGATCCCAATTATCCAAGAATCTGAAGCCCTGCCCCCTGCACCAGTCTCTCAGCCACGCATTCATCTGCCTGATCCGACTATTCTTGCCCTCGCTAGCACGTGGCAGAGGTAGCAATCCTGAGATTACTACCCTGGAGGTCCTGCTTCTCAGCTTCCTTCCTAACTCCCGGAAATCTCTCTTCAGGACCTCCTCCCTTCTCCTATCTATGTCATTGGTACCAACATGTACCAAGACAACTGGCTGCTCACCCTCTCCCTTCAGAATATTCAGGACTCGATCCGAGACATCCCGTACCCTGGCACCTGGGAGGCAACACACCATGCGGGTATCTCTGTCAGGCTCACAGAATCTCCTGTCTGTTCCCCTGACTATGGAATCCCCTATGACTACCACATTCCTCTTCTCCCTCCTGTACAACAGCGCCAGGCTCAGTACCACAGACCTGGTCACTGTGGGCGTCCCCTGTCAGGTTGTCCCCCTCAACAGCATCCAGAACATGATATCTGTTGCTGAGGGGGACAGCCACAGGGGTGCTCTCCACTATCCGGATACAATAGCATCTTTTAAGAGGCTCCTGGATAGGTACATTGAGCTTAGACAAATAGAGGGCTATGGGTAACCCTAGGTAATTTCTAAAGTAAGTACATGTTCAGCACAGCATTGTGGGCCGAAGGACCTGTATGGTGCTGTAGGTTCTCTGTGTTTCTACGTTCTGTGTTTACCCAGACGGAATATAAGGTGTCATTCCTCCAACCTGAGTGTGGCCTGACATACCACTGGCCGACGTGTCGGAATGGGAATGGGACGTGGAATTAAAATGGGTGGCCACTGGGAGATCCCACCTTTTCTGGTGCTCTCCCAATCTCCGTCGCATCTCATCGATACACAAGAGGCCACACCAGGAGCACTGGGTATAGTAGGCAACCCCAACAGATTCACAGGTGAAGTGTCACCTCACCTGAAAGGAGCACTTGGGGCCCTGAACGGAGAAAGGAGAAGGTGTAGGCGCAGGTGTGGCATTCGTTCTGCTTGTAAGGATAAGTACCAGTAAGGTCACTGGGGAGGGACGAGTGGGGAAGGGAATCACGTAGGGAGTGATCCCTGCGGAAAATGGAGAATTGTTGGTGGGGGGGAGGAGGAAAGATTTGCTGGGTGGTGGATCCCTTTGGAGCTGGAGGAAATTACGGAGAATCACGTGCTCGAGCTCTGTCGGCAGGAGGATGGGTTGAGGGCAGGTGTGCAGAGGTGCTGGTGAGGGCTGAGTCGATGGTGGAGGGAGGAACGCCCATTTCTTTGAAGAACGAGGACCCCAGTAGTTCTGGAATGAGAAGCCTCATTCTGGCAGAGATAGTGGAACTGAGAGAAGGGGATGGCATTTTTACAAGTGACAGGGTGGGAGGTAGCTGTCGGGGTCAGTGGGTTTATGAAAGATAGCAGTAGATCATTAGGCCATAAGATATAGGAGCAGAAGTAGGCCCATCGAGCCTGCTCCGCCATTCATAGGTACATAGAAACATAGAAAATAGATGCAGGAGTAGGCCATTCGGCCCTTCGAGCCTGCACCGCCATTTATTATGATCATGGCTGATCATCCAACTCAGAACCCTGCCCCAGCCTTCCCTCCATACCCCCTGATCCCCGTAGCCACAAGGGCCAATCATGGGATGATCCAATTCTTCCAGTCATCCCCACTCCCCTGCTTTCACCCCACACCCTTTGATGCCCTGGCTAATCAAGAACCTATCTATTTCTGCCTTAAATACATCCAATGACTTGGCCTCCACAGCCGCTCGTGGCAACAAATCCCACAGATTTACCACCCTCTGACTAAAGTAATTTCTCCGCACCTCAGTTCTAAATGGACGTCCTTCAATCCTGAAGTCATGCCCTCTTGTCCTAGACTCCCCTACCATGGGAAATAACTTTGCTATATCTAATCTGTTCAGGCCTTCTAACATTCGGAATGTTTCTATGAAAGCCTCTCATTCTCCTGAATTCCAGGGAATACAGCCCAAGAGCTGCCAGACGTTCCTCATACAGTAATCCTTTCATTCCTGGATTCATTCTCATGAATCTCCTCTGAACCCTCTCCAATGTCAGTATATCCTTTCTAAAATAAGTAGCCCAAAACTGCACACAGTATTCCAAGTGTGGTCTCACGAGTGCCTTACAGAGCCTTAACATCACATCCCTGCTCTTATACTCTATACCTCTAGAAATAAATGCCAACATTGCATTCGCCTTCTTCACAACGGACTCAACCTGGAGGTTAACCTTTAATGTATCTTGCACAAGGACTCCCAAGTCTCTTTGCATCTCAGCACTTTGAATTCTCTCCCCATCTAAATAATAGTCCACCCGTTTATTTCTTCCACCAAAGTGCATGACCATACACTTTCCAACATTGTATTTCATTTGTCACTTCTTTGCTCATTCCCCTAAAATATCTAAGTCTTTCTACAGGCTCTCTGTTTCCTTAACACTACCCACTCCTCCACTTACCTTAGTATCATCGGCACATTTAGCCACAAATCCATTAATACTGTAGTCTAAGTCATTGACGTACGTAGATAGAGAGATCAAGAATGGGGAGAGAGATGTAGGAAAAAGACCAAGTAAATTTAAAGGCAGAATGGAAGTTGGAGGCAAACTTTATGAGCTCATAATAGGTGCAAGAAGCAGCAGCAATACAGTTGTTAACATAGCGTTGTATCCTCCAACTTGATGCCCCCCTTTACCATTCCCCCTTCCCGTTTCCATCTCACCCCATCTCCTTGCCTGCCCATCACCTCCCTGTGGTGCTCCTCCCCCTTTCCTTTCTTCCATGGTCTTCTATCCTCTCCTACCTTCTTACACTGACTTCTCATCTTTTTTTTCCTAGTCCTGATGAAGGGTCTCGACGGTGGATGTTGTCTATATGGACTTCAGTAAGGCATCTGACAAGGTTCCACATGGAAGGTTAGTTAGGAAGGTTCAATCATTAGGCATTAATATGCAAGTAGTAAAATAGATTCAGCAGTGGCTGGATGGGAGATGTCAGAGAATAGTGGTGGATAACTGTGTGTCAGATTGGAGGAGAGTGTGTAGTGGTGTGCCTCAGGGATCTGTACTGGGTCCACTGTTGTTTGTCATATACATTAATGATCTGGATGATGGGGTGGTAAATTGGATGAGTAAGTGTGCAGATGATACTAAGATAGGTGGAGTTGTGGATAATGAAGTAGGTTTTCAAAGCTTGCAGAGAGATTTAGGCCAGTTAGAAGAGTGGGCTGAAAGATGGCAGATGGAGTTTAATGCTGAAAAATGTGAGGTGCTACATTTTGGTAGGACTAATCAAAATAGGACAAACATGGTAAATGGTTGGGCATTAAAGAATGCTGTAGAACAGAGGGACCTAGGAATAATGGTGCATAGTTCCCTGAAGATGGAATCTCATGTGGATAGGGTGGTGAAGAAAGCTTTTGGTTTGCTGGCCTTTATTAATCAGAGCATTGAGTATAGGAGTTGGGATGGAATGTTGAAATTGTATAATGCATTGGTAAAGCCAAATCTGGAGTATTGTGTACAGTTCTGGTCACTGAATTGTAGAAAAGATGTCAATAAAATTGAGAGAGTACAGGGGAGGTTTACTAAAATGTTGCCTGGGTTTCATCTCCTAAGTTACAGAGGAAGGTTGAACAAGTTAGGTCTTTATTATTTGGAGTGTAGAAGGTTGACGGGGGACTTGATAGAGGTGTTTGAAATTATGAGGAGGATAGATAGAGTTGACATGTTAGGCTTTCTCCATTGAGAGTGGGGAAGATTCAACAACAAGAGGACATGAGTTGGGAGTTGGAGGACAGAAGTTTAGGGGTAACATGAGGGGGAACTTCTTTACTCAGAAAGTGGTAGCTTTGTGGAATGAATTTCCAGCAGAAGTGGTTGAACCAGGTTCTATGTTGTCCTTTAAAGTTAAATTGGATAGCTATATGTACAGGAAAGGAATGGAGGGTTATTGGCTGAGTACAGGTCGGTGGGACTAGGTGAGAGTAAGAGTTCGGCACGGACTAGAAGGGCCGAGATGGCCTGTTTCCGTGCTGTAATTGTTATATAGTTACATGATCGATCACTCTCATACCCAGTCACTCCACCTCGAGAGGTACCCATGGCTGCCTCTCTACCCAGAACCCCCCACGATCGAGAAACCCCTCTATCCGTTACGGTCCCAGCGATGCGCATGCGTCTCTCGGGGCGCCAGCTCCTTACCTCAGTAGCAGCAAGTTCCCCTGGGGCCTGGATTACGGATGGTGGGTCTGAGAGAGAGAGAGAGAGAGAGAGAGAGAGAGGGAAAGGAACGGGAATGATCCCAGTGCGTCTGGATTTCGCAAAAATTGCCCCTCAGTCGCGGTGTGGAAGCCGGTGCTGATGAAAACTCTGCCTGCAGCCACGCTTCAGGGCTGCCGCCGAATCGCCAGGACGCCGTCGTCTGAGCGCATGCGCAAGCACCCAGGTGGACAGCGCATGCGCGTCTACAGCGTTTTATAACGCATGCGCGTTTGGTCGCCGAATTCCGAAGCGCTCAACTCAAAATGCTGAAGGAACTCAGCAGGTCAGGCAGCATCCATGGAGGTGAATAACCAATCAACGTTTCGGGCAGTGACCCCGCTTCAGGACGGAAAATGATGGGAGAAGACGTCACAATAAGAAAGTGGACAGGGGTGGCAAACACAGCGTGATGTTTACATACGCTTCTCCCTCGGGGAGAATGCAGTGATTTACTTTGGAAGTACAGATTTGAATGCAGAGTACAGAGTTAGTGACAGGATTTTCAGCAGTGTCCAGACACAGAGGGGTATCAGGAACCACATCAGGAATCCAGGCAATTTGATAGCTGGTTAAGAAGGTGTATGGAGTTTTAACCTTCAATAATTAGGAATTTGAGTTCAAGAACAGCGAGGTAATGTTGCAATTCTATACAATCCCGGTTAGACCACATTTGGAATATTATGTTCACAGACATCCCACCCTGCAAAAACTCATTTCAGGGAGGTAGCACCATCAAATTCCGGGAGAGGTGGGATGTCTGCAATAGAGTAGCTCCTTAGCAGCTAGCCAGCTAGTTTAAATAACATTAGCTATGCTAATGAATGAATGACACTTGTTAAACTCACCTCAACATGTCTTTTACAGTCTTAACCCACCATGGCCAATAGAAAAGGCACTGTTGCAAACAGCGCAGTGAGCAACACTGTCATTATTTTGACCCCTATTAGGCAAAGGTACAATTTTGTGTAGTCTGGGGTGAAGTATGTTTTATATTTTCTTTTTTTAGAACACTCTGCCATGGTGCGCTCTCGCTCTCTCTCTTGCTTTCTCTCTCTCGCTCACTCGCTCTCAAAAGAATTGATTTTCGTGAAATTGTATATAACTTGCGGGCATCAGGGAGCCACTATTCTAATGCAGGAGACTCCCGGAATTTCCGGGAGAGGTGGGATGTCTGTGTTCAGTTCTGAGCGCCACACTACAGAAAGCATTGGAGAGAGTGCAGGGATTTACCAGGAGCTGCGTAGATGATAGAGCATTTACTAGGAGGACGGAGTGAGCGAGCTTGCGCCTTTGGGGTGAAGGATGATGAGAGCTGACGAGATAGAAGTGGACAAGACGATAAGAAGCATAGATCGAGTGGACAGCC